>NW_020945014.1:0-216555 GCF_900497805.2 Vombatus ursinus | reverse complement strand
GACAGATGAGGAAACTGAGGCCTGGGAAAGCTAAGCAACTTGCCCAGGTCACAAGTAGACAGGATTTGAACCAAATCCTCCAGTGCCACAGTCAGAATTAGAGGAAGTTACAAAACTGAGCTGCCTGGTCCCATTAAAAATATGTGTTATGTAACTCTGAGGTACCACCTCACACCTATCAGATTGGCTAATATGAGAAAAAAGGAAAATGATAAATATTGGAGGGGATGTAGGAAAACTGGGACACTAATGCATTACTGGTGGAGTTGTGAACTGATCCAACCATTCTGGGGAACAATTTGGAACTATGCCCCAAGGGCTATAAAACTGTGCATACCCTTTGATCCAGCCATACCACTACTAGGTCTATATCTCAAAGACACAAAAAAATGGGAGGGAAGGGAAAGGGCCTATTTGTACAAAAATATTTATAGCAGCTCTTTTTGTGGTGGCAAAGAACTGGAAGTTGAGGGGATCTCCATCAATTGGGGAATGGCTGAACAAGTTGTGGTACATGATTGTGATGGAACACTGTTGTGCTATAAGAAATAACAAGCAGGATGATTTCAGAAAAACCTGAGAAGACTTACACGAACTGATGCAAAGTGTAGGAAGCAGAATCAGGAGAACGTTGTACCCAGTTAACAGCAATATTACGTGATGAAGAACTGTGAATGACTTAGCTATTCTCAGCAATACAATGATCCAAGACAATCCCAAAGGACTAATGATGAAGCTTACTATCTGCCTCCAGAGAAAGAATTGATATTGTCTGAATACAGACCGAAGCATGCTATTTTTCTCTTCCTTCCTCTTTTATCTTTCTTTCTTTCTTTCTTTCTTTCTTTCTTTCTTTCTTTCTTTCTTTCTTTCTTTCTTTCTTTCTGTCTTCCTTCCTTCCTTCCTTCCTTTCTTTTTCTTTCTCTCTTTCTTTCTTTCTTTCTTTCTTTCTTTCTTTCTTTTTGAGTCTTCTTGTATAAAATGACTAATATGGAAATGTTTTACATGATTGCACATATATAACCTCTATCTGATTGCTTACTGTCTCAGGGAAAGGGGAGGGGAGAGAAGGAGGGAGGGATAGAATTTGGAGATCAAAACTTTAAAAAATGTTCAAAATTGTTTTAACATGTAATTGAGGAAAAATAAAAGATTATATATTGGAAAAAATGTGTTATCTCATCCCAACTATGAGATGCAGCCAGGCAATTCTTTTACTCCAGTCCATCCTCTTCTCAGATGCCAAAGTGAGTCATATCAGGTCACTGCTCTCACTCAATAAACACCAGTGGTTCCTTATTACCTCTAAGATAAAATATGACAGCCTCTGTTGGGTATTTGAAACTCTTTCCAATTTGGCCACTTTCTACCTTTCCAATCTTCTTACACATCACTACTGTCCATGAATTCTGTGATCCAGTAATCCTGGTCTACTCATATTCTCGCATACATAACAGTCCATTTCCTACCTCCACACCTTTGCACTGGCTCCACCTCCTGCCTCCAAAGTACTTTTTCTTCTCTCTTTGTATCTCTGCTTCTTGAAATCTCTGGTTTTCTTCAAGATGAAGCTAGAGCATCCTTCCCAAAATTTCCTTGTGTTCATTTTGTATTTATTATACAAATACGAGGGGGTGTGTGTATTTCCCTCTCCCTAAAGAGTGGGAGCTCTCAAAGGCAGAAATAATTTCATTTTTGTGTTTGACTTCATTTCTTAGCAAAGTGTCTGGTACACGACAAGCACTTAATACTCTTAATTTTCCAGCAGGAACTGTGTTTGGTTTTGACTCTGCCAGCATCATGCCACCCTCTGGATATGCTCATCATTTGAAATCTCATCATCTTGCTTTTCAGCACCCCCCCCAGTGACCTCTCCCTTTTGATTGGAGGGCTGGAGGGCGGAGCAGTAAACCCCTCCCACAGCCTTCCTTTATAGAGGGCTCAGAACTTTCTAGAGAACTTCACTCAAGCATCTAGTCCTGGCCTGGGCGGGGTGGGGCTGGGTACCCCTTGATCCTTCCTTCCCACTTTTTCAGCTCCCTTTTATTTATCATCTCCTCTCTCCCCAGTTAGATTATAGCTCCCAGAAGGCAGAGACTGTCTTTCTTTGTTTTGTTGGTATCTGCAGAGCTTAGCACAGTGCCTGGTACATAGTAAATAATTAATGTTTGTTGACTACTGAATAAATGCTTTTTGACCAATGGCTTGCCAGATCCTGATACTGAGTATTTTTATTTTTGTTTTGTCTGAAAGCACGGGGTTTGGGGATTACTGAATCCACCATTCTCATTTTTCCACTTTTCTCATTTTCATTCTGTAGGTGTGTTTAATTTCAATATTTGTCTCTTGCATAAACCTGATCTTTGGGTTTGTTTTCTTATCCTTTCTGTCTCTAGCTCGTTTTATTAAGTTATCTATAATCCTTCGACATTCAAAGTTATAATTCTTAGACTTGTATTTATTTGTTCAGTATTTTTTTTTAAATCTCTTTCCCTTAAGTCTGAATTTTATACCTGTCATTTGTTTTGGTTAAATTATTTTAATGCTAGTATGATCCCAGTGGTTCTCCTCCTTCCCCGCTCTTGTTTGCCTCCCGGTCCCCAAGTTCTTTGATTTTGGGTAAAATGTTTTTTCCCTTGTTTTTATTTAATGATCTGTTTCCCCTGCTCTTATCTTTCCCCACTAAGTAAAGAGATCAGTTGAAAATCTTCTCTCCCCACCAACTTATTTTTAATAATACTCTTTTAATTTTATAGCATCTCTATTTGGCATTCAAAGCTCCGGGGTTCCCTGTCCCAGTCCCACTCCCACCCTGAAACATTCCAGTCTTCTCATACCATACTCTCCCCAAGGAGACTGTTCTGTGATACAAGGATAATGATGTCCTTTCTTTTCCTCACCCAAGACAACTTCATCTTCCAATTCCAGGCATTTTCAATGGCTGTGGCACTCTGCCTCTCATCTGTGTCCCCGGCTAACCCTGGGCTTCCTTGAAATCCCAGCTAAAATCCCCCCTTCTTCTACAAGAAGCCTTTTCTGAGCCCTCTGAGCTCTAACGCCTCCCCTTCCATCTGCTGATTGTCCCCAGTTGATCCTGTCTGCATCTTGTTTGTACATGGTTGTTTGCATGTTGCCTTCATAGTTACATGGGTGCTTGTTTTCTACCTCCCCCTCCCTCTCACGCCCTCCCCATCATATGCAAGGCGGGGAGAATTTAATTTTTTTCTTCACATTATCATTGCTTAGCAAAGCGTCTGGCACATGGCGAGCACTTAATGAATAACTATTTTTCATCTGAGACGATGCTTGGTTTCAACTCCAGGAACGTGATGTCTCCTCCTGGAAAAGCTCATCACATTCAGACTATGAACTCTGAGAACAGGGATGATCTTTTGGCTTTTTTTGTATCCCCAGCACTTAGCACAGTGCCTGGCACATTTGTTGTTGTTCAGTTGTGTCTGATTTTCATGACTCTCTATGGGTTTTCCTTGGCAAAGATACTGAAATGGTTTGCCATTTCCTTCTCTAGTGAATGAAGGCAAATGGAGGTTAAGTGACCTGCCCAAGGTCACACAGCTGGTGAGTATGTGAAACTGGATTTGAATTTAGGCCTTCCTGACTCCAGACCCAGTGCTCCATTCACTGAGCCATCTGGCTGCCTCCATAGCTGGCACATAGTAAGTGCTTAATAAATGTTTATTGACTGACTGACCCTTTTCTAAGATTTGTTCTCTTCTCCTAATTGTTTTTCTTCCCTTCCCAGGATAGTCTGAAATTTGCCTATCCTTTTTTATTTTTCTTTATTATTTGTTTCCCTCAAAAGGATAAAGATTCTACAGGATCAGGCTTGAGCCCCCTCCTCTGATTTCTGTTTTTTTGACTTTGTAAACACTTGCTTCATGTTCCTTCACTTTTAGAAATATCCATTTGTGAAGGGGATGATTTAGGAGAGAAGCAATGCCGTGTGGCAGAAGGGACTCTGCTCCCCAAATCCTGGAGCCCTGAGTCACTGTGGCCGGCTGCAGTGAGGGTGGCTACCTTTGGGCAGAGGACCCACGCATAAGCCTGGTACTTGCTGCTGAAGACACATGGTGGCTGGTGGGAGAGGGTCCCGAGTGAAACTCTAAGTATTAAAGCTTTCAGCTGAATCAGAAATTGAATTGAGCTATCTACAGGGGTTAACCGGAGAAGCAAAGTCGCCTAAGAGGATTCCAGGGACTTGATGACTCAGTATCTGGCCATCTTCAATATAATTCAACACATTTATTAAGAACCTGCTTTGTGAAGGTTACTGTGTTGGGCATTAGGGGAGATAGAAAACTGAGCTGAGAAACACTTCCTGCCTTCACAGAGCTTGCAATCTTATAGCTAACAATGGCTGGCGTCGTTTACAAGGGTTTTTCCTTCCAGTATGTTGTTTGATAAGAATTTCCCAGGGATGCTCCATGACTTTGAATCCTAGAATATCACATTTTGAGAGAAAAAAAAGACACATGCCCCACCCCCCAAGAAATAAGGACGAAAGGGCAATGGAAAATCTTATAATTATTGTTACTATTCATAATACCAGTGAGCATCTAGATAACATTTTCCAAACATCTCAAAGAAACATAAAGAACATAAGCCAGGGAAGGGATCCTACAACGGCTCTCAGGAGCTATGGGAAAGGCTCCCAGGGCCCCAGATAGCTCCCGTCCAGAAGATTAATGGGATGGCATGGGTGAGAATTTCTTACTGAGAGGAACGCGGCATGGCAAGGTCTCAGAGGTCACAGTTCTATCCCAACATATCCTGGTCCGATCCTGAGGGTCCCGAGGAAGCTCGCCACAAATGCCACTGCCACCGCTTGGACACTAGCACGGAGCGCTCTGTGCCCGCTCCGCAGTCTTTTATAATTGCACAAGTTCTGGGCACAGCAGGCAATGTACAGTAAGTCCTCTCTGCCTCTTCCATGGAAGTCCTCCATAAACGGGCACGTTTCTGAACAGTACTTGATCACGTTGTTCTGGTTTCCCTCTTTTTGAATGTTAAGAGGGAAAAGGAAAAAACAGAAACTCATCCTTAGAATGCCACTGTTTTCACACAGGGTGACCAATCTGCTTTGATTTGTATAAAACCTTTTCTGGGTCACTTTCTAGTATAATGTTCCTGAAAGGAGAGGCTAACAGTCTGCTCTACCTAAAACATACCCAGGCTGAGCACTCCAGACTTTAAGAACACCAGAGCCGGGAAGGACTTTCTAATAAAGAATTTTAGAACACAGAAAGTCAGAGCTAAGAAGGACCTTAGAACATGGACTGTCAGGGCTGGGAGGGACATTAGAACACAGACTGTCAGGGCTGGGAGGGACCTTAGAACATAGAATGTCAGGGCTGGGAGGGACCTTAGAACACAGAATGACAAGGCTGGGAGGGACCTTAGAACATGGACTGTCAGGACTGAGAGGGACCTTAGAACAATTTAACAGCTGAAAAGAACATTAGAACATAGAATGACAGGACTGAGAGGGACCTTAGAACATAGAATGTCAGGGCTGGGAGGGATCTTAGAACACAGACTGTCAGGGCTGGGAGGGATCTTAGAACACAGACTGTCAGGGCTGGGAGGGACCTTAGAATACTGAATATCAGCACTGAGAGGAACCTTAGTACATAGAAGACTGTCAGAGCTGGGGAGGACTTTAGATCATAGAATGATGGAGTGGCCAGGGGCCATAGAACATAGCACATAAGAGGGCTGGAGCTGGAAGTCCTCTCAGAACATAGGGTACTAGATGTAGAAGATGCTCTGTTTGGATTCCATGGATTTCAGAGTTATGATTTCATTGGCATGGGATCTCCCAGTATGGGAATTCCTTTCACTGACACAGAGCAGTAAGCCCCCGAGAACTTTTACTCTAGAGAGTTGACCTGGGGACCCAGAAGACAAATGACTTGCACACGGTCCCCAAGCTAGCAGGTGGCAGAGACAGGACTCCACTGTTAGCTCTCTATTGTCTACACTGGGCTGCATTTCCCAGAAAGGCCTTTGAATGCAGAAAGCCAGTGTCGGAGAGGACCTCAGAAATAATCCAGTCTAGTCCCTTCACTTGACCACAATGGATACTGAGGCATAGAGAAGGAAAGGGAAAAATCCAAGGTGCCACCTTGGGGCAGGGGCAGGAGTCCTGGGGTCTCCCAGATCTGTGTTTTTTCTGCTGTCTAGGCACAGCCTGAACAACAGTGTCCTAAGTGGCATCCTTCCACAGTAACGTTGTTCATGACTCGGCCCTAAATCTCCCCCGTGAACTTGGGAGCCAGTTCACCCTGTCCCCACCTCTGAGTGGTGGCGGGCAGTGAGCCAGACCAAGGAGAAATCAGTTACTGAACCTACATCTCCCACTGCAAAAGGGAAGAGAATTCAGCTTGCTGCCCACTGCACTCTCCTCTCCTCTTTTAAGATTCCAAAATGTTTCCACTTAGGACAGTGTTGTTCAGGGTAACTGCGAAGATTAAATGGGATATTTATAAATGCTAAATGCAGTACTTGGCACATGCATCTTCCTGCCTTCTCTCCCTTCTTCTCTCCTTCCCTCTTTCCCTTCCTTTCTCCTTCCCTCCCTCTCTCTTTCCCTCTTTCTTTCCCTTCAACCTTCCTTCCTTCCTTCCTTTCCTCCCTCCCTCTCTCCTTTCCTTCCTATCTTTTCTCTCCTTCCCTCCCTCCCTTCCTTTCCTCCCTCCCTATCTCTTTCCCTCCTTCCTTCCCTCCCTCTCTCTTTCCCTCTTTCTTTCCCTTCCTCCTTCCTTCCTCCCTTCCTCCCTCCCTCCTTCCTCCCCTCCCTCCCTATCTCTTTCCTTCATTTCTTCCCTTCCTCTCCCCTTTCCTCCCTCCCTCCCTTCCTTCATCCCTTCTCCCCTTTCCCTCTTTCTTGTGTCTCATTCCCTCACCACTTCCAGCTTCTCCAGTTCCTCCAGCCCCCACAATTCCATCTGTGTACCTCTTTACATTGCCCTTGAGGTAGAATTTTGGAATTAGAACTCACTTCCCTTGACCCTCTGAGCATGTTTCTTCATCTGGCCGATGAGATCAGACTCCATGATTAACCTTTTCAGTTCTGAAGCCCCATGAGATAAGGCCCCTCATCTAAGCTTTTCTCTGCACACAGTTATGTTCTTAATAAATGGTATACGAATGAATGAGGAAAGGGAACAATAAATGAAACAATATGAAGATGAATGAATGAGTGTGCCTGTGTGCCAGGCACTGTGCTGAGTGCTTCTTACAAATATGATCTTATTTGATCCTTATTGACCCTGAGAGGCAGGTGCTATTATTATGCCCATTTTACAGTTGAGGAAACTGAGGCAACTTGCCCAGAGTCATACCATGCTAGGAAGTATCTAAGGCTGGATTTGAACTCAGGTCTTCCTGACTCCAGACCCAATGCTCTATCCACTGAACCCTCAGTTGTCTGAATGAATCAATGAATGATTAAGAAAGGAAGGGAAGAACTCCGAGATATTGGTGTGAGTCTTTGCTCTGCCCACAATGAGCTGGGTGACCTTGAGCAGTTGCTAAAACTCTAGGGACTCAGTTTCCTCATTTTTACAATGAAGTTAAACTATGTCATCTCCAGGGACCCTCCTTTGCAGTCCTGACAGCCTATGATTCCAATGAAAGGACACCTAGTTCTTGCAGGTGCACCTGCCAGATACATTTTCATTCCAATCCTCACCTACATGTTGTTTTGAATACACATATACACACACATATCCCCCTTTACATTCAACTACTCTGGGCCTCAGTTTCTTTATTTGTAAAATGAAAGAGACTAAATACTTCAGATACTTACTAGCTGTGTAAGTCTGGGCAAATTACTTCACCACTGTTTGCCTCAGTTTCCTCAACTGTAAAATGGAGGTAATAATAGTACCTATCTCACAGAGTTTTTGGGAAGATCAAATGAGATAAATATTTGTGAAGTGCTTAGCTTTGCACAGTGCCTGGCACATAGTAGGTGCTATATAAATGCTTATTTCTCCACCCCCCCCCATGACTTCTATGATCCTATGCCCTTGTCATAATGGAAAGAACATTAGACTTGGTGTCTAGTTCTAAATCCCAGTTCTGAGCCTTCCTACCTGAGTGACCTTGGGAAAGTCATCATCCTCTCTCTAGACCAGTTTCTTTCGATGTCAAATGATGTTGGGCTAAATAGATGATCTCCAATATCTCTCTCTACCCTGATATTCTATGTTCTGGGATTTAAGTTCACTTCCAGACAAAGGTGTGGACCAGAGCCAGCTCCTACCAACCCATGGGAGCTGATTGTTAAAATTTCAGTGTGGCTGTTTACACCTCAGAAATTAGCAAATGCTTACAAATCAAGATTTGATTTATTATTTTGTTGATTGTCTGCACTTAAGAAAATCGTGGAGAAAATGTGAATAATGGCGATTAAACTTAAAAGTGCGTTGTACATACATTTTCCCCTCAGTGAGTCAGTTGTTAAATGTTTATAGCACATCACTGTTTCCAGGTCTAAAGCTCTGGTTTAATGTGAAGAGACTAGATTTGGATCGTAGATTTGGAGCTGGAAGGAATCTTAAAGTTCAGTGGTGTCAACTTCAAATAGAAATGGATTCCCAAGGGTCTCATATTGACCTCTTGTTCAGTCATATCTGACTCTATGTGACTCCATGGGCTTTGTCTATGGGGTTTTCATGGCAAAGATACTGGAGTGCTTTGCCATTTCCTTCTCCAGTGTGACCCCATTTTACAGACAAGGAACTGAGGCAAATAGGTTAAGTGGCTTGTCTGGGGTCACACAGCTAGTAAGCATTTGGGGCCAGATTTGAACTCCAGTCTTCCTGACTCCAGACCTGGTGCTCTATCCACTGTGCCATCTAGTTGTCCCTCATATTGACTTAGAAAACCACAAATTCACATTATCTATGTCATATTGTATTATTTTCACTATTGTATATATTTTTATTTATTTTGTTAAACCATTCTCAATTATATTTTAATGGTTCTGGCCTGATTTCAGCCTACACGTGACACATCTGATCTAATCCAACCCCGTTATTTTATAGGTGAGGAAACCAGAGTGCACAGACAATCTATGATTTCCACAAGGTCATCCAATTGATAAGTGGTAGTGTTTTATGTCACCCTTCCCTCTTCCCACTGGCCTACTTGCTCCAAGTCAAGTGGCTAGCATATGGGACCTGAACCGAGACCTTCCTGATTCCCACTCCAAAGTGCTGATCCAGAGTGTCACAAGCTACGACCATCACCACCACCACCTCCACCATAATGTGACCATTCACGAAGAGGGCTTGGGGATCTCCCCTGGAAGTGGAGAATGCCCTTGTCTGCACCTATCTGCCTGGGGAAAGCCCTGACTTTGGGCAGGGATGCCACAGGGAGGAGGGAGGGCCAGGGATGGAAGAATGGGAAAGTTGTTACCGGTCTGAGCGATGATGCAGAATTTTTCGGTAGGGGCACACGCCTGTGGTGATTGACACTGGAAGTCACCCATGCATACGTGACACTGGAGGGGTCCTGTGAAGCAAGGACAGGAAGCAAGTGAGGAACATGGTACGCAAGAAGCCTGACCCTTCCATTAGCAGCTGGAAGCGATATCCCAATTTACCCAGACCAACAACTCGGACGTCAGTCACTCCACCAAATGAACACCGAGGCTCTTGTTTCTATGGGGATTGGCAGTTCACCACGTTTCCCTCACCTCAATCTTGTGAAGCGGGCAATGGATGCCTTTTGTACAGATGAGGATAGTGAGGCTCAAATGAGTGACTGTCCATGGATGTTCAGCTAGTTTGAGTGTTGGAACAGGGAGCCACATGACAATATAATGGAAAGAGCCTAGGATCTGGGGCGGGGGGAGATGTTACAGGGCCAGGATTTGAATTCCAAATTCTTTATCGCCCTATATGACTTTGGACAAGTAAATCTCCCTTTCTGAGCCTTGTTTACCTCATTTATAAAGGTTGTGGTTGTGTGTGGTTTGTCCTTCTTTCTTGAAGAGGACCATGACATCAGGGAGATGATGACATGACTTGCAATTAACTTTGCTTTGAGTGAGGCAGGGCTGTGCAAGGTTACCAGCCTCACTTTCTCCTCTGGAGCCGCCTGGGTCCAGTGGCCAGAAATTGACCAGGACAACTGGAGATGGCCCAGCTTCATTTATAAAATAAGGAGATCAGATGAGTGATCTCTACTGTCCCAGTCAGTCAATAAGCATTTATTAAGTACTCACCATGTTCTAGGCACTGTCCTATGCTCTGAGGATAAAAAGGAAGGTAAGTGACAGTGTCTGCCCTTGAAGGTCTCCCAGTCTAGTTAGGATACAACATGCAAAGTACACATGAGCTGTATGCAGGATAAATTAGAAATAATCAACAGAGAGAAGCCACTAGAATGAAGCAGGGTTGGAAAAGGCTTCCTATAGAAGGTGGGATTTTAGCTGGAACTTAGAGAACACCAGAAGGCAGAGAGGAGGAGGGAGAGCTTTCTAGGCATATGAGGGGAAACCAGAGAAAATGCCCAGAGTGAAGAAAGGGAGTGTCTTGACCTAAATATAGTATCCAATGATCCCAGGTCTTCTGATTCTCCCTCTTGGGGCTCTTTCTTCTATGCCACCATGGCATCCCAGGTGAGGGACTGAGCTGCATTTGGCCAAAATAATGCAATTTTGTTGTTGGGGGAGGCAACAGGGGTCCCTGGAAAGAGTATTGTAATTAGAGTCAGGAGCCCTGAAATGGAATCCTACTTCTGCCACTGATTGGTTACGTGATTTAATCAAGTCAGTTCTTTACCTTGTGCCTCAGTTTCCCTCTATAAAATAAGGGGGTTGAAGCTTCTGGCAAAGGTATTTACTTAAAAGTTTCCTATCAAGCCCAGCTTTCCCTATAACTCCCTTGGGAATGGTAAAGAAAAGAACCAAGAAAGCAAAGGATCTAGAAACCCAGAGAAACATTAGGAATGCCTTTCTCCCCATCCAAGATTGCACCAGGAGATAAGGCCCAAAGTCAGTTAACTTCCCAACATTCACAATGGAACTTCTCTGGGAAACAGGCCTGAGATAGTGTATGTTCTTGGTTGGAGGATAAATCAGGGGGAAGTGACCTGGTCCCAATTTTGGCTCCCAGGCTAGGATTACAGTGGGAGGCTAAAACCCAGAAATGCCCAAGATCTCACTTTGGCTACCACTCCCAGACTGTTAAAAGGAATGAGACACAGAGATTGTTGTTTAAAACTCAACTAAATTATCCAGTATTCTTATCTACGCCTTAGTGTTCCAGACTAAGTCTGCTAGAAGGGACAGAAAAGTAACATTAACAGGCCTGCTTTAGGATAAGGATTGACAGCTAGCTAATTGTGGCTTTTTAGGGGCAGCTAGATGGCGCAGAGGATAGAGCACCGGCCCTTAAGTCAGAAGGACCTGAGTTCAAATTTGGCCTCAGAGCAAACACTTGACACTTACTAGCTGTGTGACCCTGGGCAAGTCACTTAACCCCAATTGCCTTAAAAAAGAAAAAGTTTTTTAAAAAAAAGTTAAACATTTAATTGTGGTTTCTTGCAGGCTTTTTCCTAATGTGGATTGGGCTTCAACTACTCTAGTAATTGCTAAACCCAGAGAACCTTGAAAAAACAATAAGGTGTGATATTTCCAAGACAGTCCTAATGTAGAAGCTTAAGAAATGAGTAACTAGAAAATACTACAGGTTAAGAGAATCCCAGGATAAAATCCCAGAAGAAATAAATCATTCCTCAATAATTTCAAGCAGAACCCCAGCTTAATTTTTGAAAAAAAGACAATGGTTTAGCCACAAGGACTCTGAGAGTGACTGGGAAAAATGAAGGGAGAATTGAAACAAGAGATAAATGAGGAGCTATTTCAAAACAACTAACTGGAAAGATAAGATGATAGGACAAAATTTAAAATTTGTTAGAATACTTAAAAATCGTGACAAAATTGAACACATACATACTGCATTTTGAGAAATCATAAAAGAAAACTCCATAAAACCATTTGAACCAGAGGCTGAATGAAACTAGAAGAATACAAAGGTTACCTCTGAAAGAAACCCAACATTAAACACATTTAGAAATGTAATTATTAAACTCCAGAGATTGGAGTTCAAAGAAAAAAAAGTATCGTGAATAACTAGGAAGAAAGCAACCCAATACAAAAGAATATCAGTCACATTCTATTGCAATTATAATAAGGAAAACGAAAACTTTAAATACAATATATCAAAAGGCACAAAGAATAATTCATTCTACAAAGCTGATTATAATTATTCAATGAAAAATGAGACAGCTAATAGAACAGATGATTTTAAAATATTCTTGCTAAGAAAACTGAAGGTGGGTAGAATCTTTGAAATACAAATGCATGAGATGAGAGAAACCTAGATAGAAAAAGAAATTTGAGCAACTTGAAAGGGTTAAAATGCCTTAGACAGAAAAGGCTCTGGGTGTGATTTGTTCTTACTGTTGTTCTTGTTCTGTTTCGTAGTAAGAGACAAAAGAAAATAAAGGAGCAAAGGAATAGACTAGGGAACGAAAGGTCGGAACTCATTCATTGATATTGTTGAGGCACAGCAGGCGAGTATTCAAACATGAAGATGATATTGGGAAGAATAAGCATCTCATGAATTTCCCTCTTATCTGAAGCTGGCAAAGGAAGAGAGAACACACTCTTAAATATATAAAAAGTAAAATGTAGGAAGACGAGAAGCAGAGAGGGAGTAAGCCGGGACCAAGTAGTGGAAAGATGGGGTTTTCAGAGAGACGACAGAGTCAGGGAGGGAAGAGTCACAGCAAGAGAGGCTTCAACCATGGAAGGCTAATTTTAAAGGAACGAATAAAGGGAGAATATGAGAGGGATCTGGGTACGATCTGGGTAAAGAAGGGGAGGACAGAAGAATAGAATCATTCCACTCTATTGTCTGTTATTTAATATAGTTCTAGAAATTCTAGCTATAGCGATGATGAACAAAAGAAATTAACAGGATAAGCATGGACAAAGAAGATATCATTTTTTGTAGATGACGTGATAGCTTACCTAGAGAACTCTAGAGTCAACTAAAAAAATTTGAAGTAACTGAAACAATAACTTCAGTAAAGTATAAGAATATAAGTAAATCCACAAAAACCTTTTTGCATATCGTCAACAAAAACAAGAAGAAAGGAATAGACAAAAATTTTCATTTGAGATAACTTAAGACTATGTACCAAGACATACACAGGAATTATGTGTGTGTATGTGTGTATACATATATATGCATATATACGTATAGATGTATACATATACATACCTATGAATAATATGTGAATATTCTTTATAGAATAAAAGAAGATCTAAATGATTAGAGAAGTTTGGTCTATGGCAATATAAAAAACGTATTTTTTTGGTAAATATTACTTAAATTAATTTACATATTTAGTGCCATATCAATCAAACTATCAACATTCTAGTTTAGTACAAGAAAAAAGTAATAACAAAATTCATCTGGGGGGACAAAAGTTCAAGAATCTCAGAAGAAATAATGAGAGAGAAGTGGGAAGGAAGAGAGCCTAATAGTTCAGATCTCAAATTTTACTGTAAAAGAATAATGATCAAAACTACTCTTTAGTTGTTTAACAATAGAAATGTTGGTCAATAGAACAAATTAGGAAAACAAGAAGCAACTGAACATAGATCCTAGTGTTCAACAAAACCAAGGACACCAACTGCTAGGTTAAGGAATCCCTATTCAAGAAAATATGCCTGGAAAATTGGAAAGCAAAATGGAAGAATTAGATTTAGATCAACATCTTAAACCATGTACTGCAATAATATCCGAAGAGATATAAGACCTAAGCACAAAATATCACAGAATTTTTAAAAATAGAGGAGAATGGAAGGCAAATTTCATAATTAGGGTTAGGGAAAGAACTCTTAAGTAAACAAGAAATGGAGGTGATCATAAAAATAAAACAAGCAATTTCAATTATATAAAAATTGAGAAACTTTTTTCCTGAACAAATCAATGTAATCAGAGTCACAAGAGAAGCAATGAATTGGAGTGGGGGGGGGGAACTGTAGCAAACATCTTTGATAAAAGTCTGATATCTAAGATATGTGGAAATTGATAAAAATATGTACAAACAAGAGTCATTCCTCAATTAACAAGGGGTCCAGTCAATCAAATAACAACCATGTACCAAGCACTATGCTAGGTGTTAGGAATCAAAGACAAAAATGAACGGTATTTACATAGAGTGTGTGTGTGTGTGTGTGTGTGTGTGTGTGTGTGTACGCGCACGCCCCGAAGGCACAGAAACGTAAGATAGAGTGTCATATGTGAGCAGAAAGATGAACAGTTTTGCTGGAGCATAAAGTGTTTGAAAGGAGAATGATGTGTATACTAAGACTGGAGAGGTTATTTGGGGCCCATGTTGTTAGGGATTTTAAAGGCCAATCAGGGAAGACTGTATCTGGTATTAAAAGTAATGGGAGGGACAGTTAGGTGGTGAAGTGGATAGAGGACCAGCCCTGGAATCAAGAGGACCTGAGTTCAAATTTGGCCTTAGACACATAACACTCACTAGCTGTGTGACATTGGACAAGTCACTTGACCCTATTGCCTAACCAAAAAAAAAAAATTGGGGGGGGGATTACTACTATGGAAAAAATTTAGGCATGATGCACCAGTTTGGTGGCAGCATCAGAGGAGAGAAGGGGGAATAAATGAGAGATGTTATAAGCACCTTCTAAGTGCTACATACTGTGCTAATCACGAGGGAGATAAAAAGAGACAAAAGACAGTCACTGCTCTCAAGGAGCTTACTCCCTAACGGAGGAGACAACATGCAAAAATGTATAAAAAGCAAGCTATATACAGGATAAATGAGAAATAATTCACAGAGGGAAGGCACTGGAGCATGCATTTTTCTTTTTTTTCTTCTTTTTTTTTTTTTTTGGCAATTGGGGTTGAGTGACTTGCCCTTATAACATCTCTCATTTGTTCCCCTTCTCTCCTCTGATGCTGCCACCACTCTTTTTTTTTAAGTTTTGAGTTCCAAATTCTATCCCTCCCTCCATCCCTGCCCTCTCCCTCTCCCTGGGACAGTATGTAATCTGACATAGGTTATATATGTGCTATCATGTAAAACATTTCCATGTTGGTCATTTTGTACAAGAAGACTCAAATTAAAATAAAAGAAACAAAGAAAGAAAGAGGAGGGGGAGAGAGGGGGGGGGAGAGAGAAAGAGAGAGAGAGAGAGAGAGAGAGAGAGAGAGAGAGAGAGAGAGAGAATGCTTCAGTAATGCCTGGATTATTTCAGCAGACTGCTAGCTGGTCTGCCTGGAACAAGTCTCTTCCCACTCTAGTCCATTCTCCGCTCAACTGTCAAACTGATGTTCCTAAAGTATAATCTGACCATGTCACCCACCCATGACCTCCATTCAATCAACTCCATTGAGTCTTTATTTCCTTCGGGACCAAATCCTTCACCTGGCTTTTAAAACCTTCCATCATACCCACTCCCTCTCTTTCCAGTCTTCTTATGCCTTATTTCCCTTCACATATTCTATGATTCAGTGACACTGGCCTCCTGGCTGTTCCTTGCACCAGGCACTCCATCTCCGGACTATGGGCGTTGTGACCGGCGGTCCCCCATATTTGAAACGTTCTCCCTCCTTTTCTCCACTTCCTGGCTTCCTTCAAGTATCAGTTGAAAACCCACCTTCTTAGTGCCTTCCCTCCAAGATTATTTCCAATTCTATACATATATATATGTGCGTGTGTGTGTGTATGTATATATATATATATATATCTTTTTTGTACATAGTTGTTTGCATGTCATCTCCCATGTTAGATTATAAGTTCCTTGAGGCCAGAGTGTGTCTTGATTTTCTTTGTATTCCCAGCCCTTAGCACATAGTAGGCTCTTAAAACATTCTGGTTGACTGATTGACTCTAAAGAGGAGGATATTGGACCAATTATAGGATTGATATCTGAAAGAAGACTTTCAGGCCATCTAATTCAACCCTTTATTTTTCAGAGAAGGTAACTGAGGCCCAGAAAAAGGGAGTTTGTTATGATATGGCAGAGTTCATAAGAATGTAGATTTAGAACTGGAAGGGACCTTAGAGGTCATTTCGTCCAATCCCCCTCATTTTCCAAATGAGAAACCAAGGCTCAGAGAGGTTGCATGACTTTCTTCAAGTCACACAGGTATTAAATATCAGAGCCAGGAGTCAAGATCCTATGTCTCCAAATCCAGTAATCTTTCCAATATATCCTGATGGACACCATCATCTTCCCATCCCTCCTCCAAATTTCCTATTTCTACTGGGGGCGCTACAAGCCTTCCTGTAACCCAAGCTCAGAAGCCGAAAGTCCTCCCGGGTATCTCCTCCCTTCGTCCCCGTTCCCCTTTCCCCTCCATATTCAATCAGCTCAGCAGAAATTCGGTGAGGAAAGGGGCTTCCAGCTGTAAAATACCCCAGAGCACCCAGACTTGCATCCCGTGGACCTCTCTTTGCCTTCCACGTGATGAACAGCCCAGGCCTGTACGTGCCAGTTTCAAAGCCCATCCCAGGTTGATCTGACCTAAACTTGGTGTAGTTTCAATTTTCCACCACCTCATTCGGGTAATGTTGGTATTTTTCAAAGCAGATGACGCGTTCCCATTAAACACAGGGACGAAGTCAGTGCATAAGATGGCCATCATTATGATACTCAGTAGAATCTTCATTTTCCTTGTATCTCAGCCTGTGAAGAAAGATCGGATCAGCCTGGTTCACCATGTTTTGCAGTCGCTTAGAACTGAAGTCACACATTTTTTTTTTTAGAGGAAATGGCCATTGAATGGGATCATGGAATCACAGGTTGTCAGACATCTACTATGTACCAGGTACTGTGCTAACTGCTGTACAAATATTATTTCGTCTGATCCTTACAACAACACTAGGAGGCAGGTGCTATTATTATCCCCATTTCTACAGTTGAGGAAACTGAGACAAACAGAGGTCAAATGACTTGCCAGGGGTTACACAGCAAGAAAGGGTGTGAAGCTGGATTTGAACTCGGGTCTTCCTGACTCCAGGACAAGCCTTCCGTGCCACACTAAACACTGAAGTTCACAGCACGGCCAGAGAGGATGGAAACTTCTGCCTTTGACTCTAAAGGCAAGTTCCACATAGTTCTCTCTAGCACCACTCCCAGAGCATATATACCCTTTGAGAACCACGGTACTATAGGAAAGGACAAAAGACAGAGTTATCTTTCCTGTTTTATAGATGATAAAACCGGCCTCACAGTGGCCTTGTATATAAAAATACTTTAAGAACATTTATTTAAGTTGAATCACTTTTGTTCATGCCAGGAGACAATGATTAGAACCAGAGTCTCTGACTACCCACAATGGGGGATCTTTCAAGTGCAGTAAATCCCGTCTCTCTTTGCAGAGTACTATGAGATGTCCTCAAAGATGCACTGAGGAAGGAAATGTATCCTAGTGAATGTTGAATTTGGGTTCAGAGGTCGGAGATTCAGGTTTCCTGCCTTCTACTTTAGCTTTGTGACCCTGGGCAAGTCCCTTCCCTTCTCCGGGCCTCAGTTTCCTCCTCTGTAAAATGAGGCGGCTGGACTAGAGCCCCTAACAGGATTCCCAGCTCTAACCCTCAGGGCCCCGGGGAGATCTTGGCCATCCCCTCCCCCTCCATAGACGGTCCAACCATACCTGGGCTCTGTGCTCTGCTCAGTTCCGCGGCGCCCTGGATCTCAGTGCGGCTCCCTGGGCTCCTCCTGGATGGCTCGGCTTCCTGCAGCCACAAGAGGCACTGGCCCTGGTTACCCCCTCCCTCCCAGCGCAGCGTGAGCACGTGGAGAGCTAGAGGAAGTCCGCTGGAAGGGACTTCCCGGGATAGACTCGGGGTGGGGGTGGGGCTGAGGCCGGGGGCCCCAGAGCAGAGGATGCATGGGGACCCTGGAGCAGAGAGTGTCCGGGCTATGACCTGTCACAGCATGTGGGCTACAGACAGGGTAGGAGGGCACCTGGAACATGGTCATAGAACTTAGAATGTAGGCTTCATAGCTCAGTGGGGGGCCTGGAGCAGACAGTGTCGGGGCTGCAGCAATGTCAGAATCTAGGATGTAAACGGGATCCCAAAGCCCACTTGGTTCAAACTACTCATTTTAAACGTATTCCTGGCATTTCCAGCTACCCGGAAGGACTGCATCTCCAAGTTCCTTTATTTAATAAAGACGATGTAGACTAGGCCAAAGTAGAGAAATTAGACCCATTGCGCCCTCCCCGAACTCCCGGTTAAAAAGCACGCATTCGGTGGGCTCCGGGCGGCGGCGCTGGCGGCGGAGGAGGAGGAGCGACTCCTTCCTCTTCTTCCTTTCCGCCCTCGCCTTCGCCCCCTCCTTTACGGCACCATGGCTCCGGGGGCGACCGTCTCGGAGCGGTGGTCAAGGTGTCCTACGAGCCGAAGGTTTGCAAGTCCTCCACGCCCGAGAAGGTGAACCAGCGCCGGACGTGGCGCCGCAGGAGGGCGAGGAGGTCCGCGTGGGGACGCGGGGCACGCTAACTGGGTGACCCTGGGCAAGTCACTTAATCATGTCTGCCTCAGTTTCCTCATCTATAAAATGAGATGGAGAAGGATATGGCAAACACTATAGTATCTTTGTCAAGAAAACCCCAAATGGGGTCACAGAGTTGGACACGACTGAAATGACTGCACAGCAACAGATCACTGGTCCATTTGGTCTATATTGGACTTTTCAGATGCGTGCTGGGCATCATTTGGGAGAGCTAGGCTTGTCTACAACCTTTTTGCATCACCTTTTAAACCTGAAGTATTGTGTGTGTGTGTGTGTGTGTGTGTGTGTGTGTGTGTGTGTGTGTGTGTAAATGTACACCTCCAGTAAAGGCTTCCTCTGTTGATTTATCATGCTGTGAAATTGATCCTGGGTTTTCAAAGGCTCCTACTATGTGACAAGGCACATAGTAGGTACTTAATAAATGTTTATTGAATTGAATTGAATCAAAATGTCAAGAGAACTAGAGGAAGACTACCAGTTTGTTAGGTGGACTTCCCATGAAGAGTTATAATCTCATAAAGCCGGAGCTGGGAGTGCTCATGTTGGTAAGGTCATAGGTCCTTGAAGCATTGCCATGTAAGCACGCTCCCATGCTTAGGTAAACCTGTGACCTCTTTAATGTGGGTGTGATATAGATGAAAACCCATCTAAGCCCTCTCATCCTGTGTACTTTGTTCTGTGACCTGTAATTCTTCAACGGCAATCTATCCAACATGCTGGTCAGCTGTTGACTACCAGTCTCTTGACATTTCAGTTCAATTCAGTAAAGACTTACTAAGCACCTACAATGTGCCAGGCACTGTCAGTTATTCATTCTCCTCACTCCATGACCAGCTCACCTTCTTTTTTCCAATCAAACATGGGATGACATCCTTTTTCTGCTTCTCTGGTACATAGCTTGACTGGTAATATGTTGCAGATTCATGCCCATCGCACACTTCTCCATTGCCCCTTGGGCGACCTTCCACTCTTGAGTGACTCTGATATTCCCTGACTAGCGGCCATGCGGCATCACTGGAAGGGTAGAGTTGTTTAGAAAGACCTTTGTTTCAAGAAGAGGCTGGAGCTCATTGAAAACTCTTGCTCTGTTCTCCCTATTTGATGCTGGGTCCCTAAACAGTGTCTAAGATGTAGGTAGTGATGGACACCCAGTGGGTTGTCCATCCAACTGCTTATCAAAGTCTGGAGAACAGACGTTCTTCATTCACTTGTTTGTTTATTTTTTAATGTGAATAGTTATGCCAAGCTCTTGAATAATTCTAATTCTTGCTTAGTAAACTTACTATTTCTTTGGGTAGAGTTTTTTTTTTTAATGTTTTATTGCTCTCAGTTTTTCTAATTTTTTTTTTGGCTGGATTTTTTATTTGGTTGGTTTTTGTTTTTGTTTTTTAGATTGGGTTTCCAACCATTAATTGACACAGGGGCTTTGAACTCTAAACTGCCAAGGAGTTCGACATATAGGTGCAGGACTTTGGGCAGATGCCTACCTGATCAGCTTAAGCTGATGCAGCACAGAATTCCTGAGCTCCAGTGATCTACCAGCCTCGGCCTTCTTGGCAATAGAGATCATAAGGGTGTGCCACCACACCTGGTTATAGCTTCCTTTTGTCTTCTATCATTTCCCAGCCTGTTCCTAGATTAAACCCTTCCTGTGACAGAAACACACACACACACACACACACACACACACACACACACTTCAGATTTAAATGGTGATTCAAAAGGTTGTAGACAAGTCTAGCTCTCCCAAATGATGCCCAGCACGCATCTGAAAAGTCCGATATAGACCAAATGGACCAGTGATCTGTTGCTGGGCAGTCATTTCAGTCGTGTCCAACTCTGTGACCCCATTTGGGGTTTTCTTGACAAAGATACTGGAGTGGTTTGCCATTTCCTTCTCCATCTTATTTTATAGATGAGGAAACTGAGGCACACAGGGTTAAGTGACTTGCCCAGGGTCACACAGCTAGTAAGTGTCTGAAGCCAGGTTTGAACTCATGATAGTGAGAAAGCAAACAAAAATAAACTTCTCATTCCACTCCAGAAATGCATGAAAGATGACTAGGAGTCTGCAGGGATGGATGGGGAAAGGAAACATGCTGGAGAAGCATGTTCAGGTAAATGAGGTGAAGAGATGTGTGAGCTCCTACGGGTGGACCTGAACCCAGCCAGGACTCTGAACAGCCAATGAGAGCTCTGTTGATTGAGGATCCAAAGTTAGGTCCTGGTCCCGGAATATTAGAACAGAAGTAGCTCATAAAGGTAATCGCAGAGGGAGAGAGTGTGGCTATATGCTCCTCACGGTACTGAGAGCCACTGCAGGAGATGGGACCAGGTGGGTACTGGGGCTTCAGTTACAGAGAGGTTGTACAGGACACCTCGAGATCAGCCTGATTCCAACAGCCAACCAAGCCTCATCCTCATCTCAGCCAGGGATAGAACTAACTCCAAACTGGAGATCATGCAAGGAAAAGGCAGAGTCTGGCCGGAGTAGCAGGAGATGGAAATAGAAGGCAGAGACGGAGGCAGACAGTAGAGAATGATACCAGGTGTTCCATCTAGATTGACAATGTCAGTGGCATCCATGCTATAGATTCTTAGGTCGATTTTGAAGTTAAAATTTTGAAGGTGGCTTTTATGAGTAGATGCCCAGAATCCTAGAGATGAAAGAGAACTCAGAGACCATTTAGTCAAACCTTTACCTAAACTGAGTAAACCAAAATCCAATTAACTGGGTGTAACCAAACCCAAGTTGTCACTGTGTTTCCGTAAGCAAAACATCTGGACTTGGACCCAGTACCCTAGCTGTGGCCTGCCTAGGTCAGATAGCGGTGGAACTATGAGAGAATCAGAGAACGAGAGAATCTCAGATTGATAAAGAACCTCAGAGGTCATCTATCCATCCCCTCTGTCATGTGCCCACCAAGTGGTCCTCTAGCTTTCCTCTAAAGATCTCCATGGTCTGAACCAGGAACATACTTCCTCCCAAGGCATCCCATTCCACTTTGGAACACCTACAATTTTTAGGAAATTTTTTTTTCCTTACATTTAACCTAGATTTGTCTCTGTAACTTCAAGTCATTGCTCTGCGTGCTGCCTTACAACAACACCTCACCAAAAAAAAAAAAAAAACAAACCTGATGTTTTCTACATATTCCCTTTAAATATTTGAATAGAGTTGTTACATCCTTTGAAGTATTTTCTTCCCCAGGCTAAGCATCCTCAGTTCCAGTGCTAGTAGAACATGTTCTCAGTCCGTCTCCTTTGCAAGCCTGATGACCACTCTACTTTGTCTATGTCCTTCCTAAATTGTGGCATGTAAGTGACAAAGCTGATGGTCACATATCAGGCCAGCATCCAAACTCGTCCCCCTTTGCCAAGGAGTCACTGGATGGATGCCCGATCTCATGATGGAGTGACTGCTTCTCAGGGACATTGTTGAGGTAACTCTTCTCCAGGTATGACTTGGATCGGACAGCCTTTCAAGTCCCTTTGTGCTCTGAGAACACAGGATTCTGTGAATTTAGAGGCAGATATGGTCATGGAAGGACCAGGGATCAGAACATCCCTTGGACTTAAAAAACCACAAATTAACATCATCTAAGTTTTTTCGTATTTTTCATTCATTTTATTAAATATCTTCCAAGGGTCCCGTGTACATGGGCCAAGGCTGCATATTTGACACCTCTGCTAAAGAACACGGATGCATTTGGTCTTGAAATCAGCATATGTCAACTTTAACTCCAGCTTTGCCAAGGACTTTCTGCAAGACCTTGGACAAGTCTGTCTAAGCTTCTATTTCCTCATCTACAAAATTGGGAAAATAATGCTTGCACTGAATACCGGCGATGGTTGTTATGGGGAAAGAGTGTTGAAAATCCAAAAGCATTACACACACATTGGGACAATGTCATGATCATTCAGACAGTCAACCAACAGATGCCCACACTGCTTCTAGCTATGGTTTTGATTACAGAAAAGGCACAAATGGAGGTGAAAAATGGCCCCTGCCCTCAGGACTTCTTAACCTTGTGGAGGTGCTAGGAAGGGGAAGGAAAGATATAGGAATTATGGACAAATAGGCAGCAATGTTCCAGAAATATTCAACAAATTGGAGGACTCAGAGCCAGAAGTTCTGACTTAGAATCCTGGGTTTGTCACTAAAGGGGTTGTGTGATCTTAGACAAGTCATTGACCTTTCTAGGCCCCAGTTTTCTCCCTTTAAAGTATTGCAGGATTGGACTAGGCAATCTGAAAGGTCCCCTATAGCTCAAATAGTCACTAATTTTATGATTTTTGAATGTAATGAGATCCAATGATCTAAAATTTGTAAAGCACTGCACTAAGGGCTGGAACATAATAGAGTCTTTCCCAATGCTTCTTGCCTTCTCTCTTGACTTTCCCTTATTCCCCCTCTAGAATAGCTTTTAACTGCATAGACTTTTGGAATTAGGAGGTGTGGGGCTCTTCTGCAGAGGCAAGGCTATATCCCATGGTTTGGGGTTGAGACAGGTGTCAAAGGAAAGACCACCAAAGAAGGGGACAGAAGAGGGAGGTGACTGGTCCTCAGGCACATGGGAATGACAGCCTGGCAGCTCTACCAGCCACAAACCATCCCACTCTTCAAAGCCAACTCTCCTCCTGGGACATGGGAAAGGTGAAAGCCTAAAGGGGAATGTGGAAAGGGCTGCTATGGTGAGGTGGTAGGTGTCTCCTCCCTCATGGGAAGTCTCCTAAGCAAGGCTGAATTACTGCTTATCAAGCATGCTGATCCTAAAACGGATTAACTTGGAGATTCTGAGGTTCTGTGGCAATCTAATGTCTCCTCTGACACAATGAAAGGAGTTCCAGCTACCTCCCCTGTTATCATCAGGCACCACCACATCTCCGCTCATTAATCTGGACCTTCAACGTTCAATATAAAGCACATTGATTAAGTGGCTAATGTGTACAGGATGATTCTTCTTGCTGCTGAGAAAGTAGAGTTAATTAAGACACTGGCCCCTGCCCTCAAGTAGCTCATAGTCTAGCCAGAGATAGCTATGGTAGCTGACTGACAGTGTGCCAATAGACACATGAGTGGTGCAGACAGCATGTCCAGGTAAGGTGGCAAGGAGGACTTGGGGAATGAGCCCTCTATGAGAAATGAGTGCTCCTGTTGTAGCTCATTTCCTGAGCAACATTTAGCAGATCCTATCTCCCAGCCTCAGTTTCTTTTCTTTCAAATAAGTGGCTTGGCTTCTAGATATGTTACTCAAGAGTATTCCAATAGAGAGGCATTGGCATTGGCAGGAATGGGAGGTTGACGGGGAGCAATTGTAGTGTAAGCCAGGTGGAAATCTGGAGCTTTTGCATGAGAGTCTCCTCATTGGGACAGAGAATGAGAATTTAATGCATACATAAGGCACAGAGGTGGGAGGAGGGATCCCCCTATGTCTTTTCTCAGTGCCAGAAGGAAGAAGAAAGTTTCTTCTCTCCCAAGCTCTCAGATTAACTTTGGCCCCCCTCACCGATGTTTAGCATCCAGCCATCATTCTCTCCACCAATAAGGAAGCTTGATGCAAATGCTCCTGGCTTTCACCTGCATTGCATTTGGATCAAAGGACTTAAAATGAAAAAAAAAAAGGCCATGAAGCTGTGACCCCCAAAGGTGAAGGTAGTAGCAGAGGAAATGTTCCAGGATCCTTAGATGTGGACCTGGAAGGGACCTTAAAAGAGAAAGTCTAGAATAGAAGAACGGGAAGAGGCCTGAGAAATGATTTAATCCAACTCCCCCGTGGAAGAGAGGCAATAAGACATCTTAGAGATGTCACTCAAGAAGCAGTTAGGTCAGGGACACAGGGCCAGGAAACAGCAGAGCCATGATCAGAAGCCAGATCTGTTTATTTCAAGTTCCACAAACGCTAAGAGGTTGGGAGACTCACTCCAGGTTAGGTGACAAGGGACGACACTAGGCAGGGCCTCTGTTTGTTGAGGCAAGGCTGCAAGGTTAATTAAGGACACGGAAGGTAAAGAGTGGGAAGGATTTGGGGTGAAGGACGAAGCGGTAGATCAGCTTCAGGTTGTCCTTACACAAAGTCTCCACCTGGAAATTTTTCAAGACCTGAAACAGATAGACGAATTTCAAATGTATTGTCCCATTCACCCCCAGATTCTGGCTCCGAGAATCCTGGGGGTCCTCCCCTTGTCTCTTGAGGGGTCTGCTACTTTCCTTTGGCCCCTGCTAACTCCCCTGTTTTCTCCTCGATGGGGTCACAGCCCACTCTTTTCTTGCACCATTCCTTTACAAGACTTCCTTAGAGCCTCCGAGAGACACCCCCTAACCCTACTCCTCCTAAATTTCTAGCAATGTTTGTCTTGGATAATAGACTAAAGGGGCAAGTGAGTATTGCCTTTTCATTTCTGAAGGGATAGCAAGTATACTCCAAAAAGGGCTTATACCTATTTTGCATGATCTTAAGCTGTAGGACTTTGGCCAGGGAGTAGAAGTCATAGGGAAGAACGTTTCAACTCCATAAAAAGACTTTTGTAAGAAATAGAGGTATTCTACAGCAAAATGGAGTGACTCAGGTTGGGTGGTGAGCTCCCTGTCCCTTCAGATATCCAATCAAAAACTGGACAATCACGGCTTAGAGATTCAACTTGAGGTTGAACTAATTTGACCTATGTAAGTCCCTTCCAGCTCTAAAAGTCTTGGCTTGTCCCCAAACACCCCCTCTCTGTTCCCAAGCCCTTCCCCCACCTGGTGGAGTGCCCTCCACTCAGGCCACTCACATGGTGCAAGAAGAGGAGCATTTCTGTCTCGGCCAGCCTGCGGCCAATGCACTGGCGAATTCCATAGCCGAAGAACAAGAAGCGGAAGTTGGAGATCTGATTGTTGCCTGGGTCAGAGGCGGCAGCCAGCCAGCGAGTGGGGTCATAGCGTTCGGGCCTGACAAACACCTCCGGGCTGCGGCCCATGGCGTAGAGGGGGATCTGGATCAGGGTCTGTGAGGTGGACAGGATGTTTAGGGCCTGGGCTGGGGTGCAATATGAGAGCTTGGGAGGAAGAAGATGATAGAGGGGGAAGGGGTAGGATTGGGTGGATTTTTCTCCCCTAGGATCCTCAGGGGTCTTCTTAGGGGTTTTAGGAGTCTGGAGTCCCTCCCAGCTACAATAGTCTATGTTTCTAGGATCCTTCCAGTTCTGCGTTCTACAGGTTGAAGTTCTTTCCCCCAATAGAATATAAGCCCCTTGAGGGTAAGAACTAAAGTACCTGCCTTCATCTTCAAGATTTCCTTGTATCCATAGTAAACTGGCACTTTGCTACACACAAAGTAGGTGCTTAGTAAATGTTTGTTGATTGCATTTCCAGTCTGATCTATGTTCTAGATTGAGTTCTTTCAAGCTCTATTATTCCATGTTTGAGTTCTAAGGTGTCTTCTCGGTGTGACGCTCTGGGACTCTAAATCAGGATTCTGAGAGTGAATGGAGGGCTGTGGATTAGAAGGTGGTCTAGAAGGGTAGGGAAGGTGGGGCCAGAGTGGTGTTGACTCACGCCAGTAGGGACATTGTAATTCTGCAGGACCGTGTCTTTGGCCAGGTAGCGATGTAAGAGAGAGCCAACTGGATAAAGCCTGAAGAGGGGAACAAGGAAGAGGGATCACTCACTCCTGCACCCTGCCAGGGGTGACCTTTGGCCCCATCCCCCATTTCCTCTCCCGTATCCTATCAGATCAAGTTTTCTCTAAAACCTGGGCTGCACCCCTTTCTAAAGGGTATCCCTTCCAACCCCTTTAGCCATTCAGAAAATCGAAAACAAAAAAACCAAAACAAATAATAAGCAAGGTCATCCGGAGTCTGAGGGTATTTCACATAGATGAAAGTGATTGAGGGCAACTGAGCCATTCAGCCCAGAGGGTTCTACACTGGCTCTCTTCAAATATGTGAAGAGCTGTACTTGGGCTGAGATAACAGATTGGTTCCACATAGACCCAGAGAAAAGAAATAAGACCAAAAAAGGGAAAGTTACAAGGGAGTAAGGTAAAGCTCAAAATAATTTAAAATGACAGGGGCACTTCAAAGATATACGGGGACCCATCATGAAATATGGACTACCGCATGTGGTAGTAAGCTCCCTGTCACTGGAGGTATTAAAGAGGCTGAATGATCAGCCTTCAGGACAGAATTAGGGGGAATTTCTTCCCTGAGTAAGGGTCTGACAAGATGACTCTTGAAGTCTCCTCCAGCTCTGGTATTCTACATCTCTCCTAAGGAGTCTGAGGTCATAGGATCATGGATCTAGAGTCTTTAGAAACCATCTAGACTAGCTGCTTTACTTTTACAGAGGAGAAAACTGAAGCCCAGAGAAATTAAATGACTTAACCAGGAACACCTTGCATCTTTTTTTTGAAATCGGCTCTAATGGGAAATAATTTCATAGGCAGTCACCTCTGGAAGCCTGCTTTCCCTGGTCAGGGAAAGAAAAGGGAAGTAGGCACTAGAGACAAAGTCACCTCCTTCTTCCCAGTTTGGCCATGGGAGGACACTGACTCTAGGTTTTACAGCCAATCCCCCTCACTCCTCTACCTCCCTACCTTCTACCCCCACCCCACAAACCTCAGGGTCTCTTTGATGGCAGCACGAAGCAGAGGCAGTTCCTTGACCAATAATTCCGGGTTCTCTTTGAGCCGTGCCGCTGCCTCCTTACTCTCTGTCCTCAAAGCACTCTGTAGGTCTTGGTTCCGGGCCAGCTCAAAGAGGGTCGATATTATAGGGAATGAGGTCTGTGAAAGGAGTAGGGCTCAGGTCAAGAGAAAGACACCCATGGAGCCAGGAGTTGGCATCTCCCCCTCAGACCAGACTGCTCTCTGAGGTGAGGGGCCATGCATTCCCTTTAGGCCAAGGGGCTTCCTTGAGCTCCTCACAATCATCATTTCTCTTGAGGCCATTAGATCAACACTGTAAAGACTGTGAGAGGGATGAAGGGAAGAAATAATGACTCAGGAGACAGAGAAGCTGACAGACAGACAGGCTGGCAGGCAGGAATGATGGAAGGAAGACAAGAAGGCAGTCAGGTAGGCAGGCAAATAAGCAGACAGGCAGGCAGGTAGACAAGACAGACTGGATAGATAGATAGATAGATAGATAGATAGATAGATAGATAGATAGATAGATAGATAGACAGACAGACAGAAAAGATGGATGGCCGGATGGGTGGACAAATAGGAAGGAAGGAAGAAAGAGATGGATAAGGAGACAGAGAGACAGATATATAGATAAGTCAAACACTTAATAAGTACTTACTGTGTTTCAAGCATTGCACTAATGCTAGAGATATAAATACAAGCAAGACAGTCCCTGCCCTTAAGGAGCTTATGCTCTAATGGAGGAAGACATTACATAAAGGGGGTCTAGAAAGGGGAGGTAGAGGGAGAAAGGTATCTGTACAGGAGCAATGAGGGAGTTCAGAGCAGACATGGGAGAAGATGCTAAGGATTTGATGGTCATTGGAGGGGGCATTAGGCATCTGAGGGGGTACTGGGGTGTCTAAGTGGCTAGGAGGAGTGAGTGGTTCTGTGATATCGCTGCTCAGTTGAGCCCTAACCGTTTCCACGCTTCCAGCAGTGAGTTCCGTGATGTTGGCTTTGATGGCATCTAGAGAGAGGTCACCCCTCATCAGCAGTTCAGCCATGATACCTGAGTATTGGGGTGAGCCATTCAAACACATCTCCTGGTAGATTTTCTGAATGCACTTTTCAGCTAGAGGAGGATGGAGATTGGAATAAAGAGATTGAAGGGACACCAGAACTGAGCCCTTTTCTCATGACTCTGGGCATCTCACTCTTCTTCTCCCCACTGATATAAGACTCTAGTCTCCTACCCCTCCTATTCCCCCAACCCCTTACCCTCTTCCTCTCTTCATTCTTCTGTTTCTCCAATTTAAATAGCCCTTTGAGGTAGATAATGCAAATACTATTTCCTTCATTTTACAAATGGGAAAACTGAGATTCCAAGAGATTAATTTAGCCAGAGTTTCACAGCAAAGAAGTACCATGATCGGAATCCAAGATTTGAATTTCTGTTCTCTATTGTGAGGCTCCTCCCAGCTCTAACTCTCTATGCCATAACATGGACCGACTTTAAAATTCTGTGCTCCATAGTCTCATTTTCCCTCTTATTAGAAAAAATAATATATGTTCTATGTTCTAAAACACATCAGCACTAACACTTCCTTCCCTCAACTCCCCATCTTCCCACTGCTCTCCTCAGGCCCAGGGTGGGGGCCAAAAGATGCCCTCCTCACCATACTGGAAAGTATCATCCCAAGCTTGTAAGTGCAGTTTCCATGTCTTGGAATTGAACAATTGGGTCAGGGCCATGGGTGTGTAGATGAGCAGAGGTGTGGAAGATAGTATGTTGTTCATGGCCTGGATGAACTTCAGACCATCAGGATTTGGATTGTTGCTTAGCAATCCCAGTCGTTCTCCATACAAGACGTAGGTACCAGCTGCAGGATGGGGGCGGGGAAAGAGAGAAGGCTGAGTGGTGCCTCTTGCCTGGGTACTCAAGTACCCAACTGCCCCTTCGCCTCTTCCCACCCTTGGTAACTCTGGTAGCTCTCCTCTTTTCTTGAGCAGAAGTCCAATTTCTTCTTGACTCAGGCAGCTTCTGCTGCCATTGCCCATGCCTCTCCTCCCTTGCCTTAGGGATTGCTCCTCTCTCTAGCCTATTCACTCTCAGTCTCTTCTGCTGGCTCATCATCCATGTCCTGCCCTCTCATTATATGGTCTCCTAAGCTTCTATCTTCTGCCCTCCTTACTTCTTTCTCAATACCTTCTCTTACCTCCCTTGACTTAACTAGGATGTCTATACACATAACTCCCAAGTTTATGTGTCTATCCTGCTCATTCTAGTGGGCTCTAATGCCACAGAACCAACTTAGAGTGGCTATCTCCACCCTGGTGTCCCACTGACATCTCAGACTCAAAATAAGCAAAAGAGAACTTATCATCTCTAATGTGAAACCTGTTCTATCTCCAAATTTCCCTATTTCTATAGAGAGCACCATTTTCCTTCCAGATACCCAGGCTTGTGACCTTGGAGTTATCCTCACATATACATTTCCTTCGTCCCTGATATATAGTCAATTGCTCAATCTTGTCATTCCTCTCTCCTAACTTGGCTACTCATACCAATTGGACGAGATGGAAGTCACCATGGCCATTCTTTCTGGTGAGGTGGAAGAACATCAGGTCTTACCATCTGCCGTACTACTGCCTTTTCATATTTTCTGGGCACTGCCATCTGCCTTACCTCTTTGCTCCCTGGACTTCTAGCACCATTAACTAACTCATCTAGCCAACTGAAGGACCCCTGAGTCTTGCAATCTGCCCCTTCAGACTGCAGCACCCTGAAGACTTCTGGGCTTCCCATTCTCCCTGCAACCAAACTTTCTTTTCTATAATAACTTCCCCAATTAGAGGATAAACTCCTTGAAAGCAGGGACTGTTTCCATTTTTTTCTATTAGCATCTCCAGTGCTTATCACAATGTTTGTTACATTAAGCTCTTTTTTTTCTGGTAATTAAGGTTAAGTGGCTTGCCCAGGGTCTCACAGCTAGTAAGTGTCTGAGGCTAGGTTTGAACTCAGGTCTTCCTGACTCCAAGGGCCAGTGCTTTATCCACTGTGCCACCTAGCTGCCCTATAAGATCTTCATTAATGTGTTTTTTTAATTCATTCATTAACTTGTGACAATGCAGTCTTCTAGATCTTCTCCCTGCACGGTCAATTCTTCTATGTCTCCTCCACTGGTTCGTTTTCCCAAAATGTCAACTGGAGAGCTAAAGTCATTCTCTCTCTTCCCTGTCTTCTACTCTCCTGGCTTAAGGCTAACTCTGACCCACCTCCAGACTTGATGTCAACTCAGGCATCTTAGATCCTTGACTTCACACCTAGTACCTCCTTAACCAGCAGATGCTAATACCTCTCCTACCTTAGGACCTCTTAAATAACCTCATTTCTCCACTCTCACATCCCTCTCTTTCCTTCCCTTCACCCCACCCAAACGCACACGGGCAATCTCATTTCTCGGGATGCCAAACTAGCAGGCATCTTCCACATTTAAATGTCTTATTTGGTTCAGCTGGAACAACCTTCAGTCACTTCATACCCACTTCCATCTGGTTCAAAATCCTGCTCTGAGTTCACTTTCTCAAGGAAGTCTTCCAAGATTACTACCACCCCTCACAAACAGACACCTCCCCACCCCACTCTTCCCCCTACCTCATACCTTCTGTAGTGAATCTGAATACATGGGGGCAGAGGTTGAAGGTCATAGACTTTCGAGCGTTCTTCTGGATTTGATCATTCAACTGTTGGACAAAATCTTGGCAAACGGATGTCACCAAGGGGGCGAACTGACCGGTACTCTTTACGGAGAGCACTTCCTGGTTCAACTTGATGCGGTAATTTAACCATTCTTTCCCATTCCTGGAATTAAGGGTTCAAGGTGATGGTCAGGAATTGAGTACACCTTGCCAGCTTGGGACATTTTGAAAGGAATGCACCCATTGTGGATAATAGACAAAATGAACTTAGAACTCCTGTACAGGAAGGAAAATTCGCTCTGACAGGTTTTACCGAGATTTCATTGTGTGGGATTCTTGGCTGAAATATGACTCTGGAAGGGTACTTTAGTCAAGACTGACTCTTTGTGACCCCATTTGGGGTTTTCTTAGCAAAGATACTAGAAAGGTCTGCTATGTCCTTCTCCAGCTCATTTTATAGGAGGGGAAACTGAGGCAAACTGGGTTAAGTGACTTGCCCAAGGTGACATAGCTAGTAAGTGACTTGCCCAAGGTGACATGGCATAGTCTGAGGCTGGATTTGAACTCAGGAGGTTGATTCTTCCTGACCCCAGGACCGGCACTCTCCATTGTGCCATCTAGCTTCTCTTGAAGAGTATACCTTTGTTAAAAAAAAAAATTAAACGCAGAATAAATAAAGGGGGGAGGAAGGAAGTAGCATGTGTACTAAGCAGATCTACACCTGTGAGGAAATCATGGACTTGAGAGATCAATGGGGGGAATGCAACAGTGAGGCAGTTGTGAGAGCAGGAGCAAGAAGGAGACAAGGAGGCAGGAAGACAGATCCTCATGGCGAGGCTTCATATTATAGTAACTGGGAACTTCAGCTACTTTCATCCACAGTTTCAGCATCACTTTGTGCTTTCTCTCTTTCTCACTGCCAGAAATCAAAGAAGCAGAAAGATTCACAGTTTGTCTTAATCATCGAATCCATCCTTCTGAAGGTGGAGGCAGTGACAAGAGAAATGTCAGTTGGGCATTTGAAGCTGACCAGCAAAGAGAGAGAGTGGCTGAACTCTAACCTAGTCCAGCTGTATCTGGGGTGTTGACTGACAGGTACAAACATTTTAGAAAGTAAAAGGACTGGGTGTGTGGGGTGAAAAAGAGGAGATGGTGAGGGGTTAAATCACATGACACTTGATTGATGTACCTGGGAATGCTTAGCCTGGAGAAGGGAATTCTTTGGGAGGGAACAGTGGGACAGGATAACAGTAACAACAACAGCAACAACATTAATAATAACAATAATAAAGCAGCATTTATTATGTGTCAGGAGCAATGCTAAGCACTTTACAAATATTTTCTCATTTGATCCTCACAGCCCTGGGAGGTAGATGCTATTATTGAACCCATTTGACAGTTGAAGAAACTGAGGCAGACAGAGGACAAGCGACTTGCCCAGGATCACACAGCTAGTAAGTGTCGGAGGCTGGATTTGAACTCCAATCTTGCTGACTCCAGGCCCAGTGCTCTAACTACAGTGCCACCTAGCTCCCAGAAGGTGATAGGTTCCCCTTCATTGGAAGCTTTCAAGTGGAGCTGAACGTCTGCTTTGTAGTGATAATGTAGAGACATTCTTGTTCAATATAGATAAGGGTTGTATTAGATGACTTCTCTTGTCTCTTCCTATCAATCAACCAACTAGATGAAGAACCTACTAGGCGCAAGACACTGGGGATATAAGTATAAGGCAGGTAGGTGAAGCACTGAACTGAGGCATGAGGGCAAATCATGCCTCAAACACATATTCGCTGAATGATGATGGGCAAGACATTGAACTTCTCAGAGCCTCAGTTTCCCTCTCTGCAAAAAGGGGATAATGATAGCCCTCACCTCATAGTGTTGTGTGAAAATTAAATGAGATGATATTTGCAATGTGCTTGGCAAACCTGAAGGGGCTACAGGAATGTCAGGTCTTATTAAGTACAAGGAATCAAAACAACTCTGACATTTGTGAGAATCAGAGAAGTTGATGTCTCAAAGGGGAAAGAAGCTAACTTCAGCCTAAATAATAAATTGATCTTGAGAGACAACCAAATTTTGTTTAGTCTCAGGAAAGGGTTATTCACTTTTGTCCAGCCTCACGGGCCTCACTCAAGGCTCTGCCTTTGGCTCTCTGCCTGGATGTCTCTACATCGCAGGACCTGAGCCCATTTGGTTCCATTGTGACAATTCCCCCCACTGTGGGGTTGATTCCCACATCAGACCAGAGCTCCACATCTACTTCTGGAACAAGTAATATACTTGGACACCTCTTGAAATGTCCAAAAATGAGCTCGCTGTGCCTTCCCTCCGTCTTCTTTCATCCTTGATGGGTTCTCCCGGGGGCGGGTGGGAGGATCACGTCTCTGTCTGAGACAAGGGATTCTCTAGGACAGGACTGTTCCTCTGTGCCCCATTCCAGCTGACAAGTAGGGTAGCCCCTGGCTGTCTCTGTCTGCTCTGGCCTCCCTCCTTCCCTGGGGACCCTGTACTGCTCCCCAGCCCTACCCAGGTACTCACAGCAGGAAGATGCCACGCTTGATCTTACGGATCTGTCTGTGCATCAACCAGGGCAACACCAGATCCCTTCGGGGAACTGCTCCTTCAGCTTTCAGCACCTTCTCCACATCCTGAGGCATCATCACATTCACTGTGCTCATAGTGCCCACCTTGTCCCTGCAGTTTGGGCAAAAGGACCAGGTAGGATCAAGGCTCAGCATTCACCCTGGCCATCCTCCAACTTCCCAGATAGGCAGTACTGGTTTCTCCCCTTCAGCCTGGGGCTTCTTGGAGAGTGGGGACTGTCTTCTCAATGTAGGAATCTCTTGAGGTTGGGGACCACAAAGGGACCTCTAATATGGAGCCCCTGTTGAACTCTTCTCCAACCTTCAAAGTCCAACTCAAATGCTACCCTCTCCAGGAAGGCCTCCCAGATTCAGCCCAGTTAGTAACATACCCCATCCTCCTTTTACCCTTCCTTTTGTTTGCATCTCTCTAAAGCAGGCATAGTGTAATGTTGTATATTAACAGTTTTCTGTGTTTCTTTCTTAACCCCTCCTTCTGGATTCCAAGTTTCATCATAGCAGAGACCACAGTTAGCAAAAGCTTTGTACCCTCCTAGCAGACTGCAAACCCTTAAGAAAAGTTTGTTGAATCACCAAACAAACAATCAACAAGCATTTATTAAGCACTTACTCTGTGCCAGGCACTGAGAGAATGCTTCTCATTTGCTCTGGAATCAAGTAGCAAGGTCATCCTTCTGTCTAACCTAAATTCTTCTCAGTAGAGCTGGAGTTCTCTGATTAGGATCTTGCTAGAAGAGAAATCCAGTGCACTGCCTGACTGCCTACCTGCCTGCAAAAAAGAGCTCTCAAGCTTCCTTTCCAAAGATGTTATTTCAATGTTTTCACCTCCAGCCATGGTGTCTGAACTGTTTTTCCATGGGTGGAATGGGAGACAGTGAGCTACCGACCCTCCCATCCTGTTTTCCTGTGACCCATAGTTCATCTTCATGAGAACCTAGCTGGTCCAGGACTCAGTTTGGGCCCAGTGTTAAGACTCCTATAGATTGGAGATCAGTTGGAGATCAATCTTTATCTAGAATAGGGGCTTACTCTATGACCAGGGTTAGAGTTTATCCATTCTGGGGCCCACAGGAAGAACAGTGATCAGTCAGATTAACTATTACCTGTAGATGGGTCCCAGCTTCTGAAACATCTCCTGGGTCTCTAGATGCATATTCTCGTAGCCATTGTCCATCCATATTCGCAACATCTTGGTCCAGGGGTTATCTTGGCTCTGGGGAATGGCCTCAAAGGGCCTCACAGAACCAGATAAGGGCTCAGACTCCCTGAGGGGCTCCTGGAGAGCCCCTGTCCTCAGTGTCCGGCATCCTCCCAGCCTCCAGAATAGGGTCTGTAGCAGCTGTGACCCTAACTCTGCTCCTTGCTTCATCTCCCACTGTCTGAATCTTGGGCTGTCCCTGAGTCCAAGCCTATTCCATAGGCTGTTTAAAAAGGAGATATCTCTAATTCAAGGTCAAGGCCAGACCTACATCATGAGGACAGGGCCCAGGGCCATGTAGAAACATAAGAGGAAGTAGGGACAATAAAAATAGGGAGGACATCCTATTAGATGACTCAGAAAGAACCTTAAAATCATCATAGGTCCCATTTTTCATAAATCACAACGGGAGTGATTTGCCCTGGGTCATGGAATGAGCAAGTTCTTGACCTGGGATTCATACTCATGTCTCCTGACTCCTAATTCATGGCTCTTTCCATTACATCACTGACTTTCAAAGGATTGTACCAGAGATAAGGAAAAGTCCTAGTGGTTGCCTGTTCCTGTGGATGTACGTGGGTATATTTGTGAGCATGTGTATGTGTTCACATATGCCCATACATGTTTGTGCTTGTGTCTATGTGTGTGCTGCGCATTGGGCACCATTCATGTTTGTAGACACATGGGTGTCTATTACAAAGTCACCAAAGGTGACTTGAAAAAAAAAACCCAAAAGTCTGAGACTCTGAGACTTGCTAGGCTAGAATATTAAAAAGATGTTGGGGAGCAGCTCGGTGGTGCAATGGATAGAGCACTACCTGTTATTGCACAATGTGGCTGTTACTGTGCACAATGTGCTCATTTCACTCAGCATCAGTTCATATAAGTCTTTCCAGGTTTTTCTGAAGTCAGGAGGACCTGAGTTCAAATCTGACCTCAGACCAAACACTTGACACTTACTAGCTGTGTGACCCTGGGCAAGTCACTTAACCCCAATTGCCTAAAATTAAAAGAAAAAATAGATGTTGGGCAGGGTGGAAATGGGAAGGAGCTGGGAGAATGCTTTACCTCACATGGAGCAGCTGTTAGGTGTTTGAACCACTGTGGGGCTGAGAGAAACAGGTGTGATCTGGAGGCTTCAGGGAGAAGCAGGTGCCTGCAATCCCACAGGTATATTATTAGAGAGTACCATCCTGCCTTAGGATTGGTATTGGCGGTTTGGTGTTTGGGAAACTGGCCTTGGAGTAAGGGCCACATAGCTAAAAGGAGTACAAGGAGGAAGAAGAAGAGGTGAAGAAGAAAGAAGAAGAGGAGGAGAGAGAAGAAAAGAGAGGAGAATGAAGATAATGAGAAGGGAAGAAAGAAGAGTAAAAGAGGGAGAAGGAAAGAGGAAAAGGAAAAAAAGAGGTGAAGGAATAAGGGGGAGAAGAAAAGATAGGAAGAGAAGGGAGAAAAGAGGAAAGAAAAAGAAAAAAGAGTTGATGAGTTTATTTTGGTAAGATTGTCAAGTGAGAAAAATGTATTTGAGAATAAGGTGGCCCAGTGGATTGAGCACTGAGCCTTAAGTCGGAAAAACTTGAGTTCAAATCCAGCCTGACATTGTGTGACCCTGGGCAAGTCAGATAACTCTGGTTGCCTCAGTTTCCTCAACTATAAAATGAGCTGGAAAAGGAAAGGGCAAACCACTCCACTATCTTTACCAAGAAACCCAAAATGGAGTCAGGAAGAGTCAGACATGACTGAAACAATTGAACAACACCATATTTGAGTAACATATCTCAAGAGTGAGTTCACAGTGAAGGTGATCTCAGAGGCTGTGTTTGTGCTGGCCACGCCGTGCACTCTCCTCCTATAAGGAGCAGGCTGCCAAGGTCGTACTACTTACCAGTCTTCGGTGCCCACCCAGATAAACACAGAGACGAGCCCGATCAGGAGGTGCAAACACTCGAGCTTTATTCAGAGGCCATCACAGCAAGGCCAAGCAGGAAGGCCAGAGCAAGAGAGCAGGAGTAAGAGAGAGCGAGCTCCAATCCCTACCGTTCCTTAAGTACCTACTTAGCTCATCCTCCTCAGCCCGCCTACTAGTCATTGATTGTAGGATCAGATACCGGAAGGGAATGTCTGGGTTTAAGCGCACCAAGGGAGAGGAAGTGACGCAGCAGGCTAGGACCGGATACAGGAAGGAAGCATCTGGGGTTAGTGCATAGACAAAGGGAGAGCATGTGACACAGGAAGTCAGGCCCAGATACCGGGAGGAGGCGTCTGGGGTCAGTGCTACACAAAGGGAAAGTACGTGACCCAGGAAGTCAGGAAGGAGAGTCTGGGGTTGACGTTGCACCTAGGGAGGGGACTAGACAAAGGGAACTCATTCTCTGCCATCCCACTCCCACGTGGCACAGCCCCCTGCCTCAGGAGCACGTGCTCCGGCTACTTCCTTGTATCCTGTTCCTTCCCCAGCTTATCACAGCTCCACATAGCACTGCCCACTGCCTCGGGAGCGTGAGCTCCGGTTACTTCTCCGTATCCAGTTCCCATCCCAGTTCACCACAACTCTGCCTAGCACAGCCCCTGCCTCGGGAGCGTGAGCTCCTGTTACTTCCTAATATCTTGTTCCTACCCCATCTTGCCACAACCGTCACTTAGCAGTAGCCAACATCAGACAATCCCTCACATGTGTTTAGATAGGTATGAGGGTAAATGAGTTAATGCCTGTCAGGACAAGCCTGGAGTTTGGGAGTCCAGCTTCCCAATGACACAGATGTGAGAAACACCAACCATGATAAGACTGTAACCTGGTCATAGATCTCAGCAGCCCTTTTCCCCTCCATGTAGCCGGTCCCACCAGGTGAGGGTGATGCTGATGAAAACAGTTTAAGATCTAATTCAAGGGGATGCTCATCAACTGGGGGGGGAAATGGCTGAACAAGTTGTGGTATATTAATGTAATAGAATACTATTATGTTATAAGAAATGATGAGCAGGCAGACTTCAGAAAAACCTGGAAAGACTTATGTGAACTGATGATGAGTGAAATGAGCACATTGTGCACAGTAACAGCCACATTGTGCAATAACTGGCTTTGATAGACTTAGCTCTTCTCAGCAATGCAAAGGTCTAAGACAATTCCAAAAGACTCATGACGGAAAACTCTATCCATATCCAGAGGTAGAACTATGGAGTCTGAATGCAAATGGAAGCATACTATTTGCTCTCCTTTTCTTTTGTTGTTTTGTTTTGTTTCTTCTTTCTTGTGATTCCTCCCATGAGTTCTAATTCTTCTATACATCATGACTAATGTGAAAATATGCTCAATGTGAATGTATAAGTAGAGCCTATATCAGATTGCACGCCGTCTTGGGGAGGGGGAAGAGAAGGAGGGGGAGAAAATTTTAAGACTCAAAATCTTATGGAATTGAATGTTGAAAACTAAAAATAAATAAATTATTTTAAAAAAAGGAAAGGAAAAAAATATCTAATTTGCCCCCAATGCCACATTGTCAGGTTCTGGGCTCTCTCTAGCTCAGGGTTTCTTCAACAGGTTTGGTTTCCTGGACATCTTTGATGGTCTGACAAAGCCTCTGAACCCTTTGTCTTTGACTTTGTTTCCAATTCTTTGCCATCACACAAAAAAGTACTACTACAAATATTTTGGTGTGTATGGAGATTTCTTCTTATTAATGGTCTGCATGGAATATAAGCCTAGCAAGGCAATCTCTGGGTCAAATGGTATGGATGTTTCGGTCTCTTTATTTGCATAATTCCACATTGCTTTCTGAAATGATTGTAACTGATTCCTAGCTCCCCCAATTATGCCCTAATGTGTCGATATTCCCACAACTCCTCTAACATAGACCTCTGCCATTTTTTATCCTTCCCAATTTGAAAGGTGTGAGGTAAAATCTCAGGGTTGTTGTGATTTGTATATTTCTTCTTATTAGTGATTTGGAGCATTCTTTCATATGGTTATTAATGCTTTGAAATTCTTCTTTTGAGAATTATTCATTCAGAATATTGACCATTTGACTATTGACCATCATTTTGGCCATTTATCTTTTGGGGCATGGTAGACAGCTAGGTCCATCTAGTAATTGTTTATTTAGTTTGGATACTAAATGCTTACCAGAGAAATTTGATATAAATATTTTTTTTCACATTCCCTCCACTTCCTTTCTTATCCTAGGTACATTAATATTGTCTTGTAGAAGCTTTTCAGTTTCATGTAATCAAAGTTATCTATTTTATCTTTTTCAATTGCCTTTATCCCTTGTTTTCTGAGGAATACATTTCCTACCCATAGATGTGAAAGGTATGTGATCTGCTTCTCTTCTAGTTTCTTCATTATCTGATCTTTAATAATATGGACATGAATCCAATAATATTTTGTGGAATATGGTAACAAAAAATGTATTGGTCTAAGCTTAATTTGTGCTAGACTGCTTTCCAGTTCTCCCAGCAGTTTTCATCAAACAAAGGGTTTTCGAATGTTAAACCACCTTTGTATCCCTACAAATCCCTGTAAATCTAACTTGGTCATGATAAATTATTTCTTTGATGACTCAATGTAATCTGTTTGACAGGATTTTATTTATAATTTTTGAATTGGTATTCATTGATGATATTGGTCCAATTTTTCCCTTAACTGGACTAGGTATTAGAATTATATTTGTCTGATAAAAATATTCTGGTAGTGTGCTTTTTTTCCTCTGTAATTGATAATAAGTTGTGTACTAATTGGGTATTAATTTGTTTACTAAGTGGATGCTAAATGTTCTTTCAAAGTTTGGTGTAATTCTACTGAATCCATCAAGATCGGGTGTTTTCCCCGCTTCGGTTATTCCTTCCATATAGTTCTACTTCCCTTTCTGAGACCCAATTATTTAATGTCACTATTTGGTCTTCTGTCAGTTTGAGTATTTTAAATGTTTGAAGGTTTTCCTCTATTTCCTTTGTGTTCTCAATTTTGTTAGCACATAACTGGACACAATATGTTCTGATTATTCTTTTTCTACCTTCTGGTTTTGTTTTGATTTCACCTCACTCATTTACTATTCTGCAGTTGACAACATTCTGTTCTTTCGCTTCAAATTGGGTCCAGGTTTATCATTTTTTATTAGTTGTTTTTAAAGAACTAACTTTGAACTGTATGTATCATTTCTTTAGTGATTTTTTTGGTTTTCAGTTTATTTTTCCTTCAATTGTTAAGATCTTTTGCACTTATTTTAGGTTTGTTTCTTTGTTGTCTTGGGCAGCTAGGTGACACAGTGACCAGAATGCCAGGCCTGGAGTCAGGAAGAGTCATTTCCCTGAGTTCAAATCTGGCTGCAGACACATACTAGCTGTGTGACCTTGAGCAAGTCACTTAACCCTGTTTGTCTCAGTTGCCTCAACTGTAAAATGAGCTGGAGAAGGAAATGGCAAACCATGGCAGTATCTTTGCTGAGAAAACCCTAAATGGGGTCATGAAGAGTCAGACACAACTGAAACAACTTAACAACAAGTTTATTGGCTTTCTCATTTTTACATCATTCTCTTTTTTCCCCAAAGGTACGTTTATAGAGATATATTGTTCTCCAGCACCCCTCTACCAGGTCTGCTTTAACTGCATAACTTTCATACATGGTTTCATCATTATCATTCCTTCACATCATTAATCATTTTTATGGTTTATTCGTTGACTGCTCATTATTTAGAATTTCATTGTTAAGTCTCCATTTGGTCTTTTGTTTGTGGTCCCTGAACTAATTCTTTTTTATTGCGTTATGGGCTATCAAGGATTTATTTACTATTTCTTCCTATCTCTGTGCCCTAACACATAGCCAACATTTGTAAAAGTTTCATGTGGTGCTAAGCAGTTTGTAGGCAGATCTCAGAAGGAAAGTATTTTGACCCACACCTGAAAGAGTTCCTCCTACCATCATGCCAGGCTTCTCATGGACAGCAAATTCAATTGAACCATAATATTTGTCCAGCAGAGCTCTATGGCTGTGAATCATAGAACACCACATTTTCTGAAGATTCTAAATTTCAAACCACAAGGACAATTGAAAGATGCTTAAGTAAGTTGTAGCATATTCCCAGGGATAGCCTTGTGTGTGAGAACCCTTCATGCATGACTAGAAGAGGTAGGATAGTCATGCAAGAAATTCAGATGGGCAGCCTGGGTTGCTACTACCTTAGCATCCAGTAAACATCAGGCAAAGACCACCACAGCATGGGAAGATCCTTTACAGGGCACAACCTATGGACAAAAGTCAGACAGGCATTGAAGGATATCCATATCGAGAGAATAGGGTATATCTGTATCCATATCAGTGTGATCTCAGAGCTATTGAAGTATTATTATTTCTTGATAGAAATGGACACTAAGTTTGTGAGAGGGGAAGCAACTGGCCCATAGCATCACTGACAAACCCAGGACTTGGATTTAGGAATCTGTCCAGGTCCATTTCCTCTCTGCCCCATGACCTCCCTCCCCTCCTGCCTTTCAGTCCGGTACATCAGGGTTCTGAGACACCCACTATGTACCAATTTTGCTCTACAGCAGTAAAAGATAAGCAGGGCCTAACATCCTTCCCTCCCTCCCTTCACCTCTCCCTTTCCTCATCTGGCCTCCCTCCCACTGTTCACACAGATGTTGTCCTTGTCTGGATCAAATTTAGAATAGGTGTCCTTGGACGACGGAGTTACAGCCTTATCCAGAGACCATAGTGTTGGGGTAGGGGTAGCAGGGGAAAGGAGGAGGTAGCGTCATGCCTTGATGCTCAGACAAGTCCCTGTCATGGCGCATGCACCAGAAGCCCAGGAGAATACAGAAGACCACTCTCCCAGGGTCTGCTGGGAAAAATGGGAGCAGATGATCCAAGATGGATTATTAGCCTGGCTCTATTGCCAGGCAATGAGTACAGAGTCCAGTCTGAGTCTTACGGGTTACTCGTGTCCCCAAGACACCTGCCCTTCTTCCCAGAGCCTTTCTAGGGGACCTGCCTTCAGGCCTCAGATTCCCTAACTATCTTCTTCTATTTACTAAGTCTTTCTGAGCCGTGAACCCCAGCCTAAGGCCCCAACCCCACTTTCCTGGCTCCCGAACCCACTTTGGGCTCAGGATCCTACTGTAACTGATTCCAAATCACCTGTCCCTTTTCTCCTGCCACCTCCACTGTCACTGTCTTTGGACACCCATGACTAGATGTGACAAAGATTCTAAAAAGTTAATAGTATCTTAGACTGCATTAACCGAGGTACAGAGTCCAGAACAAGGGAGGTGGTAAGATGTTGATCTGGCCACTTTCAATTCCAGATGCCACATTTTAGAAAGGACCTCAGGAAGGGGAGAGAAAAGAGGTCATGTATTCAGTACCAACTCTTTGCAAAATGCCATATTAGTGGTCAGAAAGATATCCTCTGCCCTCAAAGATCTTACTTTTGCCAAAAATAAATTCAAATTAATTTTGAGATGGAAGAAGTGATAAGAACAAAGGAAATCAATATAGGCCTGGAGCAGAAGGCAGCAACGAATCTGGACTCTGAAAGAGATTAGGGGTTCTATGAGGTGATGATGAAAGGGGCGTATATTCCAGATATAAGAGGAGCCATATAGGCAAAGGAACAGAGTGGAAGATGCCTTGCCATGGATAGTGAATAAGCAGTAGGCCAGATAGAATGTGAGAAAGTGATATGAAATGAGACTGGGCACTGCCTCTCCATACCTGAAAGGTCAGCCTTCACATGAGAGGGATTCATCTTCCTCTCTGTGTTCCCAGAGAGCAGAACAAGGACCAGAGTGAGAAATGAGTCATTAGGACAACAATAATGGAACCCATGACCTAGCACTCCAAACTTGTTTATAGAGCTAATTTTTTAGCAATTAAAGGGCTAGTATGACTAGTCATTCCCTTTGGCTCATACTCCTAATGGTTTATCTGAGAGTCTCAGCATTTGATTTCTTCTATCCCCAGAGACAACCACCACCACCACCACCATCATCATTATCATCATTAACAACAATAACAATATAATAGCTAGCATTTATAATAACACTTTATGGCTTGCAAAGCACTTTGCAAATAGTATTTCATTTTATACTCACAACAACCCTGAGAGGTAAGTGGTATTGTTCTCCCCATTTTAGAGAAAACTGAGGCAGGTGGAGGTGAAGTGACCTGCCCAGGAATCACACCACTAGTAAGTATCTGAGGTCAGATTTGAACTTGGGTCTTCCAACCTCCAAGTTGAGTGTCCTAGCTCCTATGCCACTGAGCTGCCGCCCCTCCCACCTCCAGAGGCAGTCCATTCCACCGCTGGATAGCCCAGATTGTTGGGAAGGTTTTCCTAACCCTAAAGCCCAAGTTTACCTCTTTTCATCTTCCATCTATTTCACCTAGTGACAGAGGCACAGGTAGTACAGTAGATCCCACACTGGGTCTGGAGTCAGGAGTTCAAACCCCACCTCATATAGTTACTAGCTATAAAGCTGTATGAGCCTGGACAAGTCACTTAACTTCTGTCTGCCTCAGTTTTCTCACCTGTAAAATGGGGGTAATAATAAGCACCTATCTTGCAGGGTTATTGAAAAGCTCAAAGGAGATAACATTTATAAATTTATATAATTTATAAATTTATAAATTATATAAATTTAAATATAAATTATATAAATTTAAATATAAATTTATAGCACAGTGCCTGGCACATAGTAGGTGCTTTAAAAATGCTTCTTTCCTTCCTAATAGAATGGGGCAAGCAAGAAAAAAACAAAAATCCCTCTTCCATGTCACTGACAATCCTGAAAATGCTTGAGAATGCTATTATGCATTCTCACCCTACTCCCAGCACCCAGGCTAAATAGCCCCAGTTCCTTCAACTAATCCTATAGTATGAACTTCTTAAGACCCTTCATCTCCTGGTTCTAGATGTTCTCCACCTTATTAATGTCCTTCCTCAAAGATGATGCCCATAATATACCAGAAGAGGACAGTATAGAAAGATGGACAATATTTGTTTCTTAAAACAGCCAAAGATTACACCTGTTTTCTGGGCCTCCATTTTACCTTGTTGACTCACCTTGAGCTTGAGGTCACCTAAGACCCCTATAATCCATTCAGATAAATTTGCACCCTAACCATGCTTCTCCCATTAGTATTTTTAAATTGACGTTTTTGAACCTCAGTGTGAGATTTTTATATCTGTCCCTCTCGATTTTCATTTTCATTAGATTAGACTCAATGTTCTAGCCTTTAGAGGCCTTTGTGAATCCTGACTACCATGGTCTAGGGCTAATTCATGATCCCTCCCAGCTTTGTGGAGTATGGGATCCATGCCTTTATCAAAGACAATGATGATAACGTTATTAGCTTTGTTAGTCCAGCAAACCTCCAATCTTTCTTTCTTGTGATGTGCTGCTATGGTTCTAAACATGCATGCCCTCTACTTGAGACTCCACCTCCAGAATTTTCTTCAACTGGAATTTTCCAGGCTAGAAACTTCAATGCCTCATGCTTTAGCCCTGGCGCTCCTTTGCCTGTGACATCAGATATGGGAAACCAATTAGACAAGTCTGAGAGAGAGAGAGAGCCCAACCATCCTTAATAAAACTCCTGACCCTTATCTACATTAATGAATTTCCTTGATGTGAGGAGGACAAAAGACCCAGGCATCCTCTGTCCTGAAAGAGAAGGAACAGCAAGAATTTGGCATATTATAATTCCTATGCCAGATACAGAGGGCATCCCCTCCCAGGATCACTGACTCCATTCCTCCTCTTGTCATAGCTTGAAGAACATTGCACCAGGCACCTGCTTCCTGAGTTTATTCTGCATTAGCCTTTACCCCTGAACGTTCCCCTGATTTCCCCTTCTTACCCCTCGATCTCCTGTTGGGGCACCATACCCTCCATGGTAAGAGTTAAAATATATTAATAAAGGTCTATTGCTTTTAACCTCCCTGACTGGGCTTGCTTTTCCTTGAAAGACTCAATGTTCTAAGAGTGGCTAGAAGAGACAGGGAGGAAGACCAAACACCAACCCCTGGGTCACAACAGTGGAGACCTCTTGCAATGTTGATGTCAAGGTGCTATTACCCAACCAGGCCCAAATACATTTATCCTATTGTCTAGCTCACATCTCTCGAGCCTTTCTCATGAGTCATATGAGAAGTTTTATCTGATGCTTCACCAATATATAGGTAAATTATATCTATAAGTTCCACTTGACATATGAGTCAAGCAATACTGTTAGAAAAGGAAATAGGATTAGTTAGGCATGACCTGTTCTTGATAAACAACAAGTAATCATTGTAATCATTGCCTTCCTTTCATTAAACATCTCTTTAACAAAATATAAGTTTTCTAAGAACAGAAGTCCAAACTCTGAAAAACTCTTTTCCCCACCTTTAAAAAAATAAAAACAGGATGCTTGCCCTTCTCCAATACTCTGAAAACATGCTAGTTCTCCCGTCTTTGGGGGATATCACTGACATTGGCTCAGCAATCACATCTACCAGGTTGGTTGGTTGGTTGGTTGGTTGATTTTTTTTCAGGGCCTGGGGGCTTGAATCCCATGATTTCACATCTATGATATTGAGACCATCATAATGAAGGACCTTGAAATTGTCTAAGATGGGGATCAGTTGAAGGAAGTAGGAATGTTTAACATAGAGAATAGAAGAGGGGAAGAATGGGGAATATTATAGCTGTTTTCAAGTATTTGTAAAACTGTTGAATTGGAAGAACATGAAGGGATTGGACCATAAAGTAGATGAGAAAACCTGGACCTTGCTATCCATGATTTATTCTAGCTTCATGTCTGATGAGAGAAAGGTTTAACCATCAAGTAACCCCAAGTTTAAGATTTCCTTTCGGGGGAGAACTTTAGGATAGAACAATGAATCTGCATGATTGCGTGGGTCCCAAGGAGATGCTGGGGGCTTGACAAAAAATGAAGAATTTGACTCTCCAGCAAGTATGAATATCAAGTATAGGACATTAGGGCATCACTAATCATGTGGAGGATAATATCAGTCCCAGGGGAGTTTGGGGCAATAATGGTGATTTGGCATAATAATGATGATGATGATAATAATAATAATAATAATAATAATGATGATGATAGCATGTATATAGCACTTTAAGGTTTTCAAAGAACTTTACAAATATTATCTCATTTGACCTTCACAACAACCTTAGGAAATGGTCCTATTCTTATCCCCATTTTACAGATTGGAAATTGAGGTAGACAAAGGTTGAGTGATATGCCCAAAGTCACCCATCTAGTATGTGTCTGATTTGAACTTGGATTTTTCCAACTCCAGATTCAGTACTTCATCGACTGCACCACCATTACTATTGTTGATTTGGTAAAAGAGCAAAAATTATGTACTTTTGTGATATTCTGCTCTGGTAAAGTCTTCTTTTGTTTTGTTGTTCCATCATTTCAGTCCTGTTTCACTCCTCATGAGCCCATTTGGGGTTTTCTAGGCACGAATTTAGGCTCTGCCCTAAATTGGAGTGATTTGCCATTTCCTTCTCCAGCTCATCTTACAGATGAGGAACTGGAGCCAACAGGTTTAAATGACTTGCCCAGGGTCACATAGCTAGTAAGTGTCTAAGGCCAGATTTGAACTCACAAAGATGAGTCTTCCTGATTCCAAGCCCTGTGCTCTATCTACTGCACTCTTTTGTTTTAGGATTACTATAAACTTTAAGTTGGAAATTGTTTGGGTCAAAAGGTTTTCTGATGAGTTGGAGAAATTCTGCTGGTTGGAATCTCTCCCAGCAAAATGCATGTATGTTAGTCAATTATGCATCTGACAAGTGCTAGTTAAAACATGGAGTTGAGACTGTTGCTCTCTCACAGTTCCATGGCACCACAACGCTAGGATTCCAATGCCCTGAAGAAGTAGGGGCAGCTAGGTGGCGCAGTGGATAGAGCACCTGCCCTGGATTCAGGAGGACCCGAGTTAGAATGTGGCCGTAGATACTTAACACTTACTAGCTGTGTGACCCTGGGCAAGTCACTTCACCCCATTGCCTTGCAAAAAAGAAAAAGAACAGTTTCCACTTCTTTTTTACAACGTCCACCCACTGCTCTTGATCCTGACCTCTGTGGCGAAACAGAATAAAATCACTCCTCACCCACAGGATACACCTTCAGATACTTGAACATGGTTATCATGTCCCGTCTGAGTTTTCTTGTTTTCAAGGTTGTTGTCTTGTCCTAGGGTTGTTGTGAAGGTCAAATGAGCAAGCATGGTTGTAAATGCTTACTTTAAAAAAAAAAAAACTGGGGGCAGCTAGGTGGCACAGTGAATAGAGTTCCGGCCTTGGAGTCAGGAGGATTTGAGTTCAAATATGGTCTCAGACACATAACACTTACTAGCTGTGTGACCCTGGGCAAGTTACTTACCCCTAATTGCCTCACCAAAAAAAAAAAAAAAGCCAAACACCCAGGTCCAGCTGAGGTAAGGGGGCTGTTGACATCTCTAAGAGGGTTTTTCCAAAGACAGCTGTCTAGTCTCTCTGGTTCCTCCTTTACGCTCATAGAATCTGATAATTTAAAGTCTGTCATACTCATCAAAAGGTATTTTGTGCATACAGTACATGCATGTCCATGTGTGTAGCCACCTTCTGTGTGAACCGTAAGTTAGGTTTAGTCTAAATCTTTCCTATGGTATCATAAGTCCCCTGCCTAGTCAGAGACAAAACCTGTTTTATCTGCACCAGACCAATTGTAATTTCATTAGGGGAACAACTGAGTTCCTTTTCATTCTACCTTCTGCCATTGTGCAGGACAGCTCCCATGCCTGAGAGCAACGGTATTCCCCAATCTTTTGGGAATTCCATGAACCACATGGCTTTGAGACGACCTTCCCTTTACCTTCCATATGTCTTATATGTTGTCTCCCCTATTAGAATGTGAGCTTCTTGACATCAGGTACCATGTTTTTGACTTTCATTATATCCTTACCATTTAGCACAGTGTTTGGTGCATAATAACTACTTAATAATACACTTAACAATGCTCCAAAATGCTTGTTGCTTGACTGGCTCTCTGGCCAGGGTTTCCCAGCTGACATCTAATTGGCAAATTGACCCCACTATCGTGTAAGTGGCAAGTTCCATATCCTTTTCTCACTCTCTGCTATTGGGTGACTTGTAGAGTGCATCTGAACTTGGCCTGAGTGTTTAACTATGGACTGGTCATGGAGGTAAACTGGCAAAGGCTATAAGAAATGGGGCAGAACAGGGATAAGTATTTCAAGAATAAGACCAGGTTCCCTGTTTTATGCATGAGGCTTAGACATGTCAGATCTAGATCAGAAAGTAAGATCTAGAACCAGGTTCCTGACAGTCATTGAGGTCTAAAGGCAGACAGCCTGGGGAGCAAAGTTCAGACCTGTCAGATGTTGGTCAGGGTGCTTGGGAGGCCAAGTTTTCCACCGTGCAGGTGAGGTCAGAACAGATGGTCTAATGGGAAAGTTGGGAGAGCCTTTTGAATGGGAAATAGAAACTAAGGATAAGAATAGCTCTGTCCCAGGCATAGACAGTACTTTCTACCTACTTCCCCTTTCCTCTACCCAAATACTTACTTGTTCTCTTACAAATTCTTAGAAATGCAGACTGGTTCCAGTTGAAGAATATCAAAAGAAGAATCCTCTGATCTGGATATATTAGGGTACTCACTAATTTGTTACAAATAAATGCAAAGAAGGATTCATCTTCCACCTTTTTGAGATTGGGGGAGGATGCGAAATTGTTCAGTCCCTACCAGGGCTGAAATCAGTTTTTAAAAGGTTTTTTGGGTTATTTTCCCCCCTGTGACTCTAAAAGCACAGAAGCCTCCAGAGCCCTTAGCAGCTTTATTTGGTGTTTTGAGAACTCTCAATCTGAAGGTATTGGTCCTTTTTTTAATGACTTTTTTTCTACTTAGAGAAGCCTTAAAAAAACACTTAGAAAATGGCATCAAGGAAAGAAGTTACCCCAGGGGAAAAGCAAAAAGTTAAGTATTTTGTGGGAAAGGTAGTATTTGATTTTTTTTCAGTATTATAGCTCATTTGTCCAACCAAATTTGGCCCACTTGAATGATTTAGAATTGAATAACTTAAAATGTTAGAAGCAAAGTCACCTAAAAGGAGTTAGAGATAGAAAAAGATAAAATTAGAAAGTACCAGATTACTGTTCTTAAGCAAGAAACTAAACCAAACAACAACATGTATGGCAAAAGGCAATACTAAGCTTAAAAAACTGATAGTTTTCCAAATGGCCAACGTGATGGGATCGAGTTGAGAAATGTGGCAAAGAACAAAAAACAGCATTGAGAAAGACTAGAACTCGTGTACAATTGGGACATATAAAACATGATTCAGACTCAGAGAAATATATGATTAAGAAATTAATTCCAACAAAAAAGTGAAATATTGAATCCGTTTCAAAGAGAAAAACAGCAACTGAACAGAATTGGTCTAGGCTAACACTAAAAAAAAAAAAAAAAAAAAAGAATTAAAAGAAATTAAAAGGGCTCAGATTCTTAAAATCTAGCCACTGCTCAGATTCTTGTAATCTAGCCAATAGCTCACTAATGTTCAGATTCCTTAAGAGTCTGGTCAATATGGCAGATGTTCTAATAAACCTTGTCTTTGGCTGAAGAACAAAAAAAGAAAAATTAAAAGGTAGCTTGAGTTGGAACAGTGTAGTCTTAAAGTTCACTTAAAAGTCAATAACAATGTATATAAACATTTTCAATACTCATTGAAAACCTTAATAAATGTTTCAAGGTAGATTTTAAAACACAACTAAGTACAGACCAGACAGTAATTGATGTAGAGGAGTAACTCCAATTTCTGATTTTCCAAAAACAGAGACAGTTAGGGACTTTCCATCAACCCAATAGTCAGCACATGGGCCTCCATTTTGTGGCACCTTTAAGAAGCTCCAGCAAGGATCAGCTGAAAAAAGAAAAGAAGCCTAGTTGCTGAAATGGCAACACAAATTTAAGAGAGAAATTCCTAATAGATTGTAATTTTCATCATCATCATCATTGCTAACATTCATATGGGCTTTAAGGTTTGCAAACGTATATATCAATAGATATAGATATATCCATGTCCAATTCTTTGTGACCCCATTTGGGGTTTTCTTGCAGAGATACTGGAGTGGTTTGCCATTTCCTTCTTCAGATCATTTTACAGATGAGGAAACTAAGGCAAACAGAGTTAAGTGACTTACCCAGGGTCACATAACCAGGAAGTGTCTGAGGCCCTATTCAAACTCATGTCTTCATGACTCCAGGTCTGGTGCTCCATCCACTGCACCAACTAGCTGAATGTTAAGACCTTTGCTTAAGAAGAATCTCTCTGGCAACTGTATAGATCAGGATGGGGAGAGACTGAAGGCAGGAAGACCAATTAGGAGGTTATTGCAATAATCTAAGCCAGTAATGATGAGGGCCTTGACCATAGAGGTGGATTGGTGAGTAAAGAGAAGGGATCAGATTGGGAAGCTGTTGTGGAGAAAGATAGGCCAAGGAGGTTAGAAATCTATGGCCCTGGAAGAATGAAGGCACGGGGAAGTTTGAAGAAAGTGGGAGAGACCTAAGTCCTGTTTTGGGCATGCCCTGGGCCAAAGAGCAGGTAGAGTTCTGGGGCAAAATGAGAGCCCAGGCCTTCCTGACTCCAAGGCCAACACTCTCTCTACCATGCAGCATTCCATGGTCATGCCCTCCTCTAAGAGAACTGCTCTGTGATAAGTAGAGGATGCTTCCTTTATAAGAGGAAAAAAAAACCCAGTAATTTCCAACACTATTGAAGGCTCATTATATTGAGCTTATAAGGACTTCCAGAGGTGAAAAAGGCCATGGAAAAAATATAGGGTAAACCAAAGAAGAAAAGCACATTAAACCAGTGTAAAGAGGATCATGAATTACCTGGGATAGGAAACTGTCTCTGAGGAGACACATCCTTCTCATGGAGTTGGTGAGATTTGGGATTTCTAATGATTTTAATTTTTAATTTCATAGAATGATATGCTTATATACAGGATGGAAGTGGAAAGTGGCTGTGATCATGGAGCAGATCAATTTGATAAGCATTTATTAAGCTCCTACTACATACCAGACACTGTGCTAAGCACTGGGGATGAAAAGAAAGGCAAGAGAGCAGTCCCTGTCCTCAAAGAGCTTGCAGTCTAATAGGACAGACAGCATACAAACAACCATGTGTAAACAAGATAAATACTGAATAAATAGGAGATAATCTCAGGGTTAAGGAGAACAGGGAAAGTGTTCTTGCAAAAGATGGAATTTTAACTGAGATTCAAAGAAAGCCAAGGAACCAATAATAGCTGGAGGATGTATATTTGTCAAGAATTTTACAGATGTTATTTCATTTCATCCTCAATTGAGTAATTTAAAACTTGGTTTTATATTGGGTTTTGTAGATTACTTGGGGTCAATTATTATTAATTATTATTATATCATAAAGTATGATAATAATATATTATATGTTAGTTATATATTATATATTTAGATATAATATGTAATAGATTGTGACACATAACATATTATATATCATAATAATTATGTATTATTATATCATTATAAATTATATAAATGACCTATGTCTTACATAGTAATTGATGGACCACTATTATCTTAATAGCAATATACATTATATTAGTATATTATATATAATATATTATTATTTTAATATATAACTATTAATAGTAACATGTTAGGGTCTGAATATATCTGGCATAGGATGTCAAAATTGGGAAATGCATACATGAAAAGATGTTTTGCTTCCTCCAGATCCAACATGTTTGTTTTTAATGTTATCCTTTCATGAATTAGACCTATGATATGGGAACATTGTGCTCTTTCTGTAACAATTGATTTTCTAAATATTTTAATGCATATATCTTGGCATGCCTAGAGTTAACTTGGTTTTGGTGAACAGTGCTTAGGCAATGGAAAATGGAAATCCCATCAGAGAGTGTCTTGGAGATGGTGTCATTTGAAAGGATTAGGAATATTTGGGGTGTAATCAAAATAATTATATAGCTTAATGGTACAGTTGGTGAACTGTTTCCTAGAAACCTGAATCATATTTCTATAGTCTATTTTAATGCCTTCCATCATTTTCTTCCTAAAGTCCCACAGGTTGTAAACTTGTTATCATCGATGTTTTGTGATGGGGCCTGGCCTAGTCCAGGCAAAAGTGCCTGCTGGTTCCTCTCAGGGATGATACAAGACATCCCAGTTGTAAAGTAATGAGTTGGTTCAGAAGAGTCATAAAACAAATTTGAAAATTCAGGTCAGGGACAAATTTTGCAACCTTTCATTTGGTTTGTTTGTTTTGTTTTGTCGAATGCACGGAACTCTATGTACAGTCATTGCTCAGAAGTCTTATGCAAGGACATATTTTAGAAATGGGCAAGTGATTTAGAGATAGTGTACCCAAAATAATTCCATAGCCAGCGTGGACTTTTTTAATCCCTTAAATAGTACTTTTATTACTTTTTTTCCATAGAGTCTTCTCAGAGACAGATTTCTCCAGGCAGAGGAAGTCTCCAGGGGCCAATCAACTGCATGGGCTTCTGGAAAATACAGTCCAATGTCACAAGAGGCAAAGAGTCTTCCTAACCTGGAAAGACACAGAATTCTTACGAGGTTTGGATGATACAGGATAGTGCTTGACTGGGGGTTTTTTTTTAAAAACTAGTCTATGTGAGGAATGGAGAGTGGGGTATCCCATGCAGCAGCAGCAGAAATAAGAACAGAGGGTAGTTTGCATGGAGACTGACCATGAATGTGGGTAAGGCCTTCCTTTTTTGACCAGTCTCTGCTTATGGACAGAGTTCAGCTGGACTTTTCACAGTAGCCCCAAACTGGAAACTGAAGGGGTTCCCATGTATTGGGGAATAGCTGAACAGATGATGGGATAGGAATATAATGGAATACTTTTGTTGCCATAAGAAATGTCAAAGTGGACACTTTCAGAGGAAACCTTTGGGGAAGACTTTTGTAAACCCACATAGATTGAAGTGAGTAGAGCTGGGAGAATGGTATACAATGAGCACATTCTTTAAAAAAAAATTTTAGCTTGAAAGATGTTAAAACTCTGGTCAATGTGATAATAAACAACTATGTCCCACTAGAGAGGTGATAGGTTTAAAATGCAGAATGAAACACTTGTGTTCAGTGTGGGAATTTGGTTGTTGTTTTTTTTTACTATGCATATTAGTTATGAGAGTTTTCTTTCCTTTATTTTTTTTTAAATTGTTCAATGGAAGGAAGAAGCAGTGCCAGGAATAAGAAATATTTGGCCAAACAAATAAATAAGCAAATGAATGAATAATTTGTTTTAAACAGTACGGTTGGGTAGAGAGTGAAATGTGTCCAGCCCCCAGACACCAACACTTAACTCCCCTTCTCTATTTTATTACCACCTGACCAAAAGGCTGGTGTTTTTACTCCCAAGAGTGTTTTCCTTATCTTTTTAATTGCCTATTCATTGCTTAAATAATACTTCAAAATCTGGTTTCCCTATAGATAACTATAACATTCAATCAACTGCCTTCTTTTGTTGTTCAGTCATTTCAGTCTCAGTCTCGTCCAACTCCTCCTGACCTCATTTGGGTAGATATGGGAGTGGTTTGGCATTTCCTTCTTCAGCTCATTCTACAGATGAGGAAATGGAGGCAAGCAGGGTTAAGTGACTTGCCCAGGGTCACACAGCTAGTAAGTGTCTGCAGCTAGATTTGAACTCAGGAAGATGAGTTTTCCTGACTCTAGGCCTGGTTCTTTATCCACTGCACTGCCTAGCTGCCCCATTCAGTCAAACTTCTTGAGAAAGGCACCCATATTCACAACCTCCACTTTCTCTCCTCTCACTTCTGCAATCTGACTTCTAACTTAAAATGTTCTTTCCAAAGTTATCAATGATCTCTTAACTGCCAAATATGATAGTCTTTCTTTTTAATCTTCCTCCTCCTCCACCTATCTGCCGCTTGTGTCACTATTGATCCACTTCTCCTCCTCTATATTCTGTCCCTCCTCCAGGGCTTTTGTAACACAAGTTGCTAAATAGCCTTCCGAGGTGGATAGAGCATTGGATATGAAGTTAAAAAGACCCAAGTTCAAATCCTGCCTCAGACACTTACTAGGTGTGGGACACTGGGCAAGTCACTTGACTAATAATAACACTTAACCCCTCAGAAGATCAGATGAGATAATATATGTAGAATGCTTGCAAATCTTAAAGCATTATTTAAATGCGAGCTATTGTTACAGCCTCTCCTACTTTTCCTCCTACTGATTGTCTTATTTTATCTTCTTCATTGTTCTTCTCCCTTCTCCTGCTCTGCCTCTCTCTGCCAAAATGAAATGATCATGTTACTCCCCTGCTCAATTAACTCCAGAGGCTCCTTCTTGCCTCAGAGTTAAAATAAATGGCTCTGTCTAGTTTTTAAAACACTTCACAACCTGGCCTTAATCTTTCTAGCCTCCTTGGAAATGACCACCCCTCACACACTCTGTGATCCAGTCAAATTTGCCTTTTCTCTTTTCCTTTACATGACATTCCATCTTCCATTCCTGAAATGCACCCCCTCCTCACCTCTATCTCACATAACTCCTTCCTTCCTCCACGACAAAGCTTGAGTACTATCTCCTGCATGAAGTCTTTCCTGATCTCACCAAATGCTAGTGCCCACCCTCTCAAATGAAATTTTAATTACTTTGCATATATTTGCATTTATTCTCTTCATAATCATGATATATTCTCCTTTATATGTATATATATATTCTCCTGAATTACATATATATATATTATCCTATATATATTTTCCTGAATATATATATATGTATATTCTCCTTTATTAGAGTGTAAGTTCCTTGTAAGGAAGGATTATTTCATTCTTTGTACTCTTATACTGAGTACCTAACACAATCTCTGTCACACATAGTTGACATTTAATAAAGATTTGTTTGGTGAAATGGATGAATATTTACAAAAATATAAATTGCCCATAATAACAGAAGAGTAAATAGAATACTTAAATAACTCTGTCTTAGAAAAAGAAATTGAACAAGCCATCAATGAGCTCCCTCAGAAAAAATCCCCAAGACCATATGGATTCACAAGTGAATTCTACCAAACATTTAAAGAACAATTAATTACGATAAACTATTCGGAAAAATTGGCAAAGAATGAGTCCTTTCAAATTCTTTTTACAACACAAATATGGGGCTGATACCTAAACCAGGAAGAGCAAAAGTAGAGAAAGAAAACCATAGACCATTTCCCCTAATGAAAATTGATATGAAAATTTCAAATGAAGTACTAGCAAGGAGATTACAGCAATATATCACAAAGATCATAAACTAGGACTATGTGGGTTTTATACTAAGAATGCAGGGCTGGTTGAATATTAGGAAAACCATCAGTATAATTGACCATATCAATAACAAAACCAACAAAAATTATATGATTATCTTTAGTAATTAATTTATTTTTAGTTTTCAAAATTTACATGTGTAAAATTTTGAGTTTTAAATTTTCTCCTCCTCCTTTTTTCCCCCCTCTCAAAGACAGCATGCAATCTGATATAGTGTTTATACATTCGTATTAAGCATATTTTCACATTAGTCATGATGTATAGAACAATTAGAACTAATGGGAGGAACCATTAGAAAGAAGAAACAAAACAACAAAGGAAAGGAGAGCAAATAATATGCTTTCATCTGCATTCAGACTCCATAGCTTTTTCTCTGAATGTGGATAGCATTTTCCATCATGAGATTTTTGGAGATGTATTAGATCCTTGCACTGCTGAGAAGAGTTAAGTCTGCCAAAATTAGTCATCACACCATGTGGCTATTACTGGGTACAATGTTCTCCTGGTTCTGCTCACTTCACTCAACATCAGTCCATACAAGTCTTTCCAGGTTTTTCTGAAGTTCACTTGCTCATCATTTCTTATAGCACAATAGTATTTGATTACATTCATCTACCACAACTTGTTTAGCCATTCCCCAATTGATGGGCATCCCCCCAATTTCCAATTCTTTGCCACCACAGAAAGAGCTATTATAAATATTCTTGTACATGCAGGTCTTTTTCCCATTTTTGTGATCTCTTTGGGATACAGCCCTAGAAGTACTATTGTTGGATCAAAGAATATGTATGCACAGTTTTATAGCCCTTTGGGCATAGTTCCAAATTGCTCTCCAAAATGGTTGGATCAATTCACAACTCCTCCAACAATGTATAAATGTTCCAATTTTCCCACATGTTCTCCAACATTTATCGTTTTCCTGTTTAGTCATGTTAGCCAACTTGATAGGTGTGATGTGGTTAGTTTTCTTAATTTCAATTTTAGTAATCTCTCCTTTGGTTTTCAGAATTTCTGAATTGGTATTTAATTGGGGATTTTTAATTTGTTCTTTTTCTAGCTTTTTTAGTTGCAGTCCAATTCATTGATCTCTTCTTTCTCTATTTTATTCATGTAAGCATTTAAATACATAAAACTTCCCCTAAGAACCAATTTCACTGCATCCTAAAAGTTTTGGTATGCTATCTCATTATCATCATTCCTTTGGATGAAGTTACTGATTGTTTCTATGATTTGTTGTTTGACCCACACATTCTTTAGGATTAGATTGTTTAGTTTCCAATTAATTTTTAGTCCATCTTTCCATGGTCTTTTATTACATGTAATTTCTATCGCATCATGATCTGAAAAGGATGCATTTAATATTTCTGCCTTTCTGCATTGGGTTGTGAGGTTTTTATGCCTTAGTATGTGGTAAATTTTTACATAGGTGCTATGTACCACCAAGAAAAAGGTATATTCCTTTCTATCTCCACTCAATTTTCTCCAGAGGTCAATCATATCTAGATTTTCTAAAATTCTGTTCATCTCCTTAACTTCTTTTTTGTTTATTTTGTGGTTATATTTGTCTAGTTCTGAGAGGAGGAGGTTGTGGTCCCCCACTAGTATAGTTTTGTTCTCTATTTTTTCCTGTAACTCCCTGAACTTCTCCAAGAATCTGGATGCTATACCACTTGGTGTATATATGTTTAGTAATGATATTACTTCATTTTCTATGGTACCTTTTAGCAGGATGTAGTTTCCTTCCTTATCTCTTTTAACTAGATATATTTTTGCTTATACTTTGTCTGAGATAAGGATTGCTACCCCTGCTTTTTTTACTTCAGATGAAGCATAATTATATTCTGCTCCAGGCTTTTATCTTTACTCTGTGTGTATTCCTCTGCTTCAAATGAGTTTCTTGTAGACAACATATTATAGGATTATGGCTTTTAATCCACTCTGCTATCCACTTCTGTTTTATGGGAGAGTTCATCCCATTCACATTCACAGTTACAATTACTATCTGTGTCTTTCTCTCCATCCCATTCCCCTCTTTCCCCATTTATGTTTTTCACTCTCCTTTCTCCCTTTTTCTCCTCACTAGAGTTTTGCTTTCTACTACCACCTCTTTCAGTCTGGCCTCCCTTCTATTAGCCCCATTCCTTTTCTTCCCCTTTACCCTTACTACTTCTTTTTTTTTATTAATTTATTTTGATTTATCAACAATCACTTCCATAAGCTTTTGAGTTTAAAATTTTTCTCCTCCTTCCTCCCTACCACCCTCCCCAAGATGGCACACAATCTGATATAGGCTATACATATACATTTGTATTAAACATATTTTCACATTAGTGATGTTTTAAGTAAAAATTAGAACCAATAGGAGGAACCACCAGAAAGAGGAATCAAAACTCAACAGAAGAGAAAAAAAATAGCAATTCAAATTCCACAGTTCTTTCTTTGGATGTGGATAGCATTTTCCATCACAAGGCCTTTGGAGATGTCTTAGATCGTTGTATTGCTGGGAAGGGTTAAGTTTATCAACATTAGTCATTGCACAATGTGGCTGTTATTGTGTACAATATTCTCTTGGTTCTGTTCACTTCACTCAGCATCAGACCATACAAGTCTTTCCAGGTGTTTCTGAAGTCAGCCTGTTCATCATTTCTTATAGCACATTACATTCATAAACCACAACTTGCTCAGCCATTCCCCAATTGATGGGCATTCTCTCAATTTCCAATTCTTTGCCACCACAAAAAGAGCTGCTATGAATATTTTTGTACATGTGGGTCCTTTTCCCATTTGTATAATCTCTTTGGGATATAGCCCTAGAAGTGCTATTGCTGGGTCAAAGGATATGCACATTTTTATAACCCTTTGGGCATAGTTCCAAATTGCACTCCAAAATGGTTGGATCATTTCACAACTCCACCAACAATGCATTAGTGTACCCTTACTACTTCTTCCCTCCCTTCTATTCACCTTCTCCCTTATTCTTTTCCCCTTCCCCTCCTACTTCCTATAGGGTAAATTAGATTTCTATACCTAACTGCTTATCTTACTCCCTTTTTGAACTAAATCTGATGAGAGTAAGGTTCAAACAATCCTCATCTCCCTCCCTTCTTTCCCTCTACTGTAATAGGTTTTTGTGCCTTTTGATATGACATAATTTACTCTTGTTTGCCTCCTCTTTTCCTCTTCTCCCAGAAAAATTCCTTTTCACCATGTAATTAGATTTTTTTATCATCACATCAAAGTCAACTTATACCTATGCTCTCTGTCTACATATACCCCTTTTAAATGTCATAATAACAATACAGTTGTCAAGAGTTACAAGTGTCATCTTCCCTTGTAGGGATGTAAACAGTTTGCCCTTATTAATAATATGTTGTTGTTGCTGTTGTTGTTTCCTTTTACCTTTTTATGCCTCTCTTGAGTCTTGTATTTGAAGATCAAATTTTCTGTTGAGCTTTGGTATTCTCATCAGGAAGGTTTGGAAGTCCCCTATTTCATTGAATGTCCATCTCCTCCCCTGAAAGATTATGCAAGCTCCTTTGACTTATGGAATATCACATTCCATGCCCTACAATCTTTTAATGTAGAAGCTACAGGGTCCTGCATAATCCTCACCATGTTTCCATGATATGTAAATTGTTTCTTTCTGGCTGTTTGCAAAATTTTCTCTTTGATCTGGTAATTTTGGAATTTGGCTACAATATTCCTTGGAGTTTTCAATTTAAGATTTCTTTCAGGAAGTGATCAGTGGATTCTTTCAATGACTATTTTATCCTCTGGTTCTAGGACCTCAGGACAGTTTTCCTTAATGATTTCCTGAAAGATGCTGACCAGGCTCTTTTTTCATCATGGTTGTCAGGTGAACCAATAATTTTTAAATTGTCTCTTCTGGATCTATTTTCCAGGTCAGTTGTTTTACCAATGAGATATTTTACATTTTCTTCTATTTTTCATTCTTTTGTTTCTGTTTGACTGATTCTGGATATCTCATAGAGTCATTAGCTTCCACTTATCCAATTCTAATTTTTGACAAATTGTTTTCTTCTTTTAGATTTTGTACCTCCTTTTCCATTTGGCCCATTTTACTTTTTAAGGAGTTTTTTTCTTCAGTGTGTTTTTGTGCCTCCTTTTCCATTTGACCAATTCTACTTTTTAAGGAGTTTTTTTTTCAGTGTACTTTTTTTCCATTTGGCCAATTGTATTTTTAAGGACTTGTTTTCTACAGTTAATTTTTGTCCTTTCTTTTCCAAGCTATTGACTCTCTCTTGCATTCCTCTCATTTCTTTTCCCAATTTTTCTTCTACCTCTCTTATTTGACTTTTAAAATCCATCTTGAGCTCTTTGAAGAAGGCTTTTTGGGCTGGAGACCAGTTCATATTCCCCTTTGAGGTTTCAGATGTGGGTATATTGACAATGTTGTCCTCTTCTGAATTTGTGCCTTGATCTTGCTTGTTCCCATAATATGAATCTATGGTCATTGTCTGTTTCTGTTTTTTGCTCATGGTGTTTGCCTATTTCCTGACTTTCAAAAAAGTTGAGCTCTCCTGCTGGAGCACAGGCGGCACTGACCCAAGCTTCTTGTGCTGGGAACCTGAGACCTATTCACTGCCTTTCTGTGCTGGGGCCTCAGGTGTTGGCAGATGGAGGTTGGAGGGTTCTGGCAGCTTACCTTGTGCTGGGCTGGGTTCGGCAACATTGGAGCTCTCGCAGTGGGGGTGGGGAGTCTGGCTCCTGGGGGACACCTGCTCACCTGGGCTTTGCACTCCTTTGTTTGGCTCCTAGAAGATGTCTATCAGCCTGGAGCTTTGCCTCCTGGAGTTGTGCTTCCCAGAGCTGTACTGAGGCACTGGGAGATTTGGCTGCTGGAGAATGCCATCGCACATGGTGGTTTTCTGAGCTGATGTCTACCAGCTGGGAACCTCTGCCTATACTAAAGTACTTTAGGGGGTCCTGGTGTTGGCCCTTGCCTGCTTCACCACCCTGGGGTTCAGGATCTCCCCCGGTATACTGATATGGGGCTGGCCATTGGCTTGCTGGGACATCTCCCATCCTGTACTGCTCCCCCTCTCCCAGAGCAAGAGGGGTCTTTCCCATTATTCCCAAAGCTTCCTGGGCTACAAGGCTGCTGCACCCTGTCTTTCTGCTGGCTCAGTTGTTCCAGGGTTTTTCCTAGGGCGATATTTTCTGGGCTTTCAGCAGTCAATACGGGATGGTAAGGCTTACTTCTTACTCTGCCATCTTGGCTCCCAGAAGTGGAAGTCCTGATTGTCTTAATAGATGTAGAGAAAAGCTTTTGGGTAGACTGAACCAATATAATTAAAATGACAATTATACCTAAATTGATTTACTTATTCAGTGCCATACCAACCACATTACCAAAAAATTATTTTGTAAAACTAGGAAAAAATAACAAAATTCATCTGGAAGAACGAAAGGTCAAAAATATAAAGGGACTCAATGAAAAAAAAAATGTGGCTTAGCAGGACCGGATCTCAAACTGTATTACAATGCAGTCACCATTAAAACAATCTGGTACTAACTAAGGAATACAGAGGTAGATTAGTGGAATACATTAGGTATGCAATACACAGTGGTAAATGACCATAGTAATCTAATGTTTGGCAAACCCAAAGATCCAAGATTTTGGGACAAGAAATCACTATTTGACAAAAATTGCTGGGAAAACTGGAAAGGAATTTAGCAGAAAGAAGGTATAGACCAATGTTTTATAATGTGTACCAATATAAGGTAAAAGTGGGTACATGATTTAGACATAAAAGGTAATATCCTAAGCAAATTAAGGTAGCATGAAATATTTTACTGGTCAGATTGATGGACATGAGAAAAATTTATGACCAAACAAGAAGTAGAAAGAATTATGGAATATAAAATGGAAAATTTTGATTACATAAAATTAAAATGTTTTTGCACAAACAAAACCAAAGCTACCAATATTAAAAGGAAAGCAGAAAACTGGGGGAAATTTTTTACAAGTTTCTCTGATAAAGGCCTCATTTTTCAAATATATAAAGAACTGAGTCAAATTTATAAGAATATGAGTTATTCCCCAATTGATAAGTGGTCAAAGGATATGAACAGGCAGTTTCCAGACAAAGAAATCAAAGCTAACTATGGTCATTTGAAAAAAAAAATGCTCTAAATCATTATTGATTAGAGACATGTGAATTAAAACAACTCTGAGGTACCACCTCACACCTATCAGATTGGCTAACCTGACAGAAAGGGAAAATAACAGATATTGAAGAGGAGATGGGGAAAATAGGGACATTAATGCATTGTTAGTAAAGTTGTGAACTAATCCAACCATTCTGGAGAGCAATTTAGAACTATTCCCAAAGGGCTATCCTTTGACCCAGCAATACCACTACTAAGTCTGTACCTCAAAAAGGTCAAAGAAGAAAGAAAAAGGACCTATATGTACAAAAATATTAATAGCGTTTCTTTTGTGGTAGCAAAAAATGGGAAATTGAGGGGCAATGCCTATCATTTGGGAAATGGATGAACAAGTTGTGCCATATGATTGTGATGAAAGACCATTGTGCTATAAGAAATGACAAGCAGGATGCTCTCAGCAAAACCTGGGAAGACCTGTATGAACTGATGCAAAATGAAGCAAGCAGAACCAGAATATTGTACACAGTAAAAGCAATATTGTATGATGATCAGCTGTGAATGACTTAGCTATTCTCAGCAATACAATGATCTGAGACAATTCCAAATGATTTATGATGAAAAATGCTATTCGCCTCCAGAAAAAGAACTGATGGAGTCTGAATACAAATTGAAACATACTTTTAAAATTTTATTATTCTTGGGGATTTTTTAATCTGTGTTTTCTTTTGTAATATGGCTAATATGGAAAGATTTTGAATGCTTGCACATGTATAACCTATATCAAATTTCTTGCCTTCTCAAGGAGAGGGGAGAGAAGGGAGGGAGAGAATTTAGAACTCAAAATTTAAAAAAATACATTAAAAGTTTTTGCTTGCATATAATTGATAAAGATAAAATAAAAATTAAATGTATAAAAAGAAATAAATATTACCTCCATGTGATGAAAAACAAAAAAAAAATTGTTTTTTGGTTGGATTGATATTGCTTGACTGAATTCATTGAGTCCAAAAGTGTGAGAATTGATAGTGAATTATGCTAAGGAATGATGGCAGAACCAGGTTGATTTCAGGAATTACTCATTTTAGTATTTCCAGCCCCTAGGTTAGAACCGGGGAAACTATTGCATGCTCAAGGGTACAAACACTGTTCTTCATCCAAAAAGGAAAGGCAAAAATGGCAGACACCCAACAAGGACAACTCAGACCTTAAGTCCCCCTAGTGATCAGGTGGGATATTGCAGGAAGTTGAAAGGTTGAAAGCCCAGTTTAAGAAGATAACCTAAAAATAGTTCAGAAAGAGCATTATCTCAAGTTGAGTCATTCCAGACCCAATGACTAGATCTCAATCTATGACAGCTATCTTCCTGTGTGTTTATAGGAAGTATCAGTAACCCACAAAGCAAACAAACAGATCACACCAAGCACTCAATAGTAGCTATCAGGTCCCTCCACCTATGACATTTTCTATTCCTCCCTTAGTCCTTCAAATTCATTCTCCTACGGCATGGTTTCAGGTCCTTATCACTATCCTGATCAACCTCTTCACAATGTTCTACAATTTGTCAGTGTGTCTTCTAAAATATGGAGACCAAATTAAATGCAATACTCCAAATTGGAAATAATGGAGTAGAGAGCAATGAGTCTATAATAACTACCCTTTGTAGAGTACTTTATATTGCAGAGCATTTCACACATGCAATATCATTTGCACCTCATAAGAACCCTGAGAGGAAGGTGCTATTACTATCCTCCATTTTAACAGATGGGAAACTGAGGCTGAGAGGTGTTAAGTTCAGCATCCACTAGATAGCAAATGTGTCTGAGGCATGATTCAAACTTGGGTCTTCCTCCCTCCATGCCTCACCCTCTCCCTCTATTACCAGCCAGCTGCCTGCCTATCACCTCTCTAGTCTTAAACACAATACCTCTCTTGATTCAGCCTAAGAGCATATTAGTTTTTTTCACTATTATATCACACTACTTATTTATACTGAACTGGAAGTCCACAGAAGGTAGATATTTTCTATACTTCCATATGAACATATTGTCTCCCTTGAAGGCATGCAAGATCCTTAGGAACTACTAATATTAGTTTAAGCATCTTCTGCAGGTGCCTCATTACCTTCCAAGGATTCAATTATCATCTTTATGCTGATTATCAGATCTACTAATCCAGCCCTGACCTCTCTCCTAACCCTTTCCTGATCCACCCAACTCCACTCCTGCCAAGTCATTTTTATAGGCCTTATGTATAATTTGTATCTCATTATCTACCTACCGTATATGTTGTCTCTCCCAATAGAATGTATCCTTCTCAAGGGCAGGCTGTGTCTTTCTTTTTTGTCTTTGTAATACTAGCACCTAGCATAGTACCTGACACAGTGTAAGGAATTAATAGATATTTATTCATAGAAAAATGTATGCCTTACAGGCACGTCTGAGACTATTAGTCTTAAAAAGATTACATCTTTCCTCTCCTCTCTTATGCCTTGCTGAACTAGATCATGTCCTTTGTCATGTACCATGTTCCTTGCCCCAATATCACTGATATTGTCTTCCCAAGCCCCAGCCTGGGATTATTCTCACCATCTGCTCCCTTGATTCCTATTCATGTGCTGCTAAAGAAAGCTGGAGAAAATGATGAAATCATGCCACATTTACAAAGCCTCGACTGGGCCCTCACCATTGCAAGGCAATCCTTTCATAGCTGATCCTAATCAATTCACTATCCTAATCTTCCAGTGGATTTCCACCCCTTCTCAAATCTCTCATGACTTCCCTTCCTCCCTTCCAGTTGAGAACCTTGCTTCATATTTCACTGAAGAAAAATTGAGGCCACTTGGAGGGAGCTTTCTTCTCTCCCCTCCTTCCCTGCTTCCCCTCCCTCACCCATGTCTCACATGAAAAGGAGGCCCTTCCCTTTCCCCAGACTAAGCCCTCTAAATGCATGAGTAATCCTACTCTGTCTCCTCTTTTCCAGCAGACTACCCTTTCTATGGTCCTCACTCTTTCACTTATCCTTAATATCTCCCTGTGTACTGTCTACTTCCCTGCTGCCCATGAATATGCCCATTTCTTCCCCATCCTAAAAAAAACATTCACTTGATCCTTCCCTCCTTAGTTATCATCCTATCTGTTCTCCTTTTTTATAGCTAAACTCCTCAAGAAGGCCATATACATTCAGTGCCCTTTTCTGGCAGGAAGTCTGACAAAAAGATTTCATTTTTTCTATTTTGCAGTCTGGAACAACTGACATTGCTCTCTCCAAAGTTGTTAGCAATCACTTAATTGCCAAATCTAATGGCATTTCCCCAGTCTTCAACCTTCTTGACCCCTTTGCCACCTCTGGTAGTGTCATTCACCCTCTTCTCCTTGAAACTCTCTTTATTCCAGGTTTTTGTGACATCACTGTCTTTTGGTTCTTCTCCTACCTATACAGATGATCCTTCTCAGTCTCCTTTGCTGTCAGGCAGCTAGGTGTTGTAGTCGATACAGTGCAAGGCCTGGAGTCGGGAAGAGCTGAGTTCAAATCCAGCCTCAGACCCTTACTAGGTGTGTTACCCTGGGCAAGCCATTTAATCCCCTTTTGCCTCAGTTTTCTAATCTGTAAAAATGGAGGGATTTGTTGCAAGGATCAAATGAGATAATACCATTAGCACAGTGACTGGCATATAGTAAGCACTATTTAAATGTTAAATATATTTGCTGGATCTTCATGCAGGTCACATCCACTAATCATGGATGTCATGAATGTAGGATCGTGCTAGGCTCTCTTCTCTCTCTATGCTGTCTTTCTTGGGGACCTCATCATCTCCCAAATATCCAATTATCATCTCTCCAATGATGATTGTCAGATTACTTATCTAGCCCTAACTTTTCTCCTGACATCCAGTCTAACATCTCCAACTGCCTATGAGACATTTCAAATTGGATATCACACAGACATATTAAGTTCAACATATCCAAAACTGAACTCATTATTTTTCCCTCAAAACCTCCCCTCTTCCTAACTTCCCTCTTCCTTTCAAGGGTACCACCATTCTTCCAATAATCCAGGATCTCCATCTAGATGTCATCTTCTACTTCTGTCTGTCTGTCTGTCTGTCTGTCTGTCTGTCTCTCTCTCTCTCTCTCTCCATTCATATTTAATCAGTGATAAAGTCCTACCCTTTCTAACCTTATAACATGTCTCATATACTCATATATACTCTGTTTCTCATCTGACACTGCAACCACCCTGGCATTATCACCTTATAACTGGACTTTTGCAATAGCCTTCTGGTTGGTATTCATGCCTCAAATCTCTTCTCTCCAATCCATTCTCCTGTCTTCTTAAAAAAAAAGATCTGACCATATCACCTTCTTATTCAATCAACTTCAGTGGCTCCCTATTACCTCCATGATTAAATTTTTTAATTTTCAGTACGGTTTTCCACATCCTTCATAACCTGAACTCTTCCAGCATTTTTAGTCTTCTTTCCCCTTACCCTACTTCCATTCCCCCGTACTCTGTGATCCAGTGATATTGACCTTCTCATTGCTCCTCAAACTAGATACTCTGATCTCCTGTCTCCAGGCATTTTCTCTGACTACCCCCCAGGCCTGAAATGTTCTCCCTCCTCATCTCTGCCTCCTAGCTCCCCTGGATTCCTTCAGGTCTCATCTATAATCCCACCTTTTGCAAGAAATCCTTCTTAATCTTAGTCCCTTCCCTCTGAGATTACCTCCATTACCTTATCTCGTTTGCACGTGGTTGTTTGTGTGTCATCTCCCCAATAAATTGTGAGTTCCTTGAAAGTAAGACTGGTATTTACCTTCCTTTGTATCCCCAGGGCTTAGCATAGTGCTTGCCTTGCACATAGAAGGTACTTAATCCAGAATGTCAGTTGTTTGACTGACTAACTTGACTTCCTCTGAGTTTTCTTCTTAACTTTGCCTTTTTGGGAAGTTTGGATAAAGACGAGAGAAGCACAGGGCTTGTGTCTCTCCCCACAAAGCAGGAATTCTTCTCCCAGTAGCAATTGTGCAACTTATGTTTGACTGAGAGCTCCCTGAAGGTGGGGGGCACCACCTGCATTTAGAGTTGGAAGGGTTCATACAGATCACTGACTCCAATCTCCTAATTTTACCAATGGGGAAACTGAGGTAAGGATAAGAAAAGTTGTTTACCCAAGGTTTAACAGTGAACTAGTGGCATAACTTGAACTTTAACCCAGATCCTTTCATTCTTTTCAATATCTCTCTCTTCAAAGAGAAAGGGATCAATTCCATACAACGCCTCTGTGTTGAGTGTCAGAGGCGAAGGAAAGGAACACAATACTAAATAGACAGGGTTAGAGACCCCTAGAGAGCTTCTAGACCAGTGAGACACATCTCTCACACACAGATAAGAGATGACAAATTGCAATTAGCCCCATAAAAGAAGTACAAAGTGAATAGGATTTTCTCAAGGAGACCTGATTTCAAATCAAAAATATTTCCCATTTATTAATGTTTAAGCAAAAGAACAGAGAAGAGCCCAAAGGCTTGGAAGTCAGCATTTTTGGCTTTTGCTTTCAGCCCCCCTTACCCTATCAAAGCCTCGATAGTGTGGTAGTGGGAAGGGGAGCAGGGAGAGGGGAGAAAGCTACCAGATGAGTAGGGCTCATGACCTCTCCAATGGGGTGTGACCTAGCTGTCAAGAACCATTGCTTCTAGAGACTGAGTGTGGGAACCATTTCTAGGGCTTTGTGGGTTGGGGGATCCTTCAGATCACATACTGACCTGGAGTAGGACAGGCAGGAAGCTTAGAAACATCACCAGCCCCATACTGCTGGCCCAGCAGTGGGCAATGCCTTGAATACTATATTGGCTATAGATGTCTGTGTCACTCCCTGAGACGGAGGGGATGCCAACACTGCATAAATTCTCAGCACAACAATGGGAATAGATAAATGCATTTGGACCTTCTTTCTCATGTGAAAATTTTTGGTAGTAGTATTCCAAAAATGGGCAGAACTTACGGCACTGCTTGGAAATAAGCAAGTAGCGATTGCTCAGCCCTGTGGGAAGAAGAAAGAAGAGGTGAATTTAAAAACAAACCAAAAAACCCACTGCCCAATTGCCCATGATGGTGATGAAGATGCAGATGATGTGATAGGTGGTATAGAATAGCCCAGAGTGAATATGGGGGTCAGGAAGGTCTGAGTTCAAATACACCCTGTGGTCCACACTGGCTGTATGGTTGTGAGCACTTAACCTTTCAATGACCTCAGGAAACACTGTAAGACCAGAAGTTACAGGCCAGTTGCCAATCCATGTAAGTGGAGGCACTTTATACCCTAGGAGTGCCCTACATATATGGAATTACAGGTCTGGACCACAATCATAAGAACAATAACCATCAATGTGCTTCCTACCATATGATGCTGCTTCTCATTATCTGCATTAACTTCAGTAAGCATTTATTAAGTTTCTACCACGTACAAAGGATTGTGCTAGATGCTAGGGATAAAAAAAAAATAGTCCTTGTCTTCAAAGAGCATACAGTCTGCCATGGGGTGGAAGGAGATACACAGCAATATCTCCCACTACTTGCATGCACGCACAGATGCACATAGAATCTAAAATTGGACAGAACTTCAGAGGGCATCTGTTCCCACTCCTGAGTCCCCTCAGCATTATTGCTGGCAGGGATGACTTCAAGTGAGTGAGAAACCACTACCTCCTGAAGCCTGTCATTTCACTAGGGACACCTTCCATCATAAGGATGCTTTTTTTGTTTTATTTTTTCTTGTAATGAGCTGAAATTTGCTCCCTGAAACCAGCTCATTGATCCAAGCCTGCCCTCCATGGTCAAGCAGAACACTAATCTGTCTTCTATGTGACAGCCTTTCAAATACTTGTAAACAATTATAATGCCATCCCCCCAAAAAGCTTTTTTTTCTCCTATCTATCCTGTTCTTTTGACTGTCCACAAGGCTGGGTGATTGGGGGAAGGGCAAGATGGAACATATTCCAAGACTTGTATGGTAGTAACACAGAGAATGCTCCCAGATTCCCCTTGTGCCTTCAATCAATTTTCATCTATGACATGGCCTCCAGTTCCATCACCATTCTAGTTATCTTACCCTACTTTGTCAATATCCTTACGGGAATCAGGTGACTAAAAATGAAAGTCAGCTAACAAGCATTTATCAAGTGCCTATTACTATGTGCCAAGCACTGTGTTGAGTACTGAGGTTGGGGGAGGGGGTTGTTGAAAAGAAAGGGCAAAATGTGGTCTCTGTCCTCAAAGAGATCACATTCTTATGGGGAAGAAACACTGTAAATAGCTAGGAAAGACAAGATATAGAAAAAGTTGAAATGGAAGGTAATTTCAGAGAAGAAATTAGGAGGCATGGGGTGGGGTGGGGGAGGGAAGAGAGGAGTGGTACAGAGTGAGGCAGAGAGAAGACCAGGAACACGCTTCCTTCTAAGGTATGTTTGAGCTGTGTCTTGAAGGAACAACAAATAGGTGAGGCTAGCTGGATCACAGAGGCCGTGGAAGGTAATAAAGTATGGACATCACTATGTGGGAGTCAAGGTATAGTGTGTCCTACTGTAGCTGATCAGATCAATATGAGCTCGGAATGCTCTACCACAGGCTGGGGACAAATGATCCATATGAACATTTGAGGTAAAGTATAAAAAGACTGGAAGGGGCCAAGCTGAGGGGCTTTAGATGCCAAACAGAGGACTTCAGATTTGATATTGGGAATAACAAAGAGGCACTGGAGCTTATTATGGGGTAGAGAGGTGACATGGTCACACCTGTACATTAGGAAAGTCATTTTGGCAGCTGAGTGGAAGATAGATTGGAGTGGGGAGAGAGGTGAGGCAAGAAGACCAATTAGAAAGCTATTGAAATTAATTGTCTAGTCAAGGAGTGATGAGACCATGGACTAGATGTCTGAGTGGAGAGGTGTTTTGAGTGGAGAAATAAGATCTGGCTCTTTGTTGGAGATGTGAATGACGATGAGGAATCAACAATGACACCAATGTTGTGAGCATGGATTACTAAAAAACATGGTGGTCCCCTTGACAGTGATAGGAAAGTCAGGAAGAAGGGAAGGTTTAGGAAGTAATGTAACAAGTTCAGTTTCGATGCCTATAGGATATCCGCTTCAAGACATCCAAAAGACAGTTGATGATGTGGGCCTGGAGCTCAGGGGGAAAGACTAGATCTGAGAATCCTCCACATAACTGAACTCATGGGAGCTGATGAACCCAGCAAGTGAGTAACTAGGGAAGGAGAAGAGAAGAGCGTCCAAGAAGAGCCTTGACTATGTCAATTGGAAGTCTGACCAGGAGCAATATTACCGTATGGGTCCTGGATGAGATAGCTCATGTATTGTAGAAATAACAGATGAAAGAGTTGCCAAGACAGGCATTTCAGTTTGACATAAGGAAGCAGTTGTTCCAAAGTTGAAAAGCATGCTTTGAGTGACAGCTGGTTCCCCTTCACTGGAGACCTTCAGGTTGAGGCTGGGTGACCTCAAGTTCAAGGTAAGGAAGAGGGCATCTCTATTTGGACAGGTGCTGGACTGGATGACCCTTGCTAGAACCCTTCCTCTCCTTCTCCTTTTGCCTATTGTCTTCCCCATTAGAATATGATATCTCTGAGGGCAGAGATTGTTTTAGCCTTTCTTTGTATTCTCCGGCCCTTAATACCATGCCTGGAATATAGTAGATCCTTAATAAATGCTTATTGGCTCACTGACTGACAGAATCAAACACTCCTACGACACTTACTATGGCACTGCTCTGTACACAGTCAGATAGCAATTCATGATTGTTGAATGCGTGAATGAATATATGAATGAAGGGAGTGCTGAGTCTCAGTGCAAATGTGTCGCACACCCAAAACAGTGGGAAACACAGGGTTAGAGGAAATGGTGAGAACTTAGCTTATCCCACTCCTCAAAGTTTTCTCCATTCCCCAGAACTACCAATGGGTGAGTTACTTGTAGCTCGAAGGGAGGTCCCTGACCTAAGCCCATGCTTAATTAAATCTATGACCTGCCCAAAAGCCTTCCCCCATCACTCAGGAAAAGAGAGAGAATGAATGGGGAAAAAAAAAACTTACTGGTACCCACGGTGATGCAGAACGCATCTCCTGCATTGCACCTCTCTGGATTCCTGCAGGCAAAACTATTGATCTGCTCACACACATGACACATCAGAAATACTGTTTAGAGGAAGAGATAAAGACCATGAAGGGAAGATGGTGACACTCCCACGAATGTTTCCCAACCTTTCCCTGCCCTGAGACCTGCTGCCTCCTAATATCTCCTTCCCCTGATGTCTGCTCCCTAGATTTGCATCTCAAAACCTCAGACCTGGATCAGATGTGTAACCTGCCCCCTGAGCCGGGATCTCCTCTATCATACCCAAAGCAGTAATCAAACTCCAATTTAAAGACATCTAGTGACAGTGCATTCACTTCTTGCTAAAGCAGTGCCTTGAGTTTGGTGACAGCCCTCCTTAAAGAGGCCTTTCATTATAGAAAGACATCATCTGCCTTTTTTTCCACCTCCATCCATCACTTCTAGTTTAGTTCCTAGTAGTAAAGCAGAGTAAATTTATCTGACTTTCACGGGACATTGGCCAAATACTCATAGAGACATGGCCCTCCTCCCTCAATCTTACCTTCTTTTCTTTCAAAGCTCTTCCAAAACTTGTCCCCTTCTAACCTTTCCAGTCTCATTACTCCTTATACCCTCTTGCCAACTCCCACATACTCTGTGATCCAGTGACATTAACCTCCTGGCTATTCCTCACACTAGATACTCCATCTCCCGTCCATGGACACCCAATGAGCCACATTTCAAGAGGATCATAGGATTTGGAGCTAGAAATTATCTAATCCAACCCACTCATTTTACAGTGGAGGAAACTGAGGACTAAAGAGGCTCAGTGGCTTGCCCAAGGCCATGCACCCAGTCAGCAGCAGAGCCAAGAGTTGAACCCAGGTCTTCTAACACCAAATCTACTACCTTTTCATCTACATCATGCTGTCCATCCTATTTAATACCTTCTCTTGACCTTCAACAAATCCTATGCTCACTGACCAGCCTCCTAAAATAGCCTATACCAGCAGGGACCAGCTAGGACCGGCAAGGTCTGTTGGTTTTGTTCACTAGACCCATCCTGCCTTCCAGCCATCTTGTTGGTCCCATTCTTGTCCCTGGTGATCAGGACCCTTTGAGCAAGGAGGACTCACTTTGTTTGCCAGTCAGAGTGGTGTCTGCATGGAGCATGGGCCATGCCATGGTCAGCAGGAGCCCGAGGATCAACTTCATTTCCCTCAGCAGCGTCTCACCTGCCCAACAGGGAGAACCAATATAATATTCTGTTAGGGTTTGACTTACAAGCCAGCACTGACAGCTTAACTTCAGTTGTTCTATTTCATCCTATTCCACCCCATCCCACACAAATAAGATAGTATTTGTAAAGCACTGAGCACTTAGCCTGGCACATAGTAGGTGCTTAATAAATGCCTGTTCCTTTCCCCTTCCTGTTGTCTTATCCCACTGTCAGCTCATCCCCATTTCAACTTAAACAACTATTTAAGTGACTGTAGGTACTTGCCCCTTGATAGGGGTTGGGGTTACATCAATACATATGGCAGAGATCCTGTCCTCAAGAAACCTACAATGTAATTCTGTGATAGCAGAGGGGTGGTAGAAGGGGAAAATGCATGCCACGGGGCAGCTAGGTGGTGCAGTGGATAGAGCTCTGGCCTTGGACTCAGGAGACATGAGTCTTAGACACATGATACTTACTAGCTGTGTGACCCTGGGCAAGTCACTTAACCCCAATTGCCTCACCAAAAAGCAAAAAAAAACAAACAAAAAACAAAACAAAAGACAAAAAACATATGCCACGTGTCCACAAAAAGGTGTAATACAGAGACAGTGGAGTCAAAGGATGTTTTTAGAGGTAGAAGAGACCTTAGAGAAGGGTTTTTTGTTGTCACCCCTTTGGCAGTCTGGTGAAATCTATGGATCCCTTCTCAGAAGAAGGTTTTTTAATGTATAGAACACAGGATTACAAGGGAAACCAATTAAAATGAAATACAATTATCAAAATATTCTTTTAAAAGATGGATCCCAGGTTAAGAACATTTGCCTTAGAGATCTAAATCTGTAATCCTCACTTTACAGATAAGGAAACTGAGGCCCAGACAGAGGGGGAGTGTTCTACCCAAGTCTTATTGGCAAAGTCGAGATTCAAATCCAGGTTTTTTGATTGACTTAGGGGCAAAGACAGAACCAAGCAGAATGCTATAAGAAATTTTTTTAAATTAATTTATTTTGATTTATCCACAATCACTTCCATAAGCTTTTGAGTTTTAAATTTTTCTCCCCCTCCCTCCCCACCTCCTTCCCCAAGATGGCATGCAATCTGATATAGGCTATACATATATATTCCTATTAAACATATTTTTCACATTAGTGATGTTATAAGTAAGAATTAGAACCAATAGCAGGAAGCACCAGAAAGAGGAAACAAAACACAACAGAAGAAAAAAATAGCAAATAGTATGCTTCGATCTACATTCAAACTCCATAGTTCTTTTTTTGGATGTAGGTAGCGTTTTCCATCACGAGGCCTTGGAGATGTCTTAGATCCTTGCATTGCTGAGAAGGGCTAAGTCTATCAACGTTAGTCATCGCACAACGTGGCTGTTACTGTGTACAACGTTCTCTTGGTTCTGCTCACTTCACTCAGCATCAGACCATACAAGTCTTTCCAGGTTTTTCTGGAGTCAGCCTGTTCATCATTTCTTATAGCACAATATTCCATTTCATTCATATACCACAACTTGTTCAGTCACTCGCCAAGTGATAAGCATCCTCTCAATTTCCAAAGAGCTGCTATAAATATTTTTGTACATGTGGGTCCTTTTCCCCTTTGTATGATCTCTTTGGGATACAGCCCTAGAAATGCTACTGCTGGGTCAGAGGGTGTAGTGCTATGAGAAATTTAAGGAAGGAGACAACACTCTGTCAGAGGAGCTGAGCTAGGCCTTGGGAAACTGTGTAAATGCACAGAACTCAGCCCTCTGACGGTAAATGTGTTTCTTCCTTGGTAAAAGACAATTTTCTTCTTTCCCAGCAGAGGCTGACTCTTCCCCCCTCCCCCCACCCCAGATGGAGGTTTTCCTGAGGACAGACCTTGTACCATCTTACAAACATTAGGACCCGAAAAGAAAACTAGCTGTTTGCCCCTCCGAGGTTGGTAGTGGGCATCGCACTCTGTCCAGAGACCCCTAGTACAGTGGGATTAAGAGGTGGCAGGGACTTTAGGGACTCTTCCTATTTTGCAGATGAGGAAACTGAGGCTCAGAAGGGCTAAGAGACTCGCCTAAGATCACAGAGCTATTGGCATGGGGGAGCATCAATCAATAAACATTTACAAGCAGCATGTTAAAATGGGAAAGATTCTTTTAGGTGGAGTCAGTGAACCTAGAGTCAAACCCCTGATTTGCTTCTCACTACTCGTGTGACTTTGGTCAAGGCACTTGAACTCTTTCTGAGTCTCTGTTTCCTTCTCTGCAAAAGGAGAAAGTTGGAACAGATGACCTTCGATCAATCCATCAACAAGCATTTATTAAGCACTTACTATGTGCCTGCCACTAGGGATCCAAAAGCAGAACTAAACAACTCCTCCACTGAAATTGCCAGCAGGCATTTCTTAAGAACCTACTATGTGCCAAGCACAAGGAATACAAGGGCAGGAACTAAATAGTTACTCTACTGAAGTTGTCAACAAGCATTTATTAAGCACCTACTATATGCCAGCCACTGGGGATCCAAAAGCAGAACTGAACAATTCCTCTATTGAAGTTGTCAGCAGGCATTTCTTAAGCACCTACTATGTGCCAGGCACCAAGAATACAAAGGCAGGAATTAAACAGTTTCTCTACAAAGTTGTCACCGAGCATTTATTAAGCACCTACTATGTGCCAGGCCCTGTGCTAAGCACTGGGAACTTGCATCCTATGGAGGAGATCACATGTACACATATAAGTGTATGCAAAATTTATACAAAATAAATAAATATAGGATGATTGGGGAAAATGGGAGGCTCTAGCAGCTGGGGCAGGGGAAAGGGGATCAGGGAAGGCATCACGTAGGAGGTGGCTTTCAAGCTGAACCTTAAAGGAAATAAAAGATTCGAAGAAGTCTATTCTGGCTCTAACCACTCTAAGCGGAGGAGCCAGGAGTCAAACTGAGGTCCTTCACCTCCAGATGCGGGTCCTGGACAGCATGCTACAAGTCCAAAAATCCGGATTCAAAACCTTGCTTTCCAGAGTGAACTTGGCCAAGTTCTGTCCAGGCCCGTGGGTGGGCTGGGGGTCTTGGAGCGCCGGGACTGGGGCACTTACCTGGAGGAGTCAGGGCTCCAGATTCTCCCCAGATGCCTCTTCCTGTCCTCCCCGCTCTCAGCACAGCTTCTAGAAAGATCCTGCCAAGTTCAGTCTCATGCACATTCTGTCTCTGCTCCTCTGCCTGGGGCCAGCTGGGGGCAGAAAAGGGAGGAGAGGTGAGATTGTTTCTGGCAGGGGCGGTACAGAGCCTCTGGTCCCACCCCCTCCCTCTTCAGGGGAAGGACCAAGGCCCAGAGAGGGGAAGGGGATTGTCCAGCGTCACACAACTGGGAAATAAATGATAGATCCTCTGACTCCAGTCCATCAGCAAGCATTTAAGTGCCTCCAATCTATCAAAAAGGCTTTATTAACATGCCTCTAATCCATTAGCAAGCATTTGTTAAGTGTCTACTGGGTACTGGGCACTGTGCTCAGTGCCAAGGATCTATGTATAATGTATAATCATATTTTATTGTATTATAATATATAATAATAATAATATTATATTGTAATACTAATACATTATTATATAAACATAAATTATCATATAAATTATATTATTATAAATGTAAATTATTTATTATATTATTATGTATAAATATATTATATATTATGACATATACTGTTATAGAATAATATAATAATATAATATATATGATTATATGTATAATGACATATAATATATATAATTATACATATAATAACACTGATGCCTAGATTATAGAGATCCTAGTACCTGTGTCAAGGGCCCAGGATCTTATCTTCCTTCATGAATGTGGATCCCCACTCCTCAATGTTTTTTAGCAGGTCACAGGGTCACAGATTCAGTGCTGTAAGGGCCCTAGGAGGTGATCCTTTATAGGCTTAGAGAGGGAAAACAATTGTTCCAAGGTCATGCAGGGAATGAGTGGCAGAGCTGGATTCGAACTCAAGTCATCTACCTCCAAATCCAGGGCTCTTTCCACCACACCAGGTTGTGAACTCTTGTCCTTGTTATCGGATTATTATCATATTAAATTGATCCCAGTGTTAAGATCTTACAGGGTCCTAATTCAGTCATTCAATCCATTCAGTCACCCCTCCAAGCTTCATGTCATTTGCAGATTTAGTAAGCGTACTATTTAAGCCCTCATGTGAGTCATGAATAAAACTTGAACAGAAAAGGGTGAAGAACAGAGTACTGGGGCATTCCATGAGAGACCTCTTTCTAAGATGGCATAAGCCTATTGACAATTGCTCTTTGGATGGAGCAACTGACAAACCCTTCATACAATATCAGAAGTGGAATGGATGTTAGGGACCTCAGTGATCATGTAGTTTATCCCATATCTGTCAAAGTTTGTTTACAACCTTCGATCAGGTCTGAATTGATCTAATTGTACTACCATCTAGTCCAGGGGTCCACAAGGAGACAGTGAGCACCTCTGTCAAATGCTTTGCTCAAATACAGACCAACATCATCTTTAGCATAGCCCTGCTCCCCCGGTGCAATTACCAAGCCGGTGCTTTTGCTACTCTGGTAGGGTCTTGGAGGACCTGAGACCATCTGCAGGTCATGGTAGGGCACTGAGGACAAAGCGTGTGAGCGTGTTCCTATCCATACATCTTCATCTGCACAATTGCATGTTGGTTGATTTCTCCACCTCAAATATTTTCCCATTCTATTCCATCCTCCCCTCAGCTGCCAAAGTGATTTTCCTAACATTTGGGTCTTACCATGTCACTCCCCTTCTCATTTTCTACTATGCCTTCTATTTATTTAATAAAGAATAAATGCCACCTACTAGAATTGTTGGACCTCAAAAATCTCCGAGTTAAAAGGGACCTTAATGGGCAAGAAGCTAAACCTATGCATGAACAATATAATTCTCTCTACATCTCTAAGAAGTGCTCATCCCTCCTCTACTAGAATACTTCCAGGGACATGAAGCTTCCTACCCGCATTCGTCTGTGAGATGGTTCTGTTTGGACAAGAAAGAGAAACCTGCTTCTTCACAACCTCCACTCAATGCTCTTAGCTTTGCCTTCCAGAGTCAAGCAGAACCAATCACTCTTCATATTGCAGCCCTTAAATATTTGAAGACAACCATCATATCCCCCCTACACCTTCTCTTCTTTTTTTAAAATAGTATTCTATTTTTTTCAATTACATGGAAAGAAAGTTTTCAACATTCACTTTTATAAGATTTTGAGTTACAAATGTTTTCTCCCACTCTCTCTTCCCTCCCCCTTCCCCAAGATGACAAGCAATCTGATATAGGTCATATCAATTTTTTAAAATGAATATTATTTGGGTAGCTAGGTAGTACAGTGGATAGAGCGTCAGCTCTGGAGTCAGGAGGACCTGAGTTCAAATCTGGCCTCAGACACTTGACACTTACTAGCTGTGTGACCCTGGGCAAGTCATTCAACCCCAATTGCCTTGAAAAAAAAGAATGTTATTGCTATCTATTTTCAGAGAGGGAACTTATGAACTCTGAATGCAAATTGAAGTATGATTTTTTCACTTTCTTTATTTTTCTTGATTTTTTTTTGGTGACACGGCTATTGAAATAGCCCAGGCCTGGGGTAGTGAGTGTCCATACTAGGGAGAGGGCTGTGGATTTTATATAATAGATAGCGTGAAGGGACAACAACAAGGCTTGGCAACAGATTGTATATCTGGGGTGAGAAGCTCTCACCATGATGATGAAGCCGCTGGAGATCACACTTTACGAGTATTAGTTAAAGGGACTTGACAGGTTTATCATGAAGAAGGGGAGACTGGGGCTGGAGGGGTGGGGAGGGTGAGAAATACTTCCAAGTATTTGGAGGGCTGTCACAAGCAAAGGGATTGCACTCGTTCTGGTGGGGCTCAGATGACAAAACCGGGAGCAAGGGATGGAAATTTAGTAGACAATGACTTAGGCGGGCCGCAGGGGAAAGCTTCCTAGGAATGCAAGCCACTCCGAGGAGAACAGATAGACCTGCCTCCCCTGACGGCTTCAGGCAGAGGCTGGGTGATCATTTGTCAAGGGGAGTCTTTGACCAGGTCCAGGTTGAAGCCAGTGGCCCCTGAAGGCTTTTCTCCTTCTGAGATTGTGAGTTTATGTGATTGAATCTTACCCCCTTCACATTCACAGAATCACAGATTCAGAATGGCGTCGCAAACAGCTCAGTAAAGAGAGTGCTGGACTTGGAATCGGGTACATGGGTTCGAATCCCATCATACCATGAACAAGCTTTGCAGGCTCAAAACCTCAGTATTATCTTTGGCTCTTCATTCTTCTTCATATCCTCATTCTCTCATACATTCAGCCAGATGACAAATCTTGTCATTTCTACTTGCACAACATCCCTCCCATCTGACCCCTTCCCTCCATTCATACAGCTGCTGTCTTGGTTCAGACTGTCATCACCTGTCACCTGGATTATTGCATCAGCCTCTGGACTGGTCCACCTGACACAAGCCTCTCAACACTCCAGTCCATATGCCACAAGGCTGCCAAAGTGGTGTTTCTTAAATGCTTCCAGCAACTTCCCAAGGTCTCTGGAATAAAATATAAACTCTTCTGTTTTGCTTTTTAAAGCCCTGTCTCCTCAGAGCAGAGTCAGGGGACTAAGATGACATGTTGTGCATACAGTCAGATAGTGCCTCCATTAGATGTTTGTCCAAAAGAGAGCTCAAACAGGAAGGAGGTGGGAAATGACTAAAAGGCAGCCACAAAATATTTTAGCTCCAAAAATAAAAGAAAGAGGAAAGAGAGGAGGGAAAGGAGGAAGGAAGGAAGGAGGAAAGGAGAAAAGAAAGGAGGAAAGGCGCAAAGGGAGAACAGGAGAAAAGAAGGATGGACGGAGGGAAGGAGGGAGGGAAGGAAGGAGGAAAGATGGGAAGGGAAGACAAAAGAAAAGGAGGAAGGAAGCACAATAGGAAAGAAAGGAGGGGGAAAAGGAAGGAAGGAGGAAGGAAGGGAGGAAGGAAAGAAGGGAGGGAGGAAGGAAGGGAGGGAGGGAGGGACAGAGGGAGCGAGGGAAAAGAGGGAAGGGAAGAAGGGAAAAAATTACAAAAGAGATCCATGATTACTTTTTTAAAGGTTCAGCCTAATTATATACCCTGGAATTAAACTGAGTGAAGAACATCTGTTCTCCAAATTTTGATAAGCAGTTGGATGGACAACCCATTGGGTGTCTGTCACTACCTACATCTTAGGTAGACACTGTCTAGGGACCCAGCATCAAATAGGGAGAACAGAGCAAAGTGAATTTCCTTTGGGAAATTGAGCCGAGTTTTCAATGAGTTCTAGCCTCTTCCTGCATCAAGGGTCTCTCTTTAAACAACTCTACCCTTCCAGTGATGCCGCATGGCTGCTAGTCAGGGAATATCAGAGTCACTCAAGAGTGGAAGGTTACCCAAGGGGCAATGGAGAAGCTTGTTGATAGGTGTGAATCTGTAACATATTATCAGCCAAGCAACATATAAAGATGTCATCAGAGAACCATTTGTTGGGAAAAAAGATGGGCTTTTCACATACTGAGGAATGTTGGTATATGTTCTGTGATCCAAAATAATAGAACTAGGGCAAGACCCCTCCCACACTTCTGCAAGTTGAGTGGGCACTCCTCCACATGGAGAATTGACCAAAGGATATCAGACAATCATAGGATGAAAGAGAATGGGTGACCTGTGATTTGCATCACCGAAGGGAACACCCACCTTAAAGAGGTCGCAGATTTACCTAAGCAATAAAAAATTACTAAAATAAAAAGGCGGGCAGCTAAGTGGAGCAATAGATAGAGCCCTGGCCCTGGAGTCAGGAAGACCTGAGCTCAAACGCAGCATCAGACATTTACTAGCTGTGTGACCCTGGACAAGTCACTTAACCAAGATTGCTTCAAAAAAAAAAGTCTATCCTGTAACATGCATACAGGACAATGCTTCAAGGATGTGACCTCCACAAGGAAGGTTCTCCTTTCACTAATTCAGATCATGACTCCTCTAGCTTGGAGACTTTCTATAGTTGAAAAATCCATTACTCTGCAGCCAACCTGGTGATAAGGCCCTTCAGTAAGCTAGTTTGGTCCTCAGAGGTCAGATATACTCTCCATCACCTGGCCAGTACCTGAAATCTTTCTGGCTTGGTAAGATCTACCAGAGCATGGCCTTTGAGAGCCCAGGACTGAGTCCAAATCACGATGAGTCATCAAGTTGTCACTTAAAATGAGCAGTAGCTTAGACTGAGACAGGGGTGCTTAACTTCTTTGTATCATAGGCCCCTTTGGCACTCTGACAAAGGCTATGAATCTCTCCTCAGAATGAGGTTTTTAAATGCATAGGATTACAAAAGAAACTGACTATATTAAAATAAAGATACATTTTTTTTCCCATCTAAATTCATGGACCCTTGAAATCTTGGTTTGAGGAGCCCAGGTTAAAAACTGCCAGACTAAGAGGTCTCAGAGTTCTATTAAGGTTTTGACATTCCCTATTCTGAATCCTAACACCCTTCCAGCTATGACTTGTTATGTTAGGTCCCTGTCAATTCTGACCGACCGTATTCTTCAGTCCCTTGCAGATCAGACAGTCCATATTTCACATTTGTGACCCCCCCGCCGGCTCTAACTTTCTGTGTTATGAGGTCCCACTGAGCTATGAAAGCTTGTATTCTAAATTCTATGACCCTGTTCCAGGTGCCCTCCTACCCTGTCTGTAGCCCACATGCTGTGACAGGTCATAGCGCCGACACTCTCTGCTCCAGGGTCCCCATGCATCCTCTGCTCTGGGGCCCCCGGCCTCAGCCCCACCCCCACCCCGAGTCTATCCCGGGAAGGCCCTTCCGGCGGACTTCCTCTAGCTTTCCACGTGCTCACGCTGGGCTGGGGGGGAGGGGGTAACCAGGGCCGGTGCCTCTTGTGGCTGCAGGAAGCCGAGCCGTCCAGGAGGAGCCCAGGGAGCCGCACTGAGATCCAGGGCGCCGCGGGATTGAGCAGAGCGCGGAGCCCAGGTATGGTTGGACCGTCTATGGAGGGGGAGGGGAAGGCCAAGATCTCCCCCGGGCCCTGAGGGTTAGAGCCGGGAATCCTGTTAGAGGCCCTAGTCCAACTGCCTCATTTTACAGAGGAGGAAACTGAGGCCCGGAGAAGGGAAGGGACTTGCCCAGGGTCACACAGCTAAAGTAGGAGGCAGGAGATGTGGACCTCTACCTAAAGCCCCATTTCTCTCAGCCCCTGAGGCCCACTTTTCTTCATCACCTTCCTTTCTGTCCTCCATATGTGAATGTGCTGGAGGCAGCCCTGACTGTCAAGAGCTGATTGTTAAATTTTTAGTGGGATCATTTAAACCTTGCAAATCAGAAAATACCACAAATCAGGACTCTATTGTTTTGTTTAATTGCCTAGACTTAAGGAAGTGTCAGAGAATATCTTCATAATGCAGATTAAATTTAATAATGTGTCGTGGCTACATTAATTTTCTGAGAACCAGTTGTTAAACACTTATTTAATACCCCTGCTTTGGCACACCTTAGAGGGCAGAGGAACTGGGACTGTTGCTGCCTCTTCCCCCCCCCCACCCCTTCCAGTCCCGTACCCCTCCTCAAGAACTGCATCTCATAGATAACTAGGAAGGGCTCAGAATTTGGTCTGGTCAAAGGAGCTCCCACCTTGGGTGGTCAAAGGGACTTCTTGTCCTCGATCATCCCTGACTCCTGGTAGGGCCGTGACCAACTCAATTTCTCCAATGGCTTATTGTGTCTACCATGCAATAGCCTGGGGGCTCAGTTTCCTCATCTGTAAAAGAGGATTAATAATAATAATAATCCCTGCCCCTACTTCCATCCCTATAAAAGAAACAGCCCTGGATGACTTGGTCTGAGACCGACTGGGCTTGGATCCTGTCTTTGCCCCTTGTTAATCATGTCACCCTACTGATATTGCTTCCCCTCTCTAGGCCTCAGTTTCTTTCTCTGTTAAGAATGATGGTACGTCCTCTGTCTTATATTCTAAGGTCCTTCCCAGCTCTGACATTCTGTATTCTATGTTCAAAGGTGCCTTCCCTCTCTTATTTACTTCTTACCTGCCTTGTATATAGCTTTTTTGTAGATATTTGTTTATATGTGTCTGCCTCATTAGACTGTAAGCTCCTTGAGGACAGGGACTGTCTTTTAACTCTTTTTGTTGGCCTGAGCTACTAAGACATTAATTGACTTTTCACATAGGTAGTATGTCTCAGAAATGAGACTGGAATCCAATTTCTCCTGACTCCCAGGCCAGTCGATGATCCGCTAAGGTATGCTGCCTCTCATTCCCTCTGTACAGACGAGGAAACTGAGGTACAAAGAAGTTTGATGACTTGCCAATGGGTGTCAGAGGCAGAGTTCAAACCCAGCTCTCTCCTGACTTCAGCACTGTTTCCATGACTCCGCCCCTCTCTGTAGTTTATGTCCCGCTATGTTCTGAGATCCCTTTGGACCCTAGCAATTTTCAGTCCCACAATCCCATTTTATGAACACACCCTGCTTTTAGAAATGACAGTAGGAGTGACTTCGGTTCTAAAAAAAGCCGACAACCCCTTTGCCTTTCCCTCACTGCCTCCAGAACCCACCTCACCAGCCAGGTAGCAGGAAGACCCAGGTAGCAGCACCCTCCCCTCTGTCTTCCTTCTCCACACCTGGGCTGGCCAGGGCCCACGCAGGCTGGTGAACTGCCCCTGCCACTCAGAGGAGGCGTGAGTCATCAGCTCTGTTCTCTCTGGTGAGAGGGAAGCCTACCGGCCCAGCCCATCTTTGACACCTCTATACCCTCCAGACACTGGCACTGCCACCTGACTTTCTGATGGAACCTAAGGACCACTGGGTCCTTCCTGACACTGTACCCTTAGGTTTCATCTTCCCATAGGAGCAGACTATCTCAATATTTCTATTTCTATGCCCAGCATTTAACTTATACATAATAAGTGTTTAATAATAATCTTTCTTTCTTCCTCCCTCCCTTATTTCATTCCTCCCTTCCATCCTTTTTTCCCCTCCCTTCCTCCCTCCCTTCTTCCTTCCTTTCTCTCTCTCTCTCTCTCTCTCTCTCTCCCTCCCTCTCCCCCTCTCCCCCTCTCCCCCCCCTTTCTCTGTCTCTCTTTGTGTCTCTCTGTCTCTTTTTTTCTCTCTCTTTTTCTTTCTTTCTTTCTTTCTCTCTCCCCTCCCAGGTTGAACTACAGGAAAAATGAAGGCTCTCCTGAGTATCGTAATGTTTGTTGTCCTATCTTATTGTGATAATGATACCTCTTCACATGCAGCCATGAACAGAACAACCACAACTTCCTATAATGAATCTAGGCCTGTTAATATGACGACAACTGAAATTACAACAACTCAAGGTCAGGTCAAGGGGGGGTGGTTTTGAACTTTGAAGGAATGGACTGGTGTCATAGGGAAAACAGGAAGGAGGAACTCACCAGGTGTCACCTTGGGGGATGTCGGGAGCTCAGACCCTCCAAATTGCCAAACTGTGGAAGACCCCAAGTGGTTCGTATTTTCTAGGTAATAATAGCACCCCTTTCTATAGCAGCCTGCCATTGGAAGAGCTCTTTCCTCACAATTCTTCCGTGGAAGGAGAATGGATGGTACTTGACCACTGATTGGCCACAGAGGGTGAAGGTGAGGGAGAGGAGACAAAATATTCAGGAATTCTTTGAGGCTGTGAGCCTGAGTGACTGCCAGGATTATGGCATCCTCAGCGGAAATAGGAAATTTGGATAATGAGGATGTTTCATGGGGAAAATGATAAGATACATTGGAGTGTGTTGAAAAAAACATTGGATTCTGAGCCATGAATTTGGATCTGCTACTTACCACCTGCATGACCAAAGGTAGCATGTACAAAAATACAGTTATGCAAATTGCCTATGGCCCAGTTTCATCTTCTTGGGCAAGTTTTTCAAACTCCCAACGTTTGTTTCTCAGCTTTTTGACTAGATGCCCTCCCAAGTCCCTTCAAGCCCTTAAATCTATGATCTCTGCTCAATTAATCAAGCTCAGGGCTTGAGTAGCCTTCTCTGCTTTAAAAAAAAGAGTATTGAACCAGATGACATCTAAAATCCATCCTCACTTTAAATTTCATGGATCCTTAGTATCACCTAACACCTTTATTTTTCTCAGAGCAAGGAACTGATTTTCCAAGGGCTAAACTATTAATTAGGGTCATAAAAAAGCTAGACTAGAACCCAGGTGGCCCATCTCAGAATCATAGAATTTCTAAGTTGGGAAAGAACTCAGCAACTATCCTATCCAATCCAATCAATCCATGCAACAGAACCCCTCTCACTACAGTGTACAAGGCAAATGGTCATCTGGTCATTGCTCAAAGACCTTTAGTGAAGGGGAACCTAATACCTCTCAAGGAAGTTCATGGGTGGGAGGTTGGGGGTGGGGGTTAGCTCAAATTGCTAGGAAATATTTTTCAAGTTGTCAAGCCTCAACTGGCCTTTTTGTATCTTCTATTCATTGCCCTCAGTTCTTTCCTCTTTGGCCCTCTTGAGCCAAACAGAGCACCTCTTAATCTTAAGTGTCCACATGAAAGTTCTTCATACACTTGGAAACAACTATCTTATCCCTGTTTCTTTTCCTGTCTATGGGATTAAGCATCCACACTCCCTTCAATCAATATTCACTAGAATCCAGGATTCTTTCTCTTCAATAACATCTCTCTTTCTCCTTCCAATAAGAACAGCTAATATTTGTATAATATTTTGAGGTTTGCAAAGCACTTAACATATATCATCTCTGATTTGATTTTCTAAACATCCCCATGGGGTAGGTGCTATTGACATCCCTGTTTTACAGATGAGGAAACTGAGACAGAAAGTAAGTGACTTGCCAAGGGTTATACCGCTGCTAAGTATCTAAGGTGGGATTCAGATGTCAGTCTTCCTGACCCCAACACTGGTGCTCTATCCCCTGCTGGTATTATTTCATATTTAATATTTTAGCAGCCTATTGCACAAGTGGATGAAATACGTGCTTTTTGTAATTGAGTACAATTACTTGAATGTGTACTTATCCTTTGTAGATTTACTGAAGGCATCCTTGTCGTTAGTCGTTTTTCAGTTGGAGAAGATTCTTTGTAATCCCATTTGGGGTTTTCTTGGCAAAGATACTGGAATGGTTTGCCATTTCTTTCTCCAGCTCATTTTACACATGAGGAAACTGAGGCAAACAGGATTAAGCAACTCGCTATTTTTGCAAATTATCATCTCTTTTGATCCTCACCACAATCCTGGGAGGTAGATGCTATTATCTCCATTTTACAGTTACAGGAAGAGAGGCAAACAGGTCGGGTGACTTTCCCTGTGTGACACAACTAGTCAGTGTCTAAGGATGGATTTGAACTCAGGTCTTCCTGATTCTGGGTTAGCTAGGTGACACAGTAGATAGGGTCAGGAGGACTCATCTTCCTCAATTCAAAAATATCCAGCCTCAGACACTTACTAGATGCATGATTTCATCAGTGTAGAGAATCCCCAGCGCAGAAACTACCCCCCCCAACAATGCAGATGGCCACTTCTCTGCAGCTGAGGATCTTAGAGAATTGTCCCAAGCTACTAAGATGTTAACTGACTTTTCACATAGGTAGCATGTCTCAGAAACGAGACTGAACTCGTGGTTGCTTAATACATTGACCAAAGTTTTTAAGTCTTTCAAAGTTATTTTTGTTTACATTGTTGTTGTTCAATCATTTCAGTCATGTCTGGCTCTTGGTGACCCCATTTAGGGTTTTTGTAGCAAAGATACTAGAGTAGCTTGCCATTTCCTTCTCTAGCTGATTTTACAGATGAAGAAACAGGGTTAAGTGACTTGCACAGGGTCACACAGCTACTAAGTGTCTGAGGCCAGATTTGAACTCACAAACTTGAGTCTTCCTGATTCCAGGTCTAGCGCTCTATCCACGACGCCACCTAACTGCCCTTATATTGTTGTTGTTCCCGAATAAAGTTGTTCCTTGCTTTGCTCACTTCACTTCACGTTTGTCCAAACATCTCCCAGGGTTTCTTCAAAATCATACCATTTCATCATTTCTTACAATACAACAAGATTCCATTACATTTCATTACATCCACATGTCATAATTTATTCAGTCATTCACCAATTGATGGACACCTCCTTTGATTCCAGTTCTTTGCTACAAAAAAAAGCTACTAAAATATCTTTGCAAATATGGGTGTCTTCTTTCCTCTTTCTTGATATAGATCTAATAGTGGTATCACTATACACGTATCTATATACATACACACACACACACACACACACACACACACATATATATATATACATCCATCTTAATGATTTTGAGGGGTACAGTTCCAAATTGTTTTTAATTCATGGCTCCATCAATGGTATGCCTATTTTCCCACAGTCACCCCAACAATTTTCATTTCATCTTTGTCTATTCCATGTGAAGTGGAACATCAAAGTTGCTTTCATTTTGTATTTCTCCAGTTATTAATGATTTGGAGCATTTTTCCATATGACTGTTTTTGACTTGGGTTCTCAAGGGAGGAAACCCTTGAGAAGAGTGCTTCTTCATATCCTTTAATCATTTATCTAATGGAGAATGACTCTCATTCTTATAAATTTGAATATACTCCTCATATACATCTTGGCTCTCAGGCCATTATTAGAGAAACTTGCTATGAAGATTTTTTTCCCCATTTAATTGTTTATCTTCTCATTTCAACTGCATGGATTTTGTTTTAGCAAAAACTTTTCAATTTCAATATTTAATTGTCTATTTTTATCTTATTTGTCCTTTATTTCCCTTGGTAACCTTTTACATCTAGGTAATTTGGAGCTTATTATGGCATGTGATGTGAGATGTTATTCTAAGCCTAATTTTTGTCAAACTGTTTGGTGGCAAATTCTATAGAGCCAAAAGCAGAGCTAAGGAATGAAGCATGGTTAGCCTGAGCCCATTCCCCAAGTGGAAGCCCTGGAAAGAACTCACCAATGATATGATATGACCAGCATGGCAAACAGATATACCAGAGTGATAAGATTTCCGGTGAAATTCTAGAGTTATAAAGCAACTGAGTCATGGTAGCTGGATCTATAGTCTCAGATATACAGACAGAAGGGAAATAAAGCATGAATAGGACAAAATAGACAGTGAAATTATATTTGGGGATTTCAATGTAAACCTCTCAGACCTAGATAAATTTAACTCAAAGACAAAAAAGTTGAGGGCTTAAATAGAATTTTAGAAAAGTTAGATGTGATAGATCGCTACAGATTGTTGATTAAGAAAAAAAGGACTGTTATCTTTTTGTCAGCTGTACATGACACCTTTACAAAAATTGAACATGAACTAGGGCATAATCTCTTACCTCAATTCTTCCTTCATTTCTCCCATCCAGGCTCGCAGTTTTTGTATCCAATCCATCCAGGGTGAAGGGAGAGGAAAGAGAGAGAAGAGTGGTAGTGAAGAGGATTCTTCTTTTAATTATTACGCAATTGTTTTTTTTTCTTGGATTTTATCTCAGAATTCTTGTAATAATCCTTAATGCACAGTATTTCTTCATTGTATTAGGGATTTTCTTTGGTTGCCTCATTTCTTCAACCTCACCACTAAGGCTATCTAGCTTCTCTCTTTGATATTTCTTACAATATCTTCATGTCTGCAACTATGAGTGTATTTTCACTCTGGTCCCTCCATACATGATCAAGAAGGGGGGTGAGGGCTATGAGAAATCTTATTGAGTTCTCAGTTCTCATCATGAAGTAAAACATCTAACAAACATGGCTGGTTACAATTTCCTCTAGCAGATTCAATCTGGAACACTGAGGCTTATGTGGATCATGGTCTTGGATAGGGTGGTTGAGCCAGGAATCCTACTCATCTTGTCTTATTCTATCCTGCAGTCCTAGGAGGGAAAGCAAGCTGAGATCTTGGTAGTGTCCAGGTTTCAACTCCAAGTCACAGTTCCCATACTGACCCTTTGTACCAGTTCCAGTGTCTGCCCCATCCTACAACCTTAGATGGGATGTCTAGACCCAGGTCCTGTCCCACTATAGTAGGGAACAAAGTGAATTGACTAAAACACAGGTTTGGTCAAGTCACATCTCCTTGCCCCTTTGCAGTCCAGATGTGCACAATCCTGGATGGAGGGGCTGGGTCCTGGCCCATCCTAATCCTACTACCATTGTCACTGCCTAGGTTGTTGCATGGGGTCTGGTCCAGTCTCTTTTGGCAATCCTGACCTGGGACCAGGTCCTACGCTCCTGCTTCGGTCTTCAAGAGGATGCATTCTCCCAGATTTCCCCCCCAGTATAGCTCCTGGTCTGGAAGTCCAGTGGCATCAGGACCTATCTCCTGGTGCAGTCCTAGCTGGGATGGAAGCATTCACTGGTGTTTCTCTGGTTTCTTGATCTTCTGCTTCTTTGTTACTGGACTTTACCATTCTTGAGGTGTTTCTTGGGAGAGGTGGGCTTGGTAGGAAACTTTTAAGTCACCATCCTTGGTCAGAAACCTCAACTCCTTCAACTTGCAGAAGTGGAAACTGAGATCCAAAGAGAGGCAGTGACTTGGTCAACAACATATAATAAGTCACTGGTAGAACTAGGAATTAAACCGGAGGTGCCTTATCTTTCCATGAAATCCCACTGCCTCCCTCAACATCCAAATCCCAATATTTTGCCCAAATCCAATTCACTTGTTTACCAGTGATGCTTTGGGGTATGAGGTTTAGCAGAGAAAGCCCCAGTCTAACAGTCAGGAGAACCAGGGTTGTAGGATTTTAGATTCAGAACTAGAAGGGGCATTAGAGATCTCCTAGTCTGGTTCCCTCTTTTTAAATTTTTAAAATATAAATGAAGAACCTGATACCCAGAGAGGGAGAATAACTTGCCAAAAGTTAAATCCTGGTTCTATGACTCCAAATTTAGGGCTTTTCCCCTTATATCACCATGTGGCCCCTGATTTAATGTTTGCTGGCAGAGTGGCCATAGGCCAATCAGGCCCCCTCCCTCAGTTTCACTTTCCTCATCTGTAAAATGGAGACTCATGCATTTTATTATACAACTCATGCACTCCCTACTTCTCAGGGTTGTTGTGAGGAAGATTCTACAACAAATTGTAAAGCATTATAGAAATGAGTGCTTTTATTATCTTTGTTACTGCAATGGGGTGGATACCTTAGTTGTTCAGTTGGGTAAACTGGGCTAATGTTTCCAGCAGGAGGATGAGAGTAGATGTTGGGTTAATGGAAATGTCCAGCTTCCTGCCTAATGTGCTGCGGGCTTACTCTCTGTATTTTCCTTACAGTAATTCCTCTCTTATGTCACGTGTGCAGTGATGATTACCTGTGTGAAGCCCCAAAAACATGTAAACTGACGGACAAATACTGCGTGATTGTGATAAATGGTAATAACCCCAGCATCTCCTTACCACCCAGATGGTTGTTCCTTGTTTGTCCCTGTTCCATCCTTGCCAAATGTCAGAGCTTTTGTGTGGTGCTGGGGACATCTATCCAGACAAAAGAGTTCACGGATTCTAGGCCATCGCCAAGCCCTCACATAAGGAGGCCTTCGTAACATATAGTGACATTGAGTAAATGGGACAGTGGGAAGAATGAGGGACACTCTGGAGCAAAAAGACTTGGGCCTGGGTCCATGGTCCAGTACTTATGACCTATGTAGCCTTGGACAGATTGCATAATCTCTATGAACTTCACTGTCCTCTCCTACAAAATAACGGCTGGGCCACCTCCAGTCATCCTGATCTATATACCTCCAGTCATCCTGATCTATATCTTGCCACTGACTCCAGATGGCTCTGGAGGACAAAGTGAAGCTGGTGACTTTGCACAGGTCTCCTTCACTCAAATCAAAGTCAATTGCAAGTCATGTCATCAACTCCCTGATGTCATGGTCATCTTTGAGAATGAAGGACAAACCACACACAAAATAAAGAGATTGTATTAGATGACCTCTCAGATCTTTTCCAGCTCTAAATCTAGGATGCTAAGCCTTTTTACATAGAATCATGGAGTTTTATATCTGAAATGGACCTTAAAACACAGAATATAGAATTCTGGGGCTAGGAAGAAGCTTAGGAACGTGAACCGCCTGAGCAGGGAGACAGGTTAGAGACCATCTGGTCCAAACTCTTCATCTGACAGATGAGGCGGTTGAGACACAGAGGTTAGGTGATTTCACAAAGATCACACAGGCAGTACATGGAAGAACTGGGATTTGAATTAAGGTCCTGCCTCATCCAGTGTTGATTCCCAGCAGAAGGACCTGTCTTCAAAGGTCTCTTCATGCCCCTTTAGAAATGCTCATTTCTAGCAAAAACAAAAGCAAAGCAAAACAAAACCAAACCTATCTTCTGCAAGACTAGGTGATGCCTAGGCTTTCTAATCTAATTTTTAGATCAAGTTTCCCAGACCCAATCGATCTTTGAAAATCATCTCTAGGCCAAGGAGCCTCATGCTTCCTCATGAAAACTCCAGGAACAGATGACACAATGGATAGAGTGCTGGACCTGGAGTCTGGAAGACCTGAGTTCAAATCTAGCCTCAGACACTCCTTAGCTGTGTGACTTTGAGCAAGTCCCTTAACCTGTTTGCCTCAGTTTCCTCAACTGTGAAATAGGTATAATAATAGCACCTACTAGAAGGTTGCTGTAAAGATCAAATGAGGTAATATTTGTAAAAACAAAAATAGTACTTAGCATAGAGCCTGGCACATAGTACATGCTATATAAATACGTATTCCTTCCCTTCCCTAACTCCTGGACACCTAATAAAAATAGCATCTCTCATTTTCTTAATAATATCTCCAAGTTTAGTTTGTATTTATCCACCTAAGCACAGTGGGTATAGCTAACTGGTCCATGCTTCAATTCCATGCTCACTCTCAGCCAATGCACAAATCCCTTGGTAGATCTTTGGTTTTATCTACATTTCCCATTAATGACTTCACTAATTAATTCCCCATTCCACCTACCAAGAGAAAACCCAGGGGTATAAAAAACAGGATTAGACAGTGTTTCACATCACCTCAAAAAAAAAAAAAAACACCAGAATAATTCTATCCCATCCAATGGTCCCGCACAAAATTAAAAAAAAGAAACCTTCTCTTATAATTCCCCATTCTATCTCCTCCTTTTTTGCCTTTTTTGCCTCCACCTTTCTCCTTCCGTGATCTTGTCTCCATGGTTCAGTAGAAAAATCTCTGGTCTGTAAATGAAAGGACTTAGATCCAAATTTTACCCGTGTCCCCTCTGCTACTAGTGTGACCTTGAGCAAGAGACGTTCTGTATTCTGTGTCTTAAAGTCCCTTCCAGGTAGAAAACTCTATGATTCTATGGAAAAAGACAGCATCCTAGATTTTTAGAGCTGGAAAAGATCTGAGAGGTCATCTAATACAATCCCTTATCTGGGCCTCAATATCCTCATCTGAAAAAGGAGGACTTTGGATTAGATGACCTAGAAGGTCACTCCTGGGTCTAAATCCATAAATCCTAAAGATTCTAGAAATCCGACAATCTGTGATTGTAGGGCCTTTCTCTCTGATGTATTTGGTTTAACCACATATCACTGTCAATTAATGACAGAACCAGGTCCTTCACAGGTCCTGTTCTTAGCTGTTTGTGCTTGTATGTGTTTGTGTGTGTGTGTGTGTATTTGTGTCTGTGTACATGACAGCATGCTATGTCATACATCAATGTGGTAGGATAAGAATCAGTGCATGTGTGTGTATCTATGGATATCTCAGAGTTTGTGTGTCTGTAGGAAAGTGTCTATGAGAGCTGTGTGAAGATGAAGAAAAGGAATACCAAGGATAGGCTGACCTGTGTATGTGTGTGTTAGGGAAACACTGTTTACCTGAACTGTCCCCTTAGGCAACGGATAGGTTTGGAAAGGGCCTCCAACCAGGAGAGCTGGGCAAAGACCAGCTCCCAGGGAGCGACCAATTCATGGAATCCTAGATTACCAGGATTATAAAGGGGATACCTTAAACCTCATTTTACAGATTAGGAAACAGAGTCCCACAGATGCTAAGGAATTTGCCCAAGATCACACAGGTGACCCTAGATCCAAACTTCACTCATTCAACACCTACTAATAGCATACTGTGTACAGAAAAAAAAAAAAAGCTTAGATAAGATGTGGTCCCTTTTTCATGGACCTCCTCTAGTCATGTTATCTCCTAAATTGGAAGTGGTTAGTTACTGAGTCTGATACTCTCATTTGACAGACAAGAAAGCTAAGACCCAGATTGGTAAGGGAAGTGAGTGACCCAAGATCATAGAGCCAGTTAATTTCTTGACCAGAAACTTGCCCCAGTTGCCGTAAAGAGTAATTAAAATGAGATGAAAATAGCAATCTAAACATAATCAAGTCATACAGGACTGAAAAGAAAATGAGAGCTTCTCTCCTTTCGTCTTCATCCTTCCTTTTCCCTTGTCTCTCCTTCCTCCCTCCCTGTTCCCAATTTCTTTGCTCTATCAATGACCCATGGTGCAGCTCCTCCATTCACCATTAACATTCAACATGAACAATCTCCAGAGTTTCTATGACTGAACAAAATGAAACCCCTAGTGACCAATGTTCTGGTACCCACATCTAGTCTCGGCCTCCAGTACGGACACCTAAAGTCTCTATCCAAAGCCCATTCTGATGGGCATGCCCTGGCAGAGCTTGCCACTATGCTGGCAGGGCCTTTGAGAGCCCAAGATCCATACCAGGTGCCCTGGAGGAAAATTCAATGAGAGTCTCCCTCCATCTCTCAGGCTAATTCACCATGAAACTCATTGACTAGTCCTAAAAGTCGCACGTTCCAAGTTGGAAATATTTTTCTTGGTCTGTCATTTTTAACAACTTCAAGAAAAGTCTAGACCAACAGTGATGATTTGAAAATACAGGAGTCACTTAGTTCTCTAGGAATAATCTTCCATTGGAGAGATACAGTTCTGAATCATCAAACTTCAATGGAAGAAAACCAGACACAGAAATTATTTGCTTCTCGAACACTCCAGACAATAGAAATACAAGAATAAACACATAACAACCAAGGATAACAACAATAATAAACTGACAGAGAGACCGTTAGGCTATCTCTTTCTAAATGCGCAAAGGAAACCTGGATAAGAGCAGAAAATAAATAGGGATGATGGAGAAACAGGCCTGAGAGAAGGCCAGCTATGGAGTCAGGAAGCCGTAAATCAAATTCCTGTCTCTGACACATGCTAGATTCATGACCACAAGGCAAGTCACATAATTTATAAGTGCCCCAAGGCAGTTATATAAGCTAGCTGTTATAAGTAAGTTGCTGACTAGTATCAATATAGAGAATTTCCATGCTGTAAGTTTTCTCACATCAGTGAAATCAAAGATACACACAGACACACACACACGGTACCCTTCTATCTCTGATGCTTTATATTTTAAATCCCTTTAAAATTCTGGTATTATATCTTCTAAAGACTCTCCCAGCCCTGAAAAATTGTGTGCTATGTTCTAAAGTTTCAGCATCTCTGTCGTTCTTTGTCTGAGGTCCTTTTCAACTCTAAGGTCTCCTCCAGGCCAAACCTTCTCTGTTCTAAGATCTCATTTCATTCTTAGAGTCTTATGTCTTATGGTTCTTCTAGCTCTGACATTTTGCATTATATGTTCTAAAATGCTAAGTTATCAAATCTCTCCCAGCTCAGGTGTTCTCAAATTTTATCAATGTTTACTGTAGTGGGCAGTCTCTTCTTACATTAGAAACTTGTCAATTATTGGGGGTTTGAAGAAATACAAAAACAGAGTTCTTGTCCTCATGGATTTTGCATTTTAATGGGGGAAACAACATGCGAATGACCAGTGTAGACAAGATAAATTGGAGGTGATATCTGAAAGAAGGCACTAGCTTAGAGAGAGACTGGAGAAGGCCTCTTGCATAAGGTAGAATCTGAGGGGCAGGTAGGTGGTGCAGTGGATAAAGCACTGGCCTTGGAGTCAGGAGGACCTGAGTTCAAATCCAGTCTCAGACCAGACACTTGACACTTACTAGCTGTGTGACCCTGGGCAAGTCACTTAACCCCAATTTCCTTGCCAAAAAAACAAACAAACAAACATAAGGTAGAATCTGATCTAAGTCATGAAGGAAACCAGGCAAGGCAGGGAGTAGGGGGAGAGCCAAGGAGGGAGAATATTCCAGGCATGAAATAAAGAGAAATATTCTGTGAATTGAGTAGGAGCAGCAACAGAGTATACATTGGAGAATATAGTGTAAGAAGACTGGAAAGGTAGGAGGGGGCCACATTGTGAAAAGGCTGGCTTTAAAAAGTCAAAGAGAGGATTTTGTATTTGATCCTAAAGGCAATAAAGGGGGTCTAGAAATTGCTTTATATATGCAGAAAGATGTATTAAAACTGCTGAATTCTAAGTATGATTTTAATTTTTTTTCTTTTCCCTTTTATGGCCAAGTGGATGATCAAGCATCGTCTATACTCAAGTATTGTTCGGAAACCTGTCCATTCGGTCAAGAACTTAGAGGAAGACAATCCCAAAGTTATTATACAGGCTGCTGTGTTACCAACTTGTGCAATTTTGGAAAGATAGGGGAAGGACACAAGCTGGGAGCCAGTATTCCAGTGGTAGCAATGGCATTAGTAGTAGTTTCACTGGGACCTTCCGGATTGGACTGTGATATATTGAGATAAAGTTCTGACCCTCCCCAAAGACCCTGTCCATGTAGCACTCCCCATCTGGCAATAAGAAATCCACATCCATGTCTCCCCATAAATCTTTCCTGAAGAAGCCAGTGAGTGTTCTGGAGGCCTTCCTCTGGTTCTCACTAACCTCAGAATGCCAATATATAAGCATATATGAGTATATAAAGCACTGTATAACATGCTCTCACTGTAAATGTTACCCTTCTTTTCCAGGCACGTATGTCTGTCATGATATCTTTGGAGCCATTTCTTACAGGCTAATTCACCTGGAAAGCTTGTTGTGGCCTGTGTTTAGTCTCATCAGCCCTTTCCATTGTCCCCTGGCTTACTTGCGATTTTGAATCTTCTCTGATTGGGGTGTTTCAGGATTTACCACCATTGAGTATCCCTCAAATGAGATCATAGAGGTGAAATGCTTAGCAAACCGTGTCAAGCCATTATGAGCTATTAGACTGGAAGCTCTTTGAGGGCAAGAACTATGTTTCAGCTAATCTCTATATCTTCCCCACTGCCTAACACAATAGATCCTCAATAAACATTTTTAAGTGAAGGCTGCTATTATTCAAATAATTCGTTATTGTTTTTATAAGAACCAAATACCTGTAGGCTCTTGAGTATATTAGATCATATTTTACATTAAAAAAATTTTAAAAAAAACTCTCTGCTCTCCCAAACTAAAACCACCTCATTATCCTTTGGTGGAAGCCAATTTAATTCTCTCTCCAATATGTGCATGCCCCGTCTGTCCTGAGTGCGGTCATTGTTACAGGCCCCACTTACGTTTGCTTGATACTGGGGAAACCCATCCTCTGTGACCTCGCTGTGAGGAATAATGGAAGGAAGGCTGTATTTAGAGTCAAGAAACCTAAATGCCAGCCTTAGCTCTGCCATTTACTGCCAGCACAGCCACCAACAAGTCCCTTCCTCTCTCTGGGCCTCAGTTTCCTCCTCTGGAAAATGGGGAGGTTAGGCTTAATCTGCTCTAAGGTCCCTTCCTGCTCAATCTAGGATCCTATGAGCCTAGAATTCCTTCCACACCTTGATGCTTCTTTTATGCTAGGAAGCTGTGAAGGGGACAGTGCAATATTGCAGAATCTTCCCAACATTGGGAGTCAGAGGATTGGCAGTTCAAATCCTGTCTCTGCTACTTATTACCTGCATAGGCAAGTCCCTTCTCTCTGGACCTCAATTCCCTTACCTCTAACACCAGAGAGTGGGAGAAGGGTCTAAATTAGGGATTCTTAACCTGGGGTCCATAGAGATGGTCTGTGAATATTTAGTATGTGCCAGGCACTATGCTTAGTGGAAATATGAATACAAGCAAAAATAAAGATAGTCACTGTTCTTAAGAAGCTTACATTTTAATTGGGGAAGACTAGACATGAAAAGGAGCTTAACCCTATCTCCTCCCAAAACCAGATTAGCTTAATGTCTTTATTTTCTAGATAATAAGAGAACTACCAATGACTAGCCAAGATGGTGTCAGAGAAGGAATCTGACTATGAGAAGGGCAGGTTGAGACATCTTACTTAACAGATTCATTCCAGAGCTTCTTCTTCTGTTGCCTAAACTTGGACCATTACCAGGAATTCTGGTGTATGAAGCAAAGTCAAGTGGGGATGAGGTGACAGTAAGGTCACATGGCCACTCCATTGCATGAGAAGGCTGAATCAGGACCTGCCTTTTCTTATGAGATGGGTGGGGAGCATTTGAATAGAATCATTATAGTCCCACAGTTCCCTACCCTGACTCACCTCCAGCTGGGGTTCAGTCCCCTTTTCTTCAGAACTAACATAGCTACGCGGAGCTACTGGCTCTTCTTACCATTCTTCCCTCCGGTGGGTAGAGCGGAGGAGATAAAGCATATGGAAACCGAGGAGGTTGAGGAGCTTCCTCATGAGAAGGGGAACCAGGGAGGCATTGACATGGAGAAGAATGTGGGAGGAAGCAGAGGGGAGTGGGGGGATGACCAGGAAGCCTATAGATGATAACACTAAGGATTGGGGTGAATTCAGGTGGTTTCTGGGAGACATAGCAGAGGAAAGGTCTGTAAGGGGCAGTGAGGAGCAAAAATGTTGACATCTTCTCCTCCTGGCCCTGTGTGTGCGTCTTGAGGGAAGGTGAAAGAAAGAGGAGTCATGCTTGGAGAAGACACCAAGTACCATGATGCCTTCAGGAGAAAGCTAGGCTTCTGTGAGCACCAGAAGACAGAAGCAATATGAAAGGAAGAGATGGGGATGAGGAGGGAGTTTGTTATCAATAAAAGAACATAGGCAGAGTGGAAAGGGAGGACGGAGGAGGGACAGGACCTCGGAAGGTGACTTGGGATGAGGGTGAGAACGCGGAAAGGAATTTTGAAGTAGAAGGGGGGAAGGTGGGGTGGGGCGTCAGGATGGCCCAACCAAGGAGGCAGTTGTTGAGGGGAGAGTGGGGGGAAGAGATTATTATTATCTCAACATTGCCACATTCACTACCTCACTGATGATTTTAGTTATAATCTCTTTCTTGACCTCACCTCCATTTGTCTACTGGACATCTCAGACTGGATATCCCAACAATTTCTTAAACTCAACATGAGCAAAACAGAACCCTTCATCTACCCTACCCATCAACCAAGTCTTGATTGTTATTGTGGAAGGTAATAACATCCTCTCAATTGCCCAGGCTCACAACATAGGTGTCCTCCTTGACTCCTCACTCATTCTCACTCCCCATATCCATCAGTTGCCACATCCTGTCATTTCTACCTTCAAAATATCTCTGTTTTGATTTCCCCATCACCTCTTGCCTGTACTATCACAATAGACTATTGGTTGTTCTCCCTGCCTGAAGTATCCCTCCACTCAGCTGCCAAAGTGATCTTCCTAAAGCATAGGTCTGACCACATACTCAGCAAACTCTGCTAGTTTCCTATCACCACTGAGATCAAATACAAAATCCGCTGTCTGACTTTTAAAGCCCTCTATAACCTGGATCCTTCTTACCTTCCCAGGTTTCTCATTCCTCACTCAGCTCTGTGTACTCAGCCATCCAGTGACAGCGGCCTCCTTGTTCCTAGTACAATACCCTCCATCTCCTGATTCTGAGCATTTTCACTGGCTGTCCCCCAAGCCTGGATTGTTCTTCCTCCTTATCCCCACCTCCTGGCTTTCCTGGCTTCCTTCAAGTCTCAACTAAAATTCTGTCTTCTGCAAGAAGGTTTTCACAGTCCTTAATCACCCTCAATTTATCTTATCCATCTTTTATTTGTACATAGAGTTTGCATGTTGTCTCCCCTCTTAGAGAATAAGCTCCTTGAGAGCAGAAACGTTTTTTTTGATGGGGTGTTTGTTTTTGTTTTTTTGTTTTTGGTGAGGCAATCAGGTTGTGACTTGCCCAGGGTCACATTGCTAGTAAGTATCAAGTGTCTGAGGCTGAATTTGAACTCAGGTCCTCCTGACTCCAAGGCCAGAGCTCTATCCACCGAACCACCTCACTGTCCCAAGACTTTTTTTCTGTGTTCAATAATTAGCACAATGCCAGTCATTTCCAGCCATGTCCAACTCTTCGTGACCCCATTTGGGGTTTTCTTGTCAAAGATACCAGGGTGATTTGCCATTTCCTTCTCCAGCTCATTTTACAAATGAGGAAACTGAGGCAAATGGGGTTAAGTGACTTGCCCAGGGTCACATAGCTAGTAATTGTCTGATGCTGGATTTGAACTCAGGTCTTCCTGACTTCAGGCATAGCACTATATCCACTTTGCCACCTAGTTGCCCATATGTACAAAGTAGGAGCTTAATAAATGCTTATTGACTGCCTTAATGCATCATAAAGGATAAACTTGATACCTATAGAGACAGCATTCCTTACTAGCTGTGTGATCTTGGGCAAGTCACTTACCCCCAATTACCAAAAAAAAAAAAAAAAAGACAGCATTCATTTCCTAGACAAACACTAAACTCCTGTTTGTCAGCTTCTGCAGCAATCTGGTCATTATAAATTGGTCAAGTGTAAAATACATGTGGGAAAACATACACTTCCACCCCAAAACCAAAACATTAAAGATAATGCAGCCAAGTTTCTACATAATGTCTGAAAATAAAGTTAATTTTCTGGAATCGTGACAAGAAGCAGGTGGAATTTGGGAATTCTGGGAAAAAACTACTGCACAAGACTTTTCCTTTTCACTTGAGAGGGTCCCCAGGATAGGCAACAAGGCCCTCACATTCACTTTGTGCATTTCTGCTAACTGCTAAGTCCTGTTCTTTTTATCTTTTGTCTTTTTTTGACTTATCCTAACCTTTCCCCACAGTCATTCAAGTTCCAGATGACGTTCTGCACCGCAGTGCTTACACAACCTGCTGCCAAATTAAATTTACTGTTTCCTCCCATAATTTTGGAATGAAAATAAACTCTGGCTCCTTTCTGTGAACACTGCTGACAAATTATTGGAGAATCATTATTGGAGATACATTTTTTGGAGATTCTATTGGCCATCCATTTGTCAAAAGCATTTTCAAATAGCAAACCAAATTCTATGGAATCCAGTTCAGGGCCCTCATCATCTCTCATGATGGACTATTGCAATTAGCCTCCTAATTGGTCTTCATGCCCCAGGTTTCTCCTTACTCCAACCCATCTTCCACACAGCTGCCAAAGGAATTTTGTAAAGCGTAGGCATGACCATGTCAAAACTCTACTTATTAAACTCCCCTGGCTCCCTGTTACCTCCAGGATCAAATTGTAGTCCATTTAAAACTCCTCACGGCTCGGCCTACTTTCTACCTTTCCAACCTTCATATACTTTATTCTCCTCCACAAATTCTATGATCTAACAGTTAAATCCTAGCCACACTATAATAGTTGATTTTCCTTACACACCGCACTTCATCCACCATCTCCATGACTTTGACTTCATCTGCCATCTCCATGACTTTGCACTGGCTGTCCTTCATATCTGGAATGCTCTACCTCTTCACCCCCTCATCCTCAACTCTCCAGCTGCCTTCTGAAGCAGGTCTTTCCTGTTATGCTCCCTGATCTGCTCCACCATCCCTCTAAGGGGATCTTCCATCTACTCTAACTAACATTATCTCTCTAATTAGAAAAGCAGTACAGTACAGTGGATAGCAAGTTGAACTCATGGCCAGGAAAATCTGGTATCAAATAAACATCTGCTGTCAGTTACTTCAGCAACCTGCTCTTTGCAAGTTGGCTAAGTATAAAATATATTTGGAGGAAAAGACACTCTCCTGCCTCAAAACCAAAACATTGAAAATAATGCAGCATTTCTTATGTTTTCTACAGAAATGTAAAAACGTGTCTAGTAACAAAATGAATTTTTAAGAATCGAGGCACAGGTGTGGCCCTGTGCAAATCTCAGTGTCCTAGACAGCTCTAAGACTGGTAAGATACCCACTTGAATTGACAGAAGAGTTTCTTCATCCACAATTTCCTTATACCAATGAAATCACAGGTCCATTCCCTGATCCCTATCCTGTCTTCCTAATTACAATGTAAATTTCTTGAAGTTAGGAGCTGTTTTTGCCTTTCTTCCTATCACTAGTGCTTGGCATAATGCCTGGCACATGATAAACGCTTAATAAATGTTTGTTAATTGGTTGATTGATTGATTGTTGGGATAGGATTTAAGTATCTCAGGTTCTGTTGTGCACATAGATTTCTCCATTGGGAAACATAAATAAAGCAGTAGATAAACAGCAAACTATTTTTTCCAGGGAAGTTTAATGTCAAGGATCAGAGAGATAAGCAGTATGTAATGACTGGCTAGAAACTTCCTCTTGGCAAAGTCATTTGACCTTTGAGATTCCAGAGAAGAAACTGGATCTGCCCAGGGGCTAATTGACTCCAAAAAAGATTGAGGAGAGGAAAGGATAAAGGTTGTATTTCCAAACCACAGCTTAATACAAAGTAATGTCAGGCTATTGGCCAAGGACAGAGTGTCTCTAATGGGAGCTGGTAAAAAGGTTTTGCAAATTTGATGAAAAGAATTTTACCATGACCTCTAAAATTCTATGATTCTGAGGATAATAAAAAATACCTGGAATTTAAATTTTGCTTTAAGGCTTGCAAAGTGTTTTACTTTCTTCATATCATTTGATCCCCATGGTAACATGTGAGATTGATGTTATAATTATTTCCATCTTGTAAAGGAGGAAACTGAGGCTCAGAAAATAAAGTGGTTTGTCCAGGGTCACAAAGCTAGTAAATGTTAGATGTTAGATTAGAACCTGTATCTTTTTTTTTAGTTTGATAACTTTTTTATTTGTTGCTAAATGATTACCATTTCTTTTTTTCTTTTTTTATTAATTTATTTTGAATTATCAACAATCACTTCCATAAGCTTTTGAGTTTTAAATTTTTCTCCACCTCCCTCCCCAAGACAGTGCACAGTCTGATACAGGCTATACATATACATTCCTACTAAACATATTTTCACATTAGTGGTGTTGTAAGGAAGAATTAAAACTAATAGGAGGAACCACCAGAAAGAGGAAACAAAACATAACAGAAGAAAAAAATAGCAAATAGTATGCTTCGATCTGTATTCAAACTCCATAGTTCTTTCTTTGGATGTAGATACCATTTTCCACCATGAGGTCTTTGGAGATGTTTTAGATCCTTGTATTGCTGAGAAGGGTTAAGCCTATCAATATTAGTCATCAGATTACGTGGTTGTTACTGTGTACAACAGAACCCGTATCTTTTTGCTTTGGGTGGATATGTTCCTGAATTAAAGTCCAGTACTCTATTCAGTACTCCTGGGCAGCTAAGTGACACAGTGGATAGAGCACTAGGCTTGGAACCAGAAAGATTCACCTTCATGAGTTCAAATCTGGCATCAGATACTTACCAGCATTGTGATTGTAAGCAAGTAATTAAATCTTATTTGCCTCAGTTTCCTTATCTGTAAAATGAGTCAGGGAAGGAAATGGCAAAGCACCCCAGTATCTCTGCCAATAGAACCTCAAATGGGATCATGAACAGTCAGACAAAACTGAAAAATGTTACATCAACAATTCAGTACTCCAGAATGATTCTAAATAGAGGTGCAGCATGGTCCTATAAGAATAGTGTTAGGACATGAATAATGTAGAAATATGTTTAATGAGATTGTACATGCATAACCTATATTAGATTGCATACCGTCTTAGAGAGGGGAGGCAGTGTGAGAAAATTTAGAACTCATAATCTTATAAAAGTGAATGTTGAAAATTAAAAATAAGTAAATTTTTAAAAAAAAGAATAGTGTTAGGAGTGTTAAGTCTTGGAAAGACTTGAGGCTGGTTGGGAAAGCTAAGGACAACAAAAAAGATTTTCATTTAGTTGTATGGGGAAAAGAACATAATCAAATAAGAGCTAGAATGTCTATTCAGCATGGATAGGGTAGTAATGGCCAATAACAGAGCATCGTTGACCAACTTAACTTTCCTTCTGTTTTCTCTGCCAAGGAGAATGATCTTTGGATTAGAGGAAAAAAAACAAACTTGCTAAGACAGAGTTGATACCCAGGAGAAATACAGAGCTAATAAGAGAGTCTCATGCTATTTCCATGGAAAAGATGGTTAAATGTGACAGCCTTGAGGGTCAGTGAATTAGAAATTCACTGAATTATCTTTGGGGTAGGAAATTCTTTTAAACTCCTGTTCTTTTAAACTCCTCTCTCATTGAGTGTCTGCATCATAAAACCCATTTCAGATACTCTGACCCCAAATAGCTGAAAGCAAATATGTTGGAAATTGGGGCAAAGCGCCTCCTAAATACCACCTTAATTGTCATGATATAAAGCTAGAGCCAAAACAAAAGCAGAAATGGGGCAAGCAGGGCCATTCCTCTGTCCCTGGTCTATATTCTTTCCTTTATTATGCATATCTGCCAGCAACAAAAATCTCTAGTCATAGCCAACACACACCTCACTTGTCTCCCTAAACTCTCTACTTCTAGTTCCCAGATTTCCTCACCTGGATATATCTTCTTTCTTTGCAGGGACTATTTTTGCCTTTCTTTGTGCCCCCAGCACTTAGCACAGTATTTGACACATACTAGGCACTTAATATATGCTTGTTGACTGACTATAATGTTGCTACTCACTTCTTATCTCCTGACTTTTTTTTTCACCCTTTCATCTTCCAGTTCTGAATCTTATCCTAACCGGTGTCAGTGATGCCTCCATCACATGGCATAGTACCTGACACACCACAGGTGCTTAATAAATGGTTATTGATTGATTGATACCTGTGAAGTCAGATTCTCCCCCCTTCTGTTATTTGGTTTGCTTTGATACTTATCCATACTCATTGCATCTGGGTTTATGTTTTTTTATTCCTAGAATTGGAGCTCTTAAATGTGGATTTCTAAGTCTGGCAACTGACCTCTCACATCCTTCCCTGGATTCCAGAAAGATTGCCTGTTGTAGGAAGCGCAAGAGGGGAGATCAAGGGGCGTGCCATCTCATAAACCCATCTGTTCAGTTATCTCCCTTTAAGAAGAATATTATCTGAAGCATGAGTTAAAAAGTAGACTTTATCATAAACAATTAGTGTACCCATACATGCAGTTGGATTTGAAATTAGAAGATATGGAGTCCAATGTCAGATCTGCCACTCAAAGTCTATGTGACCCCAAATAAGTCACAAATTCCTCTGGGCCTCAATTTCCTCCTCTGTAGGATAATGGGTTGGGACTAAATGATCCCTAAGTTTTCCTTTTGGCCCTAAAACTATGTAGATGAAAAAATGGAGCTATTTAAATGCTCAACAACCCTGTGAAGTGGTACTTGCTAGGATTCTTACCCCTATTTACAGAAATGGAAACTGAGGCTCAAGGGGGAAAGCAGAGGGATGGAATGGAAAGACGGTATAATTTGGGATGAGAAGACATGAGTTGGAATCTTGGCACTGATACTGACTAGCAGTGGACCTTGAGGAAGTCATGTCTCTTCTACAGGCCTCGGTTTACCACACAGAAAAGTGGGGGGGGGACTAGGTGGTATCTAACATCCCTTCCATCTCTACATCCCATTATTTATTTTTCCATCAATTTTGAATAATTTACCATCAGTCACATGATATAAAAGGGATTCAGAATTAGGGCAAGTCCATGGATTAAACCAGCCCCAAACCAGTATAGGGTCACTATTTCTCTATCCATTACATAAAGTCATTTCTGTTAGTTATGGAGAGTAATCTCATTTCTGCACTTTCTGACACACGCACACACGCAGGCAGACCTCTAATGCTAATACCTGCACTCTGCTTATAATCTCAGATTCATCCTGCGTATTTCTTATTTGCCCATAGTGGTTGGCATGTTGTCTCTTCCATTCAACTGTGAACTCTTAACAGAGCAAAAAATGGATTTTTGCCTTTTTTTCATCCCCAGCATTTGCCATGGTACCTGGAACCTTAATAAATGCTTGTTGACTGGCTTGACTTAATATCTTCAAGCAGAATTCTGTGGAGACAGACAAAAGACTGTCTTTTTCTTTACTAATTAAATTCTGTGATTTCCATGAGGGCAGGCACATTGTCCCATCTCATCTTTGTTATCTGAGGCACCTGGGTGGTACAATGGATAGAACATTGGGCCTGGAGTCAGAAAGACCTGAGTTCAAATGTGACCTAAGAGACTAAGTGCTATTATTATATAAATGCTAGCTATTATTATTATCATTCTCTCTCTTGCAAGTGTCATATAAATGCTCCCTGTTGTTATTATTGGAGGCAGAAAGGTGGCTCAATGGATAGAGTCTTGGGCCTGGAGTCAGGAAGACCTGAGTTCCAATTTGGCCTCAGACATTCACTAGCTGTGTGGCTCTGGACAAGTCACTTAACCTCCATTTGATTTAATATGCTGGAGAAGGAAACGGCAAACCACTCCAGTATTTTTGCCAAGAAAACTCCATGGACAGTATTGGCATGCTATGGTCCATGAGATCATGAAAAGTCAGATATGACTGAACAACAATTATTATTATTATCTCCCTTATAAGTACCAAATCAATGCTTGCTATCATCATCATCTCTCTTGTAAGTGCCACATAGGGAAGCTAGGTGGCACACTGGATAGACTACTGGGCCTGGAGTTGGGAAGATCTGAGTTCAAATGGGGCTGTGTGACCTTGGGCAAGTCACTTGACCCTGTTTGCCTTATTTTCCTCATCTGTAAAACGAGCTGGAAAAAGAAATGGCAAACCCATTGCAGTATTGTTGCTGAGAAAATTCCCAATGGGGTCATGAAGAGTCAGACACAACTGAAACGAAACCACAAGTACCATATAAATTCTAGCTATTACTGTCATTCTCTCTTTTGCCATCTGGAACTTTAGAAGGGAATTGGTCCAGCTTCCACCCGGATGGATTCCCTTTTCTACAGCATCCCCAAGAAGTGACCATCTGATCTTGAGCGAAATACCTCCAAACACAGGGAACTCACTACCCGTGGGGGCTAGCTCAGGTTGGGGTAGGACTGGCTTCCATGGCCGAGGCACTTTCCTTCCCCAAGGTCTGGTGGCACAGGCCACACCATCTTCAGGGCTCAAGATGATAGGTCCAGAGCCGGAAAGGATTGCAGAGACCCCCTAAGTCAGCTCCCTGATTCTGGGAAAAAAGAAGCAAAGGCTTGGAGAGGGGAGCAAACTTTCCCAAAGTCACACAGCCTAATTAGTAGTAACATCTGGATTCAAACCCAGACCCGAGACTGTAAACCCGCTCCAAGCGCTCCCTGGGGAGAACACGGGTTGGGGAGGGGGGAGAGGAGCTGTCCCTCTCTTCTTTCTGCAGCCCCGCCTCCCCACGGGCTGCCTTTCCCTTTGGTGGGAGGAGGGGGCGCGCTCCCAGTGGCCACTGTGGCTCTCTAGCGCCCCCTAGAGGCAAGAGGTGGGCACCTCTCCTATCCGGGGCTTTTCTCAGACAGGTAGGTCTACCTGGGAGCTGGGCTGGTGGGGAGGGAGAGTGGAGGGCAGAGCCCTCCCCGCCCAGGGACCCTGACCTCTGCAGGAGGCAGACCCCGCCATGGCGAGGCCCGCCAGCGGCTAGCCGAGGCCATGGAGCTGTGCCCCTCCTTGACAGGGTCAGGGCGGCTGCAGTCGGAGGAGAGAACCTCAGACACTAACTGCTGAAGGCTAGCGGGGACCTCAGACCAAAGGACACGCCAGGTCAGGGCGGGGGGGCCCGGAGCACTGATGGGGAAGACCAGAGGGGACCTACGGCCAGGGCAGTCAGAGTGCCAGGACTGGGAGGGGGCCTAGACCCCAGGGTGCCAGGGCTGGGAGGGAGCCTAGAACCCAGGATGTCAGGGCTGGGAGAGAGCCTAGACCCCAGGGTGTCAGACCTAAAAAGGGACCCCAGAATATGGAATGTTAGAACATAGAATGCCAGGGCTGGGAGGGAGCCTAGAACCCAGGATGTCAGACCTAAAAAGGGACCTTAGGACATAGAACATTATGACATAGAATGTCAGGGTTGGAAGGGACCTTAAGGAGGGAACATTAAAATGGAGGAGGTCAGCATTGGAAGGGACTTTAGAACATGATACCAGAACATCAAAGCTGGACTGCGCCTTAGAGTTTATCTTCAATGCCTTCTAGAGTCCAAAAAGGTTTAACTGACTTACCCAAGACCACCCAGGTCCCCCAGCTGTAGCACAGCTAGTTGAGGGCAGAGTGACTAAAAGGTCTTCAAAGACAGTGACAACAGCAACATAAGAAATCATCTAAACCTAAGCCTTTCCTCTTACAGGAAGGCCCCAGTTGTGTGAAGTGGCCATATGTATTTGAATTTAGAATACTAATTTCAATTCAATTCAGTAGAATACTAAATTCAAATTTAGAATTTGAATTAGAATACTATTCTAAATTATAATTATATAAAATAATTCAATTGTGAGCTCCTTGAGGTCAGAGACTGGTTTTTGCCTCTTTTTTTTTTTTATCGCCAGTGCTTAGCACAGTGCCTGGCACTTGGTAGGCACTTAATGAATGTGTATTGATTGATTAAAATATGGTCATTGGTAATTAGTTTTAGCCCACTGGAAATATGCAGCCTGAGTTCAAATAAGGTGAACGCTTCAGGGCTTTCATTACAGCTGTTTCTAAATTTATATGAATAAATGAATCCTCTGAAGTGATCCCATATATTTAAATTCACCCTATTTGAAATTATAATCATGTAAAATGTGGTAATTGGTTCTAGTCTAGGGGAAATATGCAGTGTGAATTCAAATAATCTTCACAGGATTCATTTTTCATGCTAGCCAGAATCTAGTTATAGTCAAGCTAATTATGACCTAGATATAGAAACTATATCTATAGAAACTGAGACCCAAAGAGGTCAGTGTTCCACCTATAAGTCTTTGGTTAAGGTGTGTCATGTTTCTAGGCCCAGGTTTTCCCCTATGCAAAGGAATGCTGCTGAATACAACAGTCAATAAGGTCCCTATTAACTCTAAATCCAAAGATCTCAAGTAGTTTGTCGAAGGTTAGCCAGCTAATTAGGCCCTGAACAGAATAGGAACCCATGTCCCCTGACTCCTCTTTTCTACTACACATTTTCTACTCCCTTAAAGAAGTCCCAGTTCTCTTGGGATAGAGAGAGACAGACAGGCAAACAGACAGAGACAGAGAGAGACAAAGACAGAGAGAGACAGAGAGACAGTGAGAGACAAAGAGACACACAGACAGAGAGACAGAGAGAGAGAGAGATTAAAATTCAGTAGAAAAGAGAGATTTGTGCTCAGGGTCAGAATAACTCAGGGCTCCAGCTGGATGTCAAGGTGCCCGCTGGTCCTTATTTCCAACTGAATCCCAAGTTCAGGGCTCTTCTGAAGTAGGAGTGTCTTAGTCTCATCTGGAAGCAGAGACTGGGGGCCCCACCAGAAGCTTATGAGATCCTAAGAGCCCCTAAGAATCTTGGGGACACAAGGGTACTTCATCCTGGTCTAGGAGTAGGATCCAAGGAGACCAGGCCAGGAAGGAAAATTAACTCCCAGGGAACCTGGGAGAAAAGGACCATGGTTGGAGAGAGGATGCCCTGGACATATGGATGTAGGTGTATAATTAGGGAGGGACTTTACCCAGGCCTCCACCTCTCAGGAATCCCTTGGAGAAATGCATCTCCTGAGCTGGTCAGAAGTGGTCAGTGAATCTCTGTGTGCCTAAATCTAAATAAAGTTTTGATATCATCCCTTCTCAGGCCAGGACATCAGAGACCAGGCAGAGTTATCTGGGGCCTACTTCCCCAGAAAAAGAGATGGGAAAAGTAGGGCATTAACTTCCTTGGGAAAGAATGCTTCAGCTGGCAGCAAAGGCCAGTACCACACCTTGACATATCCGGCCCAAGTTAAGCAACTGGACACCCATCTCTAAGCACAGACCAACACATGCCCAGGAATATTCTTTCTTCCCAAGACCTTTGCTGCAATGGCTTGTTTTTTTGTTTTTGTTTTTGGTTTTTTTTTGGCTAGGCAATGGGGTTAAGTGACTTACCCAGAGTCACACAGCAAGTAAGTGTTATGTGTCTGAATTTGGATTTGAACTCAGGTCCTCCTGACTCCAGGGCTGGTGCTCTATCCACTGCACCACCTAGCTGCCCCTCCAATGAGTTTTTCATCGCCCTCTCACTGTAGGGACCTCCTTTATTGACCCAATGTGCTGCTCTGACAATATAAAATGAAAGTACTGGTATAGATGATTTCTTAAGGTTCCTTCCTACTCCAAAGTCACTCAGTCAGCCAGCCAGCAAGCATTTATTAAGCATTTACTATGGGTCAGGCACCATTCTAAGCAAGAGGAATGCAAAGAAAAGTCAAAAACCAGATCCTGCCCCCAGGGAGCTCAAATTCTAATGAAGGAGAGACACAAGATAGAAATAACTAGGTCTGTATAAGACATATACAGCATAGATAGAAGGTAATTTCAGAAGAAAGGTGCTGTCACCTGGAGGGAACCAGAAAAGGCCTATACAAGATGATATTTGAGTTAAGAAGCAGTAATGAGGAGGGAGAGCAATCCACATGTGGAGGGGAGCAAGTACAAAGACATGGAGAGGAGAGATGACAACTGCAGAATCCATCCAAGAAGGCTGATACAATATACCATTAATCAATCCATCAATATACAAATAGGTGGAAGAGAAAGAAAGGGGAGGGGCCACATTTTCATTTCTCTTCTTTGCAGCCAAACTTCTTCGTTATAATTTCACAGGGTTCATTTTCAATTGTTTTGTTGCTGTAGTAGTTATTGTATGTACTATTTTTATGGTTTTGCTTACTTCACTTTGTACTTCCTCATGGGTCTTCTCGTCCTCTCTTCATCACATTCGTTGTTTCTTACAACACAGTAATATTCCTTTACATTCATGAACCATAAATTATGCAACCGTTCCCCAGTTAATGGGCACTGACTTCGTTTCCAGTTCTTTTCAATGATTAAAAAAAGGATTGCTATACATATTTTGATACACGTGGGACTTTCCTTTTTATTCTGACTTTCTGGCTATGCCTCACAGCAGAATCTCTCTGGCAAAAGGTATGGACATTTTAGGAACTTAGCATGATTCTAAACTGCTTTCCAAAATGGTTGGATCAATTCACAGCTCTACCAACAGTGTATTAGTATGCTGGTATATACACAGTCATTTATACATTTGCTTTTCTCATCTTTATCAATTTTCTACATGTAAAGCAAAATCTCAGAATTTATTTACGTATCTTTTATTAAGTATTAGATCAACCTTTCATTTGGTTCTTTTTTAACTTTTTTTTTTAATCAGTGAAAATCCACCTTTTCTCTCACCTGCCCTGCCCCCACCAATTGAGAATGAAAGAAAAACAAAATCCCTTTTACAAACATGTATAGTTAAACAAAACAAATTTCTACATTCTACATCTCTCTCTCTCTCTCTGGATAGAGGTACATAGATGAATATAGAGAACTGCTTTCTATATTTATACATATATGGTGTATATAAAGAGATGTGTATGTATATATTACATATACATATATAATGTCATGTCCATATATATGTATATTTGTGTGTATATATATGCACATATAAATGTGTGTGTGTGTGTGTGTGTGTGTGTGTATCAGGAGGTGGTTTCATTATTAGTTTCTTAGAATCCTGACTGGTCATTACATTGATCAGATTTCCTTATCCTTCCAAAGTTGTTTGTCTTTCCCATGTTGTTTTCATTGTCTAAATTATTCTCCCGGTTCTGTCCATTTTACTTTGTATTATTTTAAAGAAATCTTCCCAGGTTTCTCTAAAACAATCCCCTTCATCATTTCTTACAGCACAGTAGCATTTCATCACATTTATATACTCATAACTTGTCCAGCTAATTCCTAATTTATGAGCACCCTTTCAGATGCCCATTCTTTGCCACCTCAAAAAGAACTAGAATATTTTTGTACATTCTTAGAGTATGTTTTACTTAGAACAAATCCCTCCCTTAATCTACCTTCCCTCGAATTCTCTCTTCTCCTCTTTCTTTCTTTTTTCCCTGTTGAATAAAATATATTTCTGTACCCAACCTCTGTGTGTGTGTGTGTGTGTATTCTTCCGTCTTATGACCAGTTCTGATTACAGTATGATTCACATGCCATTCCCCACCCTCTCCCTCCTCCTTGTTAGTCTAGATGTCTGCTCCCACACCAGAATTATGAGAGATAATTTTCCCTAACCTTCCTTTCCCTTCCACCTATAGTGTATCCCTCTTCCCCTCTCTTTCCATTCTTCACTTAAGATCTTCAAGACACAACAGAACCACTTCCAACCCCTGTCTAATTGTACTCTATCTATGGACTCTGATGATAATCGGGTTGAGGGGACACATACATATTCAAAGGGGCCAAATATCTCTCCATATTTCAATTTAAGCACTTTATCCTGGTCTAGTCCCTTATGATTGTTCCTTCATATTTACCTTTTTAAGTTTCTCTTAACTCTTGTGTTTGAAAACTTCAGAGTTTCTACACAGTTCTGATCTTTTCATCAGAATGCTTGAAGTCCCTTATTTCATTAAAGACCCATTTTCCCCCTCTCTAGCATGATATACTCAGTTTTGCTGGGTAAGTTATTCTTGGCTATAATCCTATGCCTATTGCCTTCTATAATATCATATTTCAAGCTGTTGCTCCTTTAAGGTGGTGGCTGCTAAATCATGTGTGATCCTGACAGTAGTAGTTGAATTCTTTCTATAGGACTACTTTCATTATTTTTTCTTTGACTTGGAAGCTCTGTGTTTTGGCTATGATGTTCCTAGGAGTTTCATTTGGGAGTTTCTTTCTGAAGGAGTGACAAATGGATTCTTTCCATTTCTACTTTGTCTTCTGGGTTCTAAAAGATCTGGGCAGATTTCTTGAAATATGTTGGTGAGGCATTTTTGTTTGTTTTGGCATTCAGGTAGCCCAGTGATTCTTAATTTTTTTCTCCTCAATTTGTTTTCCACAACAGTTGTTTTTGCCATGAGATCTCTTGTGTTTTTTTTTCTATTTTCTGAGTCTTCTGATTTTGTTTTAATATTTCTTGTTGTCTCGTGGAATCGTTGACTTCTTTTTGGTCCATTCTAATTTTTAGGGAGTTTAATTGCATGGGCAAGGTTTATCTCTTGTGCCAAGCTATTAATTCCCTTTCTGATTTTTTTTCTTCTATAGTTCTCATTTCTTTTTTGATTTTTTTCTCCAGTACTCTGAATGAAATCATTATAATATAATAAAATATATTATTATATGAATTAATGAAATAATATAATGACATCATTAATAAAAAAATTATTTTTCTAGCCATTGCTTCATCTCTTCCAGGAATTCTAGCTGAATTTGTGCCCAAGCTGTATTTTTCCTTAAAGCTTTGCTTTTAGCTATTTTGGAGTCATTCTCAGCTTCTGAGTTTATGTCTTTAGTGTTCTTGTCACCATAATTGCTTTTTATGATGAGGTTCTTGTTTGTTTGTTTGCTCATTCTTCCAGCCTATCTCTTGACTTAGACTTGATGCTAGGTTCAGGCTCTTCATGCTTCTGGAAGGAATGTCTGGGCTGGTCTTAATCTTGCTTCTTTGTAAGTATTATGTTGTATTATTCCAGGATATCAGAGACACTTCAGGCTGGAGAACTTGCAGCTTTAAGTGTTCAGTGCTGATCCAGGGCAAAGTCTGATCACTGCCCACCCTGATCTGACTTCTGCAAGTTCCTGACCTGGGTTTGGGTCTGAGCAACAATAGACAGCTAATAGATTCACCCCTACCATCCACTTGGGAAAATCTGCTGATTCAGAGTAGCAGAACTGCAGGGTCCCCTTTGTTCTGGGATTTCTACCCTGATTTTTCCTCTGCAGGCTTTGGTCTTGCCTAGAATCTGGAACTAAGATCCCACTCTGCTCCTGGAGTTTGTGCCATACTGCTGTTGCTTGTTTCTGACCTTTCTCTTCTCTCCTGTATACCACCTAGGTTCTTCAACTCATCCTTACCCTTCCTCAGTCTTCCTTTGACCTGTGACATGAGAATGGGTAGTAGATGATAGAGCCACCAGTTGGCACATATTCCCAAACCCCACACAAGATCATGGTGGTTCAGTCTGTGTCTGGAACCACTTTTTACCCTGATGTACAGCCTTTCCCTGTGCTGAAATGCTCCATTATTGAGTTCAATTTTTTTTCTTATTCTTCCTTATCTAGTCTGTTCCACTGATAAACTTCTCTATTTTTTAACCAGTGCCAAAAAGTTTTGCTGACTATTGTTTTACAATATAATGTGAGGACCAGAAGTGCTATTCCTCTCTTATTTTCTTCTTTCTTTCTTTATCTCCCTTGAAGATTCTAGAACTTTTATTCCTTCAAATGAATTTAGTTATTATTTATTTATTATTTTCATTTTTATATATATAATTTATATATATATATTTATATTATATATATAAATTATTATTTACTGAACACAATTAGCATCTGTAACTTCTTCAAGATTGTGGTGCCTGGGGGCAGCTAGGTGGCACAGTGGATAGAGGCCCTGGAGTCAAGAGGACCTGAGTTCAAATCCAGTCTCAGACTAGACAATTGACACTTACTAACTGAGTGACCCTGGGCAAGTCACTTAACCCCAATTGCCTGGAAAAAAAAAAGAATGTGGTGACTGGGGTGGTATTTTGGCAGTCTCTGTGGCAATGGAGGATTCCAAAATGGACCTCAGGCTAGCTTGTAAATTTGCTTGTGTTCCAAAGTGAGTATTCTAAGTATTGAAATTCTCTACTGTTAATTCATAAAAGATTTTACCTTCTCATAGATTGTTATCATTTTCTTCTTCTTCTTCTTCTTCTTTTTCTTCTCCTTCTTCTCCTCCTCCTCTTCTTCATCCTCCCCCCCTTCTCCTTTTTCTTCATCTTACTTCTCCTTTCTCTCCCTCTATATCAGGCATATAATTCATTTTGGGGTGGAGTTTAGGGGAAGAATTGAAAAGATTTGGAGAAAGTGATTATTTTGACATTATGCTAATCATATGACCTGTATAATTTTCTGTTTTCAAGATAATTCCGGAATTGCCTCCCAGCTCCCATCTACACTTACCTCCCTGGCTGAGAGGTCAAAGATGACAATCCATTAGTCCTTATCAAGTGGCTTAAACTCTCAGAACTAGCACTAACTTTGTCTGAACATTATATAAATCTGCATCCTGGTCAAAAGTAAAACTGTTAGCACACGACCCCCATACCTCTCAAGAGAATTCCACCATGCCCAGACCTGCATCACCCAAGAGAAGGATCCACAGTTGCAAGAAGACTATGCTTCTAATTCTGGTGTTTTTTGAGGTGTATTTATATACAGGTGAGCAGGTAATGGGAGAGAGGGGACACTGGGAGATAAAGGATCCAGAGTCTGAGTGGAGGATAGACCAACAGAAAGCACAGGCCTGGGGGAGAGAGAAGGAAAGTGGGCAGGGAAGGGAGTTCTCTGAGAGTTCCTGTGTGAGTGGCTGTGAGTATGGCAGTCATGCTCAAGAAACTGCTTGGATCCACATGGAGGCAAGATCTGAGAGATGGGCGAAGAGGAAGTGAATGGAAGGTCTTGGGGGATGGAGAGGACTGTCATGAGTCAAGTGAGGTGGAACCAATTAGGGAACCAGGGAAGGTTCCCTGGCTTAGAACCAGATTGTAAAGAAGGGTCAAAGCTATAAAAATAGTTATTATTTCACCACTCAAGTCTTACTCCAACTTTTATTTTAAATTCTTAGATTTCATTTTACAATTTCCCCAATGGGTCCTTTATTTCTTTTCCTTTGTGTGTGTGTGAGAGAGAAAGACAGACAGAGATGGAGACCAAGACAAGATGGGGAGGGGTGGGGGATAGAAGGGAGTGGCAGAGTCATCAGTTTCCACATCTTTTGATATATTTGTTATCTAACTAAATTTTTCATTTGGCATTTTTTCCATCCTGTCCACTGATACTTCAATATGAATTTATAAAGTAATTTCATCTCTAAAGATTGCGGAAAATCCTTTATTGACTTACAATAGGGTTTTTCTTATATTTCTTATTCTTTTTGGTTTGTTTAGCAATGGAAGTTGGGGAAAGGGCACTCTCAAAAATATTTCTTAGGTGTGAGATGGAACTGCTACCAGAGAGTGAGAGATTTGAGTGATTTGGTCAGGCTGAAGGATAAGAGAGCTGGGCACCCCCAGTGTTTGGATCGTGGTAGGAAGGAGAAATAGAATCCTTTCAGCTTTGGGAGAGATGAAAGAATGAAGGAGCTTTCCAGAATGGAGAGAAAGAAAGTTTGGGGCTCACAGCAAGGTCTCAGCATCTAGCAAAGATGTCCAACAGGTATGGGGTAGTGTTGGGCTTTCAGAGGGGAGCTTTGCTCTCCACTCTCCTCCTCCCCTACCATCACCAATGCTGCTTTCTTTCTAAAGGCTGGGGCTCATCGTCAGGGACTCTCAGCTCCTGGCCAGGAGCTTCTTTGGGCAGTAGGGTTGAATTTCAGTTCAGTAGGAGCCAGGTGAGCCAAGGAGCTCTCAAGGCTTTGGTCAGCTGAGGAGCAGTAGGGTAGAGTTGGCCCCCTATGCTCAGGCTAGACACTAACTGAGGAGGAGCCAGGGAGTAGTACCTACTGCTCTGATAGGGTATCAGAGACCTCCCTGGCACCTTGATTAGGCTCTGGGGGCCTGGCCTTTTGACTAGGTGAGGGACACTCCTCAGCTCAGGTTGAGCATGGGGGTCTAGAGATTAGACTTCCTGGGCTCTGTCATCAGGAGAATCCTGTGATCTGACTGTGAAGAGGGGTGGGAAAGAGCAAAAAAAGTAGAGGTGCGGATGGTCCTTGTTTGGGGTAACAAGGGAAGTATCCTCACCCATAGGGTCAGTGTAAGCTGTGAGCCTACAAGGTAATAGCATGATGGCTCCTTAGGCAGCTGTAGTTACAGTTTCCACGTCTCCAGGGATTTTGTTTGTTTCCAATTATTTTCCTTTTCTGTCTCTGTCTTCTTATCTCTCCTTTTTGCCCCTAGTGGGGTAGGGAGGGAACTGGGTATAGCTTCTTAATTGGTGAGGCCATCTGGAAAATACTCACTGCCCTAACTTCTTACTACTCTTCCGTAGGGATGGTATTTGCTCTTCTCTAGTCCTGGGATTCCTCTTCTGTTCCCCGCACTTCTCCAGACATCACTTCTAGAGGCTCAGCAGTCCTGGAACTGATACTCATTAAGGGTCATCCAGTGTACTCTTACCGTCTCCTTCTTGTCTTCTTGCATTTCAACTCCTTGTTCACCATTTCTGTTCCATCTTTGACTTGATGGACAGAGACAACAGAAGCAATCGTTCTCTTCAGTCAGACAGTCATCCTATCCTTTCTCCAAGATGACCAAAAACTGAAAAGCAAGGGAGTAAAACACCTGTGTGAGGGGAGAAAGGCAGACAGGAGAGAGAGAGAGAGAAGGGAGAGGTCTTGAGATGGGATAGAGGAGATAGAGAAGCAAAGAAACCAAGGGAGGATGGGAAAACTGAAATAATGAGAGAGAAATGAGGGAAGGGAAAAGGTGGGGAATGGCTAAACAGGCTGTGAGATTCCCTGAGGGTAGGTCTGTCTTCCCAAGTGGGTCTGTATCTGCACAGGTCTGGGTAAAGAGGGGCTTGGGAAATGTTTGGGGACAGGTGGATTTAGAGTTGAAAGCTGATGGAGCCCACATTTCTGCTTCTGCCTCTTTCTCTCCCTAGCCCAGACTCTGATATGTCATAAGTGCAATGACAGTGAGGATTGTACCCAGCAAGAAACCTGTGCAGAAGATGAAAACGTCTGTATCACGGAGATAATAAGTGAGTGTCTACTCTCCCTCTGGGCTGAAGCCCTATCACGGACCATATTCTTATTCCCCTTCCTTCTCCCATTCCCCATCCTCACATATCCCAAATGAATGCTAAGCCCCAAAAGCCTATGAGGAAGGATCTAGCTGAGGGCAAGGCCCAGAATAAGGAGAACAACTCTGGTCCAAATTAGGAAGATGACAGAAAGGTGTACCAGCCCCAAACCATCAGGAATTGCAACTGAGTCAAGAACAGAGGAACTTTATGGGGTCAAGACTCTGGGGCCTTTTCTTTGTGAGATAGGGTCACCCATGGAGGATGGAGCCTTCCTCTGTGGCCCATGGTCCTTCTCTGTCTATTCCAGAAATGGCAAACCTTACCGAAGTTCTTAAGAAATGTTTCACAAATTGTGAAGACTTCTCTGAGGAAGAGACCTTTGAGAAGAAAGACACCAGTACTACAAACACACCCAACATCTCAAGCACGGTCAGTAAGGTACTGCAAATGACTGATAAAAAAAACTTCCTGTCCAGACATAGGACCTCCATGGAACATATCATTCTGTGTTGTGACAGTGACCTGTGTAACCAGGCCAGGGTCTGGGGCCCAGGAGATATAGATCTCATCTTCGGGTGCCTCCTCAGCTTTGTGTGGCTTATCCACCGTTCAGTGCTGTAATACCTCTGCTTATACCTTTCCATAGACAGTTTTCTAAGATGAAAATTTAAAAGAGCATTCACGGTCATTAAAGTAAGATTAATTAACTTATTGTGAAATGGTCTCTATTCTGTTTTCCAAATATATTTTCAGGTTCTAGAAGGTTAATCAGAGGATTTCCTGCTCAATTTGCTGAGCTGAGAAGGAGGTGATCCTCTCTTTGGCATTCTGTATCTCATCAGTTGAGGTTGAATTGGTTGACTCAATCACTTTGATCAACTGCACATTGGCACAGAGACCCTCCCATCCCCCCCTCATCCCCCAGGAACTAACTAACCAGCCATACTGTCATCAGCCCCAGAGGTGATAAACTCTTGTTTCTGAACTACGGTAAAGCACTCAGAGTTCCTGGAAACTTGACTCCTGAGTACAGCCCTAAAAGTCAATGTCAGAGCCATGGGACAGTTATGTCTTGTGGTTACCTTTCTAAGAAACTCATGATTAATAGTTTTTATTTTTTATGCAAAATATTTCCATATTAGTCGTTTTGTACAAGAAGACTCAAATCAAAGAAAAAAATGAAAGAAATGAAAAAATAGCATGCTTCAGTCTGAATTAAATCAATATCAGTTCTTTCTCTGGAGACCCACAGTATGATTCACCATTAGTCCTTTGGGATTGTATTGGATCATTGTATTGCTGAGAATAGCTAAGTCATTTCCAGTCCTTCATCAAACAATATTGCTGTTACTCTGTACAATGTTCTCCTAGTTCTGTTCATTTCCCTATGCATCAGTTCATATAAGCCTTACCAGGTTTTTCTGAAATCATCCTGCTTGTCATTTCTTATAGCGCAATAATATTCCATTACAATCATATACCACAGTTTGCTTAGCCATTCCCCAATTGATGGACATCCCTTTGATTTCCAAATCTTAGCCACCACAAAAAAAGCTGCTATAAATATTTTTGTACAAATAGAACCTTTTCCCTTTTTTGTATGTCTTTGGGATATAGACCTAACAATGGTATTACTAGATCAAAGGGCATGGCCAGTTTTATAGCTGTTTAGGCATAGTTCCAAATTGCTTTCCAGAATGGTTGGATCAGTTCACAACTCCACCAACAGTGCATTAGTGTCCCAGTTCTCTCATATCCCCTTCAACATCCAGCATTTTCATTTTTTGTCATATTAGACATTCTGATAAGTGTGAGGTTGGACCCCAGAGTTGTTTTAATTTGCATTTCTCTGACCAATAGTGATTTAGAGTATTTTTTCATATGACTATAGATAGCTTTAATGTCTTTCTCTGAAAACTGCCTGTTCATATCCTTTGACTATTTATCAACTGGGGAATGACTTGTATTTTTATAAATTTGATTCAGTTCTCTATATTTGAGAAATGAGGCCTTTATCAGAGATACTAAATTTCTCACAGTGATAGCAAAGACAAAATTTAAGTATTTTTTCTCAATATTGTGGCTTTAGTCCCTTGCTGCACCTCTAGATGCAGAGGTCATCTGCTTGAGCCACTTCTTCACAAGAAGCTAGTGCTACCCAAGAACCCTGCACTCTCTTTCCCCACTCTTCTTACTAAAAAGCTGGTTCTAAAAACTATTAACTGTTAGGAGCTATTTTGCCTAGTTACATGCCACTGAATTTGACAATCTAAATGAAATGGATAAGTATCTACAAAAAAAAAATTACCCAGAGTAACAGAAGAAGAAATAAAAAACTTAAATAACCCAATTTTGGGGAAAAAAATTGAACAAGCCATCAATGAACTTTCTAAGAAAAAATCTCCAGGACCAGATGGAATCACAAGCGAATTCTACTAAACATTTAAAAAACAATTAATCCCAATACTATATACACTATTTGGAAAAATAGGCAAAGAAGGAGTCCTACCAAATTCCTTTTATGATACAATATGGTGCTGACACACGAACCAGGAAGAGCCAAAACAGAGAAAGAAAATTATAGACCAATTTCCATAATGAATATTGATGCAAAAATTTAAATAAAACACTAGCAAAGAGATCACAGCAATATATCACAAGGATCATACACTATGACCAGTTGGGGTTTATAGCAGGAACTTAGGGCTGGTTCAATATTAGGAAAACTATCAGCATAATTGACTGTATCAGTAACAAAACCAACAGAAATCATATAATTATCTCAATAGATGCAGAAAAAGCCTTTGACGTAATACCAGTACCCATTCCTATTAAAAAAAAAAAAACACCAGAGAGCATAGAAATAAATGGAACTTAAAATGATAAGTAATATTTATTTAAAACCATCAGCAAGAATTATTTGTAATGGGGATAAGGTAGAAGCCTTCCTAGTGTAATCAGGGGTGAAGCAAGGATGCCCATTATCATTTACAGATTAAACCAAACCACTAGCTTTACAGATAAAGAGATCCAGACAGGAAAGTGACTTGCCCCAGCCAGTCCTTAGACTCCAAATCCACTGCCCTTTTCTACTGCACCATACCACCTCCTCAATCATAGAACCTTTATTTAATATTGTACAAGAAATGTTAGCAATAGCAATAAGAGAAGAAAAAGAAATTAAAGGAATTAGAATAGGCAATGAGGAAACAAAGCTATCACTCTTTACAGATGCTTTGTTATGCTTAGAAAATCCTAGAGAATCAACTAAAAAACTACTTGAAATTATTAACAACTTTGTCAAAATTGCAAGATACAAAATAAATCCATATAAATCTTCAGCATTTCTATATATTATCAACAAAGTCCAGCAGTAAGAGATAGAAAGAGAAATTCCATTTAAAATAAATTTAGACAATATAAAATATGTAGTAGTCTACCTGCTGAGAAAAACCCAGGAACTATGTGAACATAACTACAAAACACTTTTCACACAAATACAGTAAGATCTAAACAATTAGAAAAATATTAATTGCTCATGGGTAGGCCAAGCCAATATAATAAAACTGACAATTCTACTTAATCTATTTATTCAGTTTCATAACAATCAAGCTATCAAAAAACTATTTTATAGTGCTAGAAAAAAAACAACAAAATTCATCTGGAAGAGCAAAGGCTTGAGGATACTAAAAGAATCAATGAAAAAAAATGTGAAAGAAGGTGGTCTAGCCGTACCAGATCTCAGACTGTATTATAAAGTGGTAATTATCAAAACTGTGACTCTAACCTCTTGAAATGTGTTTAAATCTGGCTTCAGACACTATCTGTGTAACCCTGGGAAAGTCACTTAACCTCCACTTGCCTCAGTTTTCTTAGCTGAAAAATGGGTATAATAATAGCACCTACCTTCCAGGGCTCTCATGAGGATCCAATGAGATATTTGTAAAGTGCTTAGAAGGGTCCTTGGCACATAGTGAGCACTATGTAAATGCACATTTCCTACCTTCCTTCCCGTCTCTGAAGATACAAAGAAAGATAAAGCATGGGTGTGCTTCAATAAAACCCTTTGCTCTGTGTGTGTGTGCGTGTGTTTGTGTGTCTATGCAGGGTAAATGAAGCACATTTGATGAACGGTTGCCAATTGTCGTTGTTCAGTCATTTTCAGTTGTGTTTGACTCTTCATAACCCCACTTGGGGTTTTCTTGGCAGAGATGCTGGAATGGTTTGCCATTTCCTTCTCCGCTTCATTTTACAGATTAAGAAACTGAGGCAAACAGGGTTAAGTGACGTGCCCAAGGTGACACAGCTAATACATCTCTGAGGCCAGATTTGAGCTGCATGAAGATGAGTCTCCTTGACTCCAAGCCCAGTATCCTATCTACTGTGCCACCTAACTACTCAATGGTTGTGTCTGCCAATTATGTAATGTCAAATCTAGCAGTATTGTGTATTAAATTTGTAGTTCTAGGATCCATGATTTCTCCTATGAAGATCCTCTGATACAGACATTATTCCTTGACTTCATGTGCATTTTTATGAGCAAAAGTCAAGGATTTGGGTGGGACTCTGCATCCGTATCATAACAAATGTTCTGTTCGTGATGGGAACTGGAAAGTGGGTAGTAAGGGCTGGGGGAGTCTGTGGGTCTCCTCCTTGACTTCCCTGCTTTTTTCCTGCTGACCACTGGCAGACTGGGGCATGGGAAGGAAACCTAGTCTTTGACTACCTGCCAATGGGATAGTTGAAGTGGCTAGTCCTCGGAGACAGCCTGACGTGGGGGTTATTTGACCTCAAGTCCTTAAATGTCCTTTCTAACCCTGAGGTCCTATGATTGAAAGGAGGTGGTATGGTGCAGTAGAAAAGGGCAGTGGATCTGTAGTCCAAGGACTGGCTTGGGCAAGTCACTTTCCTGTCTGGATCTCTTTATCTGTAAAGCTAGTGGTTTGGTTTAACCTGTAAGACATTTTGCATTGTGTTGTTCAGTCATTTCAGATGTGTCCTGACTCTTTGTGACCCCATTGGAGGTTTTCTTGGCAAAGATACTGGAGTGGTTTGCCATTTCCTTCTCCAGTTCATTTTACAGATAAAGAAACTGAGGCAAACAGGGCTAAATGACTTGCTCAGGGTCACCCAACTAGAATGTGTCTGGGTCCAGATTTGAATTCAGGTCTTGTTGACTCCAGGCCTGGCACTCTGTCTGCTGCACCACCTCACTGCCTTACCTGGCATGTGTGAGTGCAACGATCCTACACTATAGGTGTAGACTCATGCCTCCTCCTCCTTCCTCTCCTCTATCCATCCCCAGATACTGCTCACAGGCTACCTTGAACCTCCCACCCCAGGGCCATACATCCTCAAGACTTAGAGCAATAGTTCTCTCTAGGTCTCAAGATATCTACCAAAATTCATTGTCTTTCTCTTGTGTCATCTTCTTCATCTTATATGGATAGCAAGAATAATGTACATCCCAGAAGCCCATTGGCATGGGACTCTCTCACATTAGTCAAGATCACTGCCATGCACATGGGGCAGGGCAGAGCTGGGGGGAGAGAGAGAGACAGACACAGAGACAGAGAGACAGAGAGAGACAGAGAAAGAGAGGAGGAGATAGAGAGAAAGGGAAAAAGAAAGAGGAGAGAGAAAGAAAGGAAAGAGACAGAGAGAAGGTGGGGGGAGAGAGACAGAGACAGAGAGAGAAGGGAGAGAGAGACAGAAACAGAGAGACAGAGAGAAAGGAGAGCTTCCCCTCTGCATTCATTAGAATTTTCTGAAGCACCTGAGTCTCTTTGGGCTTTTCAGTTGCTTCTGGCTTCCAGCTTTGAAAGAGAAGACAGACAACACAAGCCCACTTCAGGTTGCTAGAGGAAAATATTCTGAGAAGAAGCTGCTGTTGGAGAAGCTGTGAGTCTCTGTCATTTCGCCATCCCCAGTTTGCTACGCAAGAACCTTTAGGATATTTCCCCCTGGGCAAGGCCTAGGCTTCTGTCTCTTAGTTATTTCGCTCCCAATGGGAGAGCACCTTCACTCTGGTATATATTCTCCTATGTATATTTTCTCTGACTTCTGCTTTGCTATTTGACTTGGATAAATGCTACGTATGTGTGCTCATTTTGGAACTGGTATTTGCTGGGAAAGGGATCAGCCTTTGGCTATTAGCTTAAGGTCTCGCTTCCCCTATTAATGAAATAGTGATCAGAAGTTAATTTGAAAAAAAAAAAAAGCTAATTTGAACCTGAAAAACCACATCTCCTAAGTTAACAATAATAAAAGGAGCAGATAGGTATAATTCTAGCCTAGCACCTTCCCCCACTCTGGGGAGAACAGAGTTCAGACTCTGGCCCCAACCTCATGCTTCCCTTCCTAGAAGGTATTAAAGTCTCCCTTGAAGAAGGGTAGGGGGAGAAGAGGCTAGAGGCATCTATTCTGCCTCCCATCAAGCCACACAATGACAACCCCATGCTACATTTTAGGGATAGCACTGGCAATAATGGTAATAATAACAATAACAATAATAGACATTTATATAGCACCTACTATGTGCCAGGCACTGTGATAAGTACCTTACAAATATTCTCATTTGTCTTTTGCCTCTTTAGTATCTCCAGAGCTTAGTGCAGTGCCTGGCACGTAGTAAGTACTTAAGAAATGTTTATTTCTCCTCCTCCTCCCTCTTCTCCTTCTACAACAACCGTAGGAGGTAGATATTTATCCCCATTTTATGGAAGAGGAAACAGAAGCAGACAGATGTTAAGTGACTTGCCCGGGGTCACACAGCTAATAAGTATCTGAGAACAGATTTGAACTTAGATCTTCCTGACCCCAAGACCACTGCTTTATTCACTGCTCTACCTATATAAAAGAGTTTCTAACGCAGCAGAGATTTGGTATTATCCTCCACACCACCATCATCACCATCACTCCTAATTTAGCTCCCAGAGAAAGGGATGTCTCGACCAATGTTTCAGAACCCCGGAGGGGGTAGTGGCACAGGGCAAATCTTGGTATTGACACTGGCACAAGGAGAGACTGAATGCAAGAGAGTAATGACCTATTAGTTACAGGAGATGCTGACTTGTGATAAGAAGCAGTAACAGAGTTGGAGTTCTCATTGTTTCTCCTGAGGCCCCGAGGTCCCTGGTGCCATCCCTTCTCCTTGTCACGACTTTACATTCACACCCACCATGAACTGCTAAAGCTCTGCCATCACCCAGCACATGGACTAGATTCTTAAGATCTGGGACTCCATCCTTCTGAAGGGCAGAGGTGAAGCCTAGGCTTCCTGGTCTCCATTTTCCTTCATATTTGTTTACTCCTTCAAGGAGCTGTTAACGTTGTTTTTTTTTTGGTTGGTTAGTTTTTGAAATCTGTTTTTATTTTCCTCCTGCAATACTACCTATGCCAGAATTTTCATATTCTGGAGATGAGGGGTGCCTAGTGGTGACACTAAAACCGTTTAGGATAGCAGGTCCTCCAGAAGAACTTTAGGATCTTACCACTAAGGGATGGGAGTGATAGGAACAGTATTTATCAAGGTCCCTTCCATGTAGACCAGGTCATTTTTCCTCCTCAAAGTCTAGGAAATTATCCTTGAGACTATTAGACTAAAGGTCTGTAGTGTAAGTTATTGACAGAGCTACCCAGTCACCAAAGGGCATAAAAGAGGCCATCCCATGAGAAGTCAATTCTGTTCAGACTCTGGGTGGACCATACCTTTGATGGTCACCTCAGCCTCTTCCCCTTGCTGGGAGGGCTTCATCTTTCTGAGGTAGCCCTGTATCTTTGCTGTGCATCTACCTTATTCTATGGCTGAGTAAACCTCCTTTCGCCATCAAATGGACCACAAGTGTCCATTTTGTTCCACTCTGCCCTTAAGCTGCCAACCTGACCTGAGTAAGATCTGGCCTACAATACTTATCCTGAACTCTTCCAGCCCAGGTTGAAGCATGAGCCAAGGGCCACTGATTCTCTGACTGGTTCAAGAGGATCTCTAAGTGCTCAAGACAGTGACATTTAAAAAAGGGGAAATCTAGAGACGGCATGTTCCCAGTGGACACAACACAACAAGGGTCTTTGGGAGAGACTAGATTGGGTTCCCATTCTGGCGTTCTTTGGGATACAAAAACTGTTCCTTTCTAATCTGCTTTCATTTACTTCCTATAGTTAAATACTTGAATGGAGAATGTGGAAAAGGTGAGGAAAAATCTCTCTTTTGTAAACTGAGTGGCCAGGTTTTAGAGCTACTATTTGATCAAGTAGTATCTTGGCATAATGGAGACTGGCCATTGAGGGCTTACTCCTAGAAACAAACATTTCTGTCTGCTGATAACCCTATAACTGGGGGTAAGGTGGGAGAAGAGTTAGTAAGTCAATCAATCAATAGACATTTATCAAATGCTGATTCTGAAAGTGCATGATGACATGTAATAGAGGGTCCCTGGTCCTTGGTTCAGAGCATGCGTAGGTATTCTGTGACTATTTCCTGTTTGCTTACTGAGTGGTGTTTAATAAAAGATCCTAACCACTCAAATCACTCATTTTCTTCCCTCCTTATACCAACAAGGTATAAGGATAACTCTCAAGTTCTGGAGTTCTGGTAAGGGGAAGATGAGAGGTAAGAAGGGAGAGATAGTGTCCTTCCCCACACCAAGCTGGTCCATGAGCAAAAGCCTATGTCTGGTTAAGTCTATAACTGGCTTGGGCTGCCTCCTATATGTGCCTTCTTTCCTTTAGTGGGAGGCTTTGTGAGATCTCAAAAGGGCCACCAGAGGTCCAGCGGCTGAGCCTGGTGAGTACTGCAGTCCCAAGGAATGACCCACAAGATCCAGCCCAGCATTTATGCAACCTGGTCACTAAGACAGTGTGTCCTACAGCCAAGTAATACCTTGTCCACAGGCTACGCCACATGCAAAAGGGAACTGTTCCCAGGGCCCAAGGTGGGAGAGGAGAGGAGATGTTTGTGTTCCTCTGTTCTTGCTATATCTTCTCAGCAAATATCCCTTTGTGGAAACTAATTGATGTTAATTACCTATTGATGGCACTCTAGAATGATGGCTTGAGCAAAGAGAATTAGAAAAACATCCCCCAACCTTTCTAGGTCACTCCTAGAATCTGAGAGGATATGTAACCAGCTGCAGTCTGGGAGGTCGATTTGCTAGTGGAGAAGGAGTTAGGATAATAACCCCACACCCACCAGTCTCACTCTGTTGGGTTTTCTCATTACGCATTTTTAAATATATTAAAATCCAATGACCATGGAATCTGTCCGTCACTCTTAAGTCAGACAGGCTTGACTGTTAGTCAGGGGACCCTGACTGTGCATGCCTAGAGAATCCATTTCCGGAGAAGCTAAGTGGTACAGTGGATAGAGCACAGGCCCTGGAGTCAGGAGGACCTGAGTTCAAATCTAGCCTCAGACACTTGACACTAGCTCTGTAACCCCAGCAAGTCACTTAACCCCAATTGCCTTGCCAAAAAGAAATAAAAAGAAAAAGAAAAAAAGAGAGAATTCATTTTGTCCTCCTTCATTCCCAGAAACTCACTAACTTTCTAGAGCGTGACTCTTTCAACCTCCACACTCACGCTGCTATCTAGAGAAAAGGGAGGTGAGGAGAAATGACTGCTTACCTTGCTCACTTGACCACCTCTATGGCTGATTTTTATAAAATCCTTATAAAAGCTAACATATACCAAGAGTGGCTCCTAGAGATTATTCTTTCTCTCAATTACCTGTCCTCTCTCTGAAATGTGTCTCTGCAGTCCCAACCATTTTGCACTAGCAAAATGCAAAATGAGTTTACAAAACTTCAATAATTTCAATGTCCGTCTCTCCTGACTTTGTTTTCCCCTCCGTCTAATCTCAGTGAATACATTAAAATAAGCATAATGAACACAGTTGTCACAGCTATTTGGTTTAAATAGTTTTAAATGCATTATATGAAAATAAAAATAATTCATCTTAAACAATAATGACTAAAAACCAACTGTTCAGTTTGCAACTGAAAGGAGCTTTCTCCCCTTTCCTACCCTTTGACTCTGTTCACATGGGCACATAAAAGTTTTAAATGGGAAATTTAGCAAATAAATCAATAGATAAGCAGAGAAGTCTGACAGCAAACTGCCTATTTATAGAGATGTTTAATGTCAAGGATTTTTTTATAAATAAGCAGAATGTACCGACTAACTAGAAACTGCGTCTTAGTAAAGGAATTTGACTAATAAGGGTCCTGGTCAATCAACTGCCAATAAACATTTATTAAGAACCTACTATGTGCCAGCCACTATGCTAAGTGCTAGTGATACAAGTAAGAGAAAGAAAAAAAATGGTCCCTGCCCTCAAGGAGCTTACAATCTAATGGGAGAAGACAATATACAAAGGAAAATGAAGAGGGTACAGCCAGAAGGGGGCATTTGATGGAGTCAAAACCAAGCTGGAAGTTGATGAGAAAAGAAGAAATGGAAATTCTGAGACCTCTATAAAGTGAGGTTTGGGGAGAAGTTTTTGCTCAGCCCTCCAATCAGAGGGGAGAGGCGATTGAGGAGGTATTGAGTACCAAAGCTGAAACAATCTCCATTATGATGAGATTTCTGGTGATGAGATTTTCCTGGGGTGGGTTGGGGGAGTAGGGGGCTAGAGCATGATGTTCATGGGGCCAAAACCAAGCAGAGCAGCATGGGGGTGGGGGTGGGGAATTGTGTCCTAGGATATACCTGGATCTGGCCAAGGACTGGCTACCTCAAAGAAGATTAGACAGATGAAGAGATAATGAGGTACTTGTATAGGTGGGATTGGGAATGTTATATGGGTTCCTGAAAGGATAAACAAAGTCAAGCTTGGAGTATATACTCAGTTCCTTCAGAAGGCTGTACCATGAATAGTAAAATAGATAGATAAATAGGTAGATAGATAAATAGATAGATGGATGGATGGATGGATGGATGGAAAGATGGATAGATAGATAAATAGACAAACAGACAAAAATGCTTTCATAATAAGGCCTGAAAGTTTTGTCCAACTACAGAGACACAACTACAGTAAGTTAATTGATCCTTCCTCCTGAGCTCTCCACCATCTGAATAGAGGTCCGCACCATGAGTATTGGTGAAAAGGACCCAGGGAGTAATCAACAGGGCCAAAAAGAATGCAACTGCCCAGATGACTGCATTTGCCTTGTTGTAAAGGAGAACAGCTAAGACCAGTTCTTTTCCTCTAAAAGTTACTCTGGGAAGGGACTCTAACCGGGAGCCTATATCCCTCAACACAAGGAGACTGAGGCAGTCCTGCAAACTAGCCATGAAAATCTGTACAACAATGAAGAGAGAATGAGCAGAGAGTGATTAATGGGAGAGTAAAAGAAAAAGGCTCAAACACCAAGAAGATCAAAAGAAGCCTTAATAAAATGCCATTTCCCAAGAAGATAAACCAACAGAAGGGATCCAAAAACAGAATTAAGAATGAGTAAAACCACAAAGAAAAATCAAAATATGTTTAGCAAATAACATAATATGAAGGAAAGGAATCCTGTGAACTCTCCATAGATCATGGAACAAAAATGAGAAATTATACAATGGCTCAAAATGAAATGGATAAAAGGAGAAATTCTGAATTAATTTAGATCAGTAATTAAAGTTGTCAACTAAAAAAAAAAAACTCCAGAGCTATCAATGAATAATTTAAAAACACAATTAGCAGAGTAGGAAAAAATGAATCCATTATGGAGAATATCTCTAAAATAGAGAGACAGATAGACAGAGACAAAGACACAGAGAGACAGAGACACACAGAGATTAACAGATTTGGAGCACAAAAAGATTTGAAGTAGAAGAAATTTTGGTAGAGGATGCAAAAAACAATAATGCTAAATGAACACATGAATTATATCCAAGCCAAAGCAACTTACCTTAAAAAGAGGATATTCAAAAACAAGAAGAACGTAACCAAAAAAAATCAAATCTTGGACGCTATAATGCAGGAAATATAAGAAAAATTGTTCAGAACTTCTGAATGTAGACCAAAAAAAGCATTTATCAAGAAAATCTGTATATTTTCACCAGGTAAAAATCCCATATTTCTAAATCCAAACAAACTGGTTAAATTTAACACTTTCAGTGATAGGCAATAAATGTTGTCAAATAGGCAAGAGGAAAACCTTAAAATATAAATGGAAAGAAATTTAAATAATACATATTTATGAGAAATAGGAAGTAATGGAATAATGTATTCCAAAAAGCCAAGGAGCTCAACCTGTAACCCAAAATGAGATACCCTGAAAACTTGAACCCAATCATCAAAGAAAAATGGTGGACATTTATCAAAATATAGGCATTTGAGGTAGTCATAAAAAAAAAACATTGAAGCAGAAATAGAACATTGGACTTGTAATACCCCAAGAAACTGGAGCACAACAAAGTTAAATAAGTACAATTGTCAGAAAAGAAAACATTATTAAGTTAGCTTTTGTCTATAGGTCATTGTCTTTTAAAAAAATAAAAAGAAAGAAAGGTTACCCTAGGGGGTAGAAGAAAGTGTAAAAGGGTAAAAAGGGTTTAAGGGGTTAAAGATTTAAGGGGAATTTCAAGAATCATGAGAAAAGAAAGATGAAAAATTGAACTGATACACCATGGATTATGTCCCTTGACTCCCTTACAGTTGCATCAATGTAATTCGGTAGGAAGGAGCTGCATTGGAGGAAGTGGCTGGGCTGTATCTGATGTTCTCATGTCCATCTAGTCCAGTCTTAACAGAAGACGGACTTGCCCCAGTGGCCCAGAGTCCTGTGGATTTCCTCTATTCTTCAAAGCAGACTGGCTCAGTCCCACTTCCTACTTGTTTTTGGTATGGACTGAAGTGAGGGCACCCTCCTGGCACCTCCCTAACCTGGAACAGAGAGTCACACCACGCTCAGAGCCCGGCGGTTGGCCCGACTATAACTCTTTGTAAAGTACGTAGGCCTCTGAGGTTCTGGGCCAGAGACTGGGGAGCGTAGGGATAAGAAATTGGAAATGGGTTGAACAATAAGAAAGGGGCCAGTGACGGGAAGTGGTCTAAGAGTAGGGAGGGTGGATGATCAACCATTTTCTGAGACACAGAACTGTCTGTCAGAGTTACAGTCCTCCATGGAGTTGTAACTGTGGCATCTCAGTAGACACTCAAGATTGTTTAGTGAGTTTAATTGAATTGAGACTAGGAGTCTGGCCCCAACTCTTTACACTGAATTACCATGTAACTTTGAGCAAGGACTTCCCTTACTGGGTCTCAATTTCTTCATCTGTGAAATAGGAAGTTTAGTCCCTGCCTTGCTTATTGCCCAGATCTCTTAGAAGAGTAGAAGAAGAAAATGGTCATGATCCTGCAAGGGAAAATAACAGTAGTAATAGTGGTAGTAGTAGTGGTGGTGGTGGTAGTGGTAGTGGTAGTGGTAGTGGTAGTGGTAGTGGTAGTAGTAGTAATAGTGGTAGTAGTGGTAGTAGTAGTAGTGGTAGTGGTAGTGGTAGTAGTAATAGTAGTAAATAGCTACAATTTATACTGTGCCTACTGTGTACCGGACACCATGCTAACTTGATTTATCTTATTTGATCCTCACAACAACCCTGGGAGGTAGGTGTTATTATTAACTCCATGTTATACATGAGAACATTGAGCAAAGGGGAAGTGACTTGCCCAGGATTACACAGTTAGTAAGTGTAGATAGAAGTGTAGTAATAAGTGTAAGGCTAGATTTGAACTCAAGTCTTCCTGACTCCAGGCCCAGTGCTCTCTCTGTTGAGATACCAAGTTGTCTCTAAAATCTAAAAGTCTTCTGTGGCCATCAGATACTACAGTTATCACCAAGATTTTGACTTTAACAAAATTTTCTCCTTCCATTTATAATTCAACATATTTGGCCACCGATGGACAATTTTAATTAATATGTGTATAAAAACTTGTGCTTCTTTTGACCAGACGTAAGAGCTTGACGAACTTACTTTCATTTTCTACAACATGTATTAACAATGGGACTGATGTGTTGAATGGGGCTTGATCTGTGAGGACAAGCATTGAGAAAGAGGCCCTGATCCTCCTGCTCGGTCTCCTCCACACCTTCTTCAAGACCCAGAGGCCACGGTCCACCTCCCCCCACTCGCATCTTCAGCGTCCTTGGCGGTCAGACCCAGGAGGGAGGGGATGGAACACAGTCAGAAAGCAGAATGACTCAGGAGTTATTTATTTCCTGAGAAAATTTCAATTAAGCTTTGGCTACCCGGGGTTATGGTGGGGGTGAAGAATGGGAAAGGAAGGAGGGCTAGTGATCTAGAGATCTCTATCTGTGCACAAAACTTTATACACAGTGTTAGAGTATCAGATCTGGGAATAGCCTTAGAACACAGACCATAATGTGTCAGAGTTGGAAAGGATCTTAGAAATAACTTACTCTAGTATAGCATCTTCTTGTAAAACAGAAGGATTCCAAGTCCTAGAAAGTCAGTGATATAGCATCCTGGTCTCCTATCTCCCAGGTCAGCATCGTTGTCCCTGCATCCTGCTGTCTCTCAATAAAGCAGGTTCCCATACATGGGCACTGAGTGTCCCATAAAGCTCAAAGTCACATAATCCAAAATTCCTGGCCCACCCTAGATCAGCACCCTATGGCTGTTATTCTGGCCAGCACTAAGATGTTTCCATAGCAACAGAAGTCTGAAAAATGGAAAGCCCTGATTGGACTACAGAGTACTGCATTGCCAGAGGGAAATGGTTCAGTTTTCAAGACTGTCTAGACAGTCTCCATGGTTACCATCCTCCAATCTGATTCAAGGAACTGCTTTTGATGAGTGTATGTCCTAACCTCAACCACCGTCACCATCAATTAAAACATCCCTAACCCAGTCATTAATTTTAGGCCAAACTTGGGGAATTATTCCTTTTTCTTGTAGAAAATTCAGAAATTTATGCAAAGATGAGTATACTCCAGTCCCTGCCCTCTCTGAAGTCTCAGTCTAGTTGTGAGGAGCAGGGCAGTCAGTGAGGTGGGGACAAGATATGCATAAATTCATAAAAATCACCATGAAAGAAGATTCCCAGAACCAAACAAGCAGATTAAGATGGTGACAGTCTAGGCCTTTTGAAGGTGTCCATCTAGCTCAGGAGACACTAGCGGTATCACTGTGGCTTCCTATCCAAACCCAGAAGAGCATTCAGAGGGATGCCACTGTAATGACAATAGTCCCAGTTTAGTTGGAGAGTTAGTGCTAAGAGGCAGCAGGCCTCTAAACTGGGATCTCAGACAGGGTTGGGGTAGGAAAGGAGAAAGAGGCTAATGTGGGCATCCAAGGGCAGGTAGTTACTTAGGAACAAACTAGAGAGAAAGTGTCCATCAAGCCCCTGCTTGAATACCTACAGTGTTGGGAAACTCACTACCTTTCAAAGCAGAACATTGTACTTAACAATAACTATTTGGGATAACTTTATGGTTAGGAGTTGTGAGGGGGTTTTGCAGATACCAAACTTATATGTGCTCCCCTCATCAGACCATGTATAACGTAGAATAGAATGCTGGACTTGCGGTCAGGGAGATCTCAGACCTTTACTAGCTATTTGACCTCAGGCAAGGCCTAAAATAAGGCCACCAATAGTTCCTTCATCTGTAAAATTAAGGTAGTAATATCCACCACTGACGTCAGTGAGAGGATGTATGGATAGAATTTGTATTCAAAGCATTTGGCAGACCTTAAAGCATGGTATACCTGTGGGCTATTGTGTTTATCCTCCATCCTGCTCACAAATATAGCCTGAGAGATTTTTATCAGCTCTTTCATTTATGCAACTACAGAATCGAACTCTGACCACAGATATGCTTGTGGAAGATTGGGAAGACTCCTAATAAACACCTGCCAGATTCTGACATTTCCGGGGAAGGCGTCCGGAGAAAGACAAAAGGAGCCATAGTGATCATTGTGAGAGAAAAGACTCCAAGATTGGTCACTCTATCTGTGGTCAGTCAGATTCTTGAACTGCACAAATGAAGTGGTTTTACATTAATGCAGTGACCCAAACTTAGCTTTCTGGACTGGGAGCCCCCCACCACAGCCTCCACCACCCTCGTGGAACCAGAATGAGAATGGTACCCTCTGGTCCTACTATCTCTGCCTGAGCTGGGATTCTAAATCAGAGCCACTCACCACTATTGGAATTAAGGTCCCCTGAGTTCAAGGAATCAGAAAATGAGGATGAAAATGATCATGGTTTTTCTTGTTTTGATTTCTTTGTTTGGTAGCAAATGGCTTCCTGAATGACAGGTTATGTGGCAACATTATACCATGGAGGGGAGAAGGAAATCCATTCAAAAGTAGCATGTGTTCAAAGGAGATTTATTAAAGGAAGGTCTCTGTAGCCGGCTGGATGTGGGAGTGGGAATGCCGTTCACTCAAAATACACATCTACACTGGCGAAATAGAGCAGATCCACCCTAGCCTGCCTTGCCGTGACTTCCCAGCTTTTCTTTGTATTGTAGGAGTTTCGCAAGTGGTACAAGATGCTCCTCATTAAGGGGGAGAAGGACAGAAATGAATTCCAGAATGATGATTGGTGAAGCAGAGGGGCATGAGATACTTTCCTTCTCAAATCTAGATTTTGGGATCTCTGAACAAATTAATTGGTTTCAGGGGAATAGAAATCAGAAAAGAATATTCTCTGATTTACCCCTGGTTTGCTAATGAGGTGGATGTGAAGGTTCTCATCCATGACGCCAGATGGTATAGGACTGACCAAGCCCAGGTGTATACTTTGTCATTGAAGTTATTACAGGGCAAAGATGGGGAGGCCTTGTCAGCTGGTTTTAGAAGTGAAAGCAAAAAATCAAGAGACAGTCAACACTGATGGGATGCAAGCAAGGAAATGGCTTGTATTATGCTCTGAAGAGAGGTCAATAGGGACTTATGTTTCTACACACACACACACTTCATCATCATCATCATCATCATCATCATCTTCATCATCATCATCATTCCAGACACTGACCCTGGAATTTTACATTTGAAATGCCAACTCAAACTCAGTAGGAAAGAGGGAAAAAGCTTCTAATATACAAAGGTCCTAAGAGAGGGTTAAAGGCCTAAATTATTAATATAGCTAAATAAAATTTGCTTATATACATATATATATAATAGCAAACAATGTTGATTCTTTGAATTTCCTCAGATTGAGGAAACATATTACTTTTAGAAAGATACCACCTAGAAAGATAGGTGGCTCAGCGGATAGAGTACTAAATCTGGAATCAGAATAACTTGAGTTTAGCCACTTACTAGCTGTGTCACTGGGTCCACCTCAGTTTCTTCAACTGTAGAATGGGAATAATAACTCCAGCACATGCTTTCCAGAGTTGCTATGAGGATGAAATGAGATAATATTTGTAAAGTACTTTGTAAACCTTGAAGCACCATATAAGTGCTAACAACTGTGATTATTATGACTTATAATTACAAGATTCTAAGGAGCAAAGGCGTATTCTTATAAACATTATAAAATAAGGGTCTAGAACTCCAGGGGTCTAGAATCAATCAGGCAATCAATAAACATTTATAAAGTGCCAATTATGTGCCAGGCACTGTACTAAGCATTAGAGATGCAACGTCCTCACTCTCCTTTTTCTCATCTATGTGGCCTTGGACAAATCTCTTGGACTCAGCTTTCTCATCTGTAAAATGAGGGAACTGGAGTAGATAATTTATTCCCAACTCCAAATCCCATGTTCCTACAATGATTAATTGGTGTCTATGGCTGTGGGTTTAGATTGTGCTGAAGAGACACAAAAATAACAAAAAGTGTATGTGTGTGTGTGTGTGTGTGTGTGTGTGTGTGTGTGTGTGAACCACAGCAGGAGATGAGAAGTTGAGGGTGAAGACTTGGGATAAGTTAGATGGAGGATCATTTTAATTCCATATAATTAATTACAATGATTATAATTAATATAACAATAGTAATCGAATTTCTATAAAACTTTAAGGTTCACAAAACACTTTACATGTGTTAATTCATTTGATACTCACAAAAACACTGTGAGATAGGTGCTATTATTATCTCCATTTTATACTTGAGGAAACTTAAACAGAGAGGTTAAGGGATTTGTACAGGATCACATAGCTGGGGAAGGCAAAGGAGGAAATAAATATTTATACAGTACCTCCTATGTAACAGGCATTGTACTGTCATCTATTCCACACAAGAAATCTTCAAGGTAGGTGCAATTATCATCACCATTTTGGAGTTGAGGAAACTGAGGCAAACAGAGTGACTTGCCATGGGTCAGACACCTAGTAAGTGTCTGGATTTAAGCTCAGGTCTTCCTAATTCCAGGTCCAGTCCTCTATCCACTGCACCACCATCTCTTTTTTCTGCTGACATAATTTTGTTGTTGTTCAATTGTGTCCAATTCTATATGACCCCAAGGACTTTGTCCATGGGGTTTTCTTGGCAAAGATACTAGAGTGGTTTCCCCATTTCCTACTCCATTGTGCCCCCATATTACGGAGAAGGAACAGAGGCAAATGGGTTAAGTGACTTGTCCAGAGTCACACAGCTAGCAAGTGTCTAAGGCTGGATTTGAATTCACATCTTCCAGGCCCAGTGCTCTAACCACTGTACTGCCTAGCTATGCCACTAGATTGCTGCCAGAAGTACCCAAAGCTGTCTCAAAACTTTCTCCTTCCTTCACTCTCTTTGCTTGCTGTCTGACAGGGAGTCATTTCTCTTTCTCTTTAATCAAGTTGCTGCTGCTTCTGCTTCTAGCTCTTACTAGATAATCTCTTGTGACAGCATCTGTAAATATACATTATTTGCTCTTGGGGAAGCATTTTCCTCCTGAGAGGATCCATCTCCCTTCTCTTGGGGAAGGACCCCTTTTCTGTTGCTTAACTCTAAGCATTCAGTAGGTCCTTTGACTGTGATGCTGAACCCAGGACTTCTGCCATGACCACCACTGTATCTTGTGATCATCTCTTCTAGACTGGAAGTTTCCTGCAGGTAGGCACTGTTCTGTAAAAAATTGTATTTCTCCTAAGGTCAAGCACAGGGATTGGCACACAGTGGACACTCAAGAATTTTTTTTTGGTGAGGCAATTGGGGTTACAGAACCTAGTGTGTTATTTCCCAGGTCAGTGTTCTACTGGATGGGGAACCTGTGGCCTCAAAGTCACATGTACACCTCTAGGTCCTCAAGTTGGCCTTTTGACTGAAGTTCCCCATCCCTCTAGTCATTGTTTCCTGCTGCCTCTCAATAAAGCAGGTTCCCATACATGGGCAAAGGGTCCCATAAAATCCTAAGTCACAAACTCCAGAATTCCTGACCCAACCTAGACTAGCATCCTAAGGCTGGTATTCTGGCCAGCTCTGAGCTGTTGCTGTGGCAACAGAAATCTGAAAAATGGAAAGCCCTGATTGGGCAATAGTGCACTGCAGTACATTTGCCTAAGGGAGATAGATCATGATTTTCTCCTCTGTCTAGACAGTTTCCATGGTAACCATCCTCCCATCTGATGCAAAGGAACACTCTTTGTTTTTGATAGGTGTCTGCCCAACCCTCTACCACCACCATCACCACCATAAGTTAAAGCATCCTTGATCCAGTCTTCAATTTTATATCAAACTTGGGGAATCATCCTTATTTCTTTTGTAAAATTCAGAGCTTTACGCAAAGATGAGTAAACTCGAGTCCCTGCCCTCTCTGAGGTCTCAGTCTAGTTGTGGGGAGTAGGGCAATCAGTGAAGTGGGGATAGGATAAACACATTCATAAAAATCACCATGAAAGAAGATTCCCAGAACCAAACTGATTAAGAGGGCAAGCCTGGGCCTCTTGAAGGTTCCAATCTGGCTCAGGAGACACAGGACCCCTAGAAGTATCCCTGTGGCTTGCCATCCAAACAAAGAAGAGCATTCAGAAGGTTGCTGCTGTTAAGACAATGGTCCCAGTTTGGTTGGAGTGCTAAGAGACCCCAGCCCTCTAAATTGGAATCTCAGACAGGGTTGGGGTAGGAAAGGAGAAAGAAACTAATGTGGGCATCCAAGGAAAGGTAGTTACTTAGGAGCAAGCCAGAAAGAAAGTGGTCATCAAGCCACTGCTTGAATACCTACAGTATTGGGAAACTCACTACTTTTCAAAGCAGAACATTACACTTGAGGATAGCTGTTCGCGATAACTTCATTGTTAGGAGTTTTGATTTCTTTACATCAAGCACAAATGTGTTTCCCTGAAATTCCAATCCCTACCCCCTTGCTCCTGATCCTCCCACTAGGGCTAAATAGAACAAACTTAATCCATCTTTCATGTGACAACCCTTCAAATACTTAAAGACAACCCCCATGACCTTCCCCAAAGGTTCTATCATCTCCTGGACCCTGTGCCCCTGCTGGTGCAGCCCTGGATGTCTTTGGCTGCCCTGTCATACTGTTGGCACTTATTAAGCTTGTGGTCTACTAAGACCCCCACATCTTTTTTATATCAACTGTTGACTAACCAGACCTCCCTGATCCTTCATTTGTACAGTTGGTTCTTTGCATTCATGTGTAGGACTTTTATATTTACTGCTTTTTACATTTCATCTTTCTGGAGTTAACCCCTCATTTAAGCCTATTGAGATTTCTTTGAATACTGTTTTAGTGCTTGCTAGCATCATCCGAAATTTTTATGAGCTACAAAACTGATAAGCTTGATGTCTACAGCTTTATCTACTGCTATAATACGTGTGAAGTGCTTCACAAACCTGAAAGCCTTTCATAAAAGTCAAGAAGAAGAAAGAACTAGAGAAAGAGGAAGAAAAAGAACAGCCCAGGACCAAAGACAAGTCCCTGGGGTACCACTCTAGAAACATCTGTCACAGCTGATTTCTATTTTATACTAATTATTTTACTTGGTGTCACTATTCCCTCTCAGGTCACTCTCTCCCCTTTTCCTCACCTGGACCATTGGTGGAACCAATCCAATTCTACACCGTCCTCCTCTCTTGAATCCCTAGACCCCTTACCATTTCACCAGTCAAGTCCTGCTAAGCCTCAGTCTTGAATCACTTGAATCATCTCATTTGCTCCTATAAGAAGCTAGAGAGAATCATGCTACTGCTATGACTGCGTCCACTACAAATATATGTCACATAGCCTCAACTGGGCCCTCAATGGTACTAGGCAATCCTACTCTTCCTGCCTTATCAACTCACTATCCCACCCTCCACAAAGGCTGTTCCAAATCTTCTGATCCCACCTCAAACCTCCAGTGGCTCCCTCTCTGGTCTCAGACGAGAAACTAGCCTCATACTTTACAGAAGACATTCTAGCCATTGACTTTGAGCTCCCTCCTCTCCTCTCTTCTTCATCTCACATCATTCTGATGCCTTCTGCTTCTGTCTCTTCTCTCACCCCTGACTTCCATGATGAAGTAGCTTTATTCTTTGTCAAGGTTAATCCCTCTACCTGCTCAAGAGCTCCCATTCCATGCCATCTCCCTCAAAAGATTGCCTCCTCTGTCATCCCTACTCTTTCACTTATTTTCAAGCTCTATCTATCTAATGCCTCATTCCTTACTGTCTACAAACATGACCATGTCTCTTTTATCCTGAAAAATCCTCACTTGGTCCTTCCATCCTCACCACCTTCCTATATCTTTTCTGGTCTTTGTGGTTAAATTCTTTGAAAAGTCCATCTGTAATAGGTACCTCCACTTTCTTTCCTCTGACTCTATTCTTAACCCCTTATTATTCCACTGAAACTGTCTCTCTAAAGTTGTCAATGATCTCTTAGTAGCCAAATCCAATGTCCCTTTCTCAATCCTCCATCTCTCTGCAGCCTTTGACGCTGTTGATCACTCTCTCCTCCTTGATATTCTCTCTTTTTAGGGTGTCAGTATGCTACTCTCCATTGGTTTTCCTCTTATCTATCTGAAAACCCCTTCTGAGTCATCTGCTAAATTTGGATCCAGATTACATCCTCCAACCTTAGGTCTCTAACAAGGTCCCTTGCTGGTCCTTCTTCTCTTCTCCATCTATACTACTTCACTTGGTGATCTCATCAACTCCCTTGTATTTAATTATTATCTCTATTGACAATTTTCAAATCTGACTATTCTGCCCCAACCTCTCTGCTCACCTCCAGTCTCACATCCCCAACCAATTTTCAGACATTTCCAACTAGACATCCAAAAAACTTCTTAAACTCAATATATCCAAAACAGAAATCATTCTTTGTCCCCTATATCCTCCTCTGCCTCCTACCTTCCCAATCACTTACAGGGAAACATCTACCTCCTACTCCCTCACGCTTGCAATCTAGGAATTATCCTCAACTCCTCACTATTTCTCACCTCCCATGTACAATCTGTTGCCAGGGCCTTTGACTTCATCTTTGAAACATCTCTCAAATATGCCCCCCTCTCTCCTCTGTCACCAACCCTCCTCTAAAGGAGGCCTTAATCACACCATGCCTGGACTATTGTAATAGCGTTTGGGTGGGTCTGGCTGCCTCACGTCTCTCCCACTCCAATCCATTCTCAATTTTAGCCAGTAACATGATTTTCCTAAAATGCAGGTCCAATCATGTCACCCCTATCCCCCACTCAATAAACTCCAGTATTTTCCTATTTCCTCCAGGAAAAATACAAAATCCTATGTTTAACATTCAAAACCCTTCATAACCCAGTGACCTCCTACTTTTCCAGCCTTCTCCCACCTTAATCTCCCCAGGTATTCTATGATCCAGTGACTCTGGTCTCCTGATGTTCCATAAATAAGACACTCCATTTCATATCAGGGGAAGAGAAGTAGAGAATATGGGAAAAGTTAGTGAGAAGATCATTTTAATTCCATATTGTTAAAATTATTATTAAAAATAATATTTATATTATAACAATAACAATAGAATTTGTATCATACTTTTAAGATTTTTGAAGTACTCTGCATATGTTGATTCGTTTGATCCTCACAAAAATCTTGTGAGACAGGTGCTATTATTATGTCCATTTTAGAGATAGGGAAACTAAGGCACAGAAAGGTTAGGTGATTTGAGTAGGGTTACATAGCTAGAGAAGGTAAGGGAGGAAATAAGCATTAATACAGCTCTTGCTATATGGCAGACACCGTGCTAAGTGCTTTACAAACATCTGATTTGTTCTACACAAGGATCCTTCAAAACAGGTGCTATTATCACTCCCATCCCCATTTTAGAGTTGAGGGAAATGAGGGAAGCAGAGTGATTTGTTCTGGGTCACTCAGATAGTGTTTGCATTTGAAATCAGGTTTTCCTATCTCCAGGCCCAGCCCTCTACCCACTACACCACCATAGATAACTCTCTTCTCTACTACCAGAAGTACCACCCCTTAAAGCTGTCGCCTGCCTTGACTCTTTTTACTTGCTCCCTGATGGGTAGTCAGTGCTCCTTCCTTTGTAACAGGCTACTACTGCTGCTTCTAGCTCTTACTAGATAATCTCTTTTCTGACATTAGTTGTGAATATACATCATTAGCTCTTGGAGCAGTATTTTCCTCCTCAAAGGATCCCTCTTCCTTCTCTTGGGGAAGGGCCCCTTTTCTGTTGCTTAACTCCAAACATTCAGTAGGTCCTTTGACTGTGATACTGAACCCACTACTCCTGCCATGATACCACCACTGTCCTTATGATCATCTCTTCTAGACCGTAAGCGCCCTGAAGCTAGGATTTTGTCTTAACAAATTTGTATCTCTTCCAGTGTCAAGTACAGGGCTTGGCACATGGTAGGCACTCACAAAGTATTTGTTAATTTGGATTGAATTGATACTTGGATTCTGGCCCCAACTCTCCCACTGAATAACTGTGTACCTTTGAACAAGTCGCTTCCCTAATAGGAGCTCATTTCTTCATTTGTGAAATGAAGAGCTTCATCCTAGCCCTGTCTGCCTCCCATATCTCTTGGAAGAATAGAATGAGAAAATGGTCATGATCCTTCTAAGGAAAATAGTAGTAGTAATAGGAGCAGCAGTAGCAACATTTATATAGTGTTTTCTATGTGACAGGTACTATGCTAAGTGGATTACAAACATCTCGACAACCTTGGGAGGTAGGTCTCATTATTATCCCCATTTTATAGATAAGGAAACTGAGGCAAACAGGTGAAATGACTTGCCCAGGGTCACTTACTTTGTAAGTGTCTGAGTCTGGATTTGAACTCAAGTCTTCCTGGCTCCAGGCCCAGAGCTCTGTGGCCATCAGAGGCCCTGGTCATCCTTGTTATTTTGACTTTAACAAAATTTTCTCCTTCTCTTCAGAATTCAATATGCTTGGCCACCAATGGAAAATTGCTCTTAAAGACATGTAGAAAATCTTATGGTCCCATTGTCCAGAGAGAAGAACCCAAGGATCTTAATTTCAGTTCCTACACCAAGTACAGCAATGAGACAAAATTGTTAAATGAGATCTGGTCTGTGAGAATAAGCATTGAAATACAGGTCCTAATGTTCCTGTTCAGTCTTCTCCACACCTTCTTCAATACCCAGAGGTCACAGTGCCCTTCCCCTAACTCCCAACTTCAGTTCCCTTGCTAGTGAGACAAGAAGGGAAGAGATAAAGGCCAATCTCAGAGCAGAATGACTCATGAGTTGTTTTTTTCCTGGAAAATCCATCACAAAGCTATGACTACCCATGGTCATGGTGGCAGGGGAGAAAAACAAAGAAAGGATAGATAATGAGCTTCTGGTCAAGCCAATGCTAAGATCTCCACCTCTGCACAGTGCTTCATAACAGAGTGTTAAAATATCAGCACAGATAGAACCCTTAGAACACAGAGCAAAAAACGTCAGAGACAAGAGGAATCTTACAGAGAACCTACTACACACTGCTCACATTGATAGGGAATCTGAATCTCAGAAAGTCAGTGGTAAAATTTGGAAAATATAGCGCCTAGTGTATTACTTCCCAGTTCAATATTCTTGTCACTGTCTCTCAGTAAAGCAGGCTCGCATGCATGAGAGGGTCCCATAAAGCCCAAAGCCACATACTCCAAACCTCCTGACATTTTAAGAAGTGCTGAAGGGGACGAGAATGGAAAAAGTTTAAGAAGCCCTGCCCTGGATCAGCATCCTAATGCTGGTATTCTGGCCAGCACTGAGATGTTGCCATAGCAACAGAAGTCTGAAAATGGAAGGTCTTGATTGGACAATAGGGCACTGCAGTACATTTCCCTGAAGGAGAGAGTTTATAGGTTTCTCTACTGTCTAGACAGTCTCCATGGTAACCATCCTTCTATCTGATAAAAAGAATACTTTTTTGCTTTTGATAACTGTATGTCCTACACTCCACCACCATCATCAGTTTTTAAAAAAACCCTGCCCAAGTCTTTAATTTTAGTCCAAAATGGGGGAGTTATCCTTATTTCTTACAGAAAATTCAGAGTTTTATGGAGTGAAGAGTAAATTCTAGTCTCTGCTCTCTGTCTCTGAAAGTTCAGTCTAAATGGGGAAAGTAGAGCAGTGAGAGAAGTGAAGATAGAATATGCACACATTCATAAAAACCACCAGGAAAAAAAAAGGATTTCCTAAATCAAATGGGCTGATTGTGATGGTGACAGTCTAGGCCTCTTGGATGAACCTGAACCATCCAGTTCAGGGGACTCAGGGGCTCTAAAGGCATCACAGTTGCTTACTGTCCAATCAGAGAAGAGTATTCAGAGGGATTGCCAGTACAAGGACAACAGTCCAAGTTTAGATGGAGAGCTGGTGCTAAGAGAAATCTGGCCTCTAAAGTGGGATTTCAGATAGGGTTGGTATGGGAAAGGAAAAGGAGGTTAATGGGGACATGCAAGGAAGGGCAGTCAGAGAGAAAAGGTAGATTGGTCATCAAGTCTCTGCTTGAATACCTACACTGATGTCAAACTCACTACCTATCAAAGCAAACCATTGCACTTGGGAATAGCTGTTTAGGATAACTTCATCATTAGGAGTTACTCATTTCCTGACACTCAGCTTAAATGTGTCCTCCCACTCTGGCCAAGTAGACTTTTTTAATCCAGTGGAACAATAGTCCAAAATTCTTATGAGTTGTAAATTTGATAAACTTAATATCTAAAGCTTCATCTACTGATTTAGTGTGTAAAGTGTTTTGCAGACCTGAAAGCCCATTGCAAAAGTCAAGAAGAAGAAAGAAGGAAGAACAGGAGGAAGAAAAAGAACAATTCAGGACCAAGGACAAGATACTAGGATACCACTCTAGAGACCTCCCTCAAAGTTGATTTCTACTTCAATACTAATGATTTTTCTTGGTATCACTATTCCCTCCCAGGTCATCTCCCTACTCACTCTCTCTCTTTTGCCTCGTATTGACCCACTGGTGAATCAATTCAACTCTACACTATCCTCCTCTCTTAAGTCCCTAGACCCCTTGTCATTTCATCAACAGAGCCCTGCTAAGCCTCAGTCTTGAATCACTCCCACCCTTCATCTCATTTACTAGACCTAGTACTCCAGGAGGTGGAGAAAATCACAGAACCATTCTCACTGGACCCACTACAAATATATATTAAACAACCTCACTTGGGCCCTCAATGGTGCAAGGCAATCCTTCCTTCCTGCCCTATCAACTCACTGTCCCACCCTCCACAGTAGTTCTTCCTAAGCCTTTTCATCCCTCCTCAAACCCCCCAGAGCCCTCCCTAGCGTCACCCTATCCAATGAGAAAATTGTTTTGTATTTTACTTCATTCCCTCTGGGGTCTGTCCACTCCCTTGTCCTGGAGCTCCCTCTTGACCTGTGTCCAGGCCTTTCAGCATAATCCTGAGGCTTCTTGGCTCCCAACTTCTGATTTAACTTAGGCATTTAGTCAGCAAACTGGTGCCATGTTCCTCATGGCCCTCTCTTCTGAAATTTCCAAAATGAACCCTCAACCACATGGTCTTCCATACTGGGTGTTTTCATCATGGCTGTTCCCCTCCTTCCTCCAGGGTGGTGCTGGGTACCTCCTATGTGTAAGCCTTTGGGGTTTGCATATTTGTTTGTTTCTCCCCCTGGACAGGGGAAGAAAAGGGAACCCCCAAACCTTTTCAGAGATGCTCATGTTTTTTCCATATAAATGCTTTCAGCAATGCCCATTGAAATCCAGGAACACTATGTCTACAACATGTCAATGAGTTAAAAGATCTCTCTGTCTCTGTCACTTTCTCTATCTGTCTCTCAGTCTCCATCTCTGTCTCTCTGTCTCACTATCTCTGTCTTTTTGTCTCTGTTTCTCTTTGTCTCTCTGTCTCTCTCTCTCTTCTCCATTTTTACTTACCTATTCCCTTCTTCTGCTGCTGCTATAAGTGGATACCTAATTCCAGCAGCTGCCACCTGTTTCCCTTTATCTGCATACCCCCACAACCACATGCTTTGAATCAAGGCCACAAGGATACATTTTCTAGGGTTTATTCTTACAAAAAAAATGAAAATGTAGAAATGCAAGAGTATTACACGGTGGAAGGGTGTGGGAATGGTGAGGTCTTTCAAAGTTCTCCCAAAACAAAACCACCTACTCCAAAACTGAGTGGTACTTCATTTCCAAGTTACTTGATCTTGCTGGAGTTCCCTAAGCTTGGCTTTCTGGACTAGTAGCCCCAAACCACAGCCTGCACCTCCCTTACAGAGTCAGAATGAAAATGGTCCCTACTGCTCCTACGATGTCCTGCTGAGCTGAGATTCTAAATCAAAGCCATTCACTGCAATAATAGGAATGAGGAATGACGAATCTGAAAAGGAAGAAAAGACTTGATCAGGTTTTCCTGTTCATTTCATTTTCTTCATTTGGCAGGAAATGGCTCCCCAAATGACTTATTATGTAACAGTCTTACACTGGTGAGGCAAAAAGAAAATCCAAACAAAAGATGTATGTGTCCAAAGGAGATTTACTTAAGGACAATCTATGCAGCAGGCTGCAGATAGGACGCTGGGCCAGTAGAGCAGCAGCTCCCCAGTCCGCATTGCAGTAACTTTCCAGCTCTCCTTTTTTGTATAGGAGTTCCGTGTCTGATATGTTTAGGGGTGCTCCTTCTGAGGGGGGAGGGCAGAGGAATGAATAAAAGTGAAAAGCAGAATGGGGGTGGAGCAGAGGGGCATGGGCCACCCCTCCCTTTTCAAATCTAGGTTTGGGGATCTCTAAGCACAGTAATTGGTATGAGAACATCAGAAGAGAATGCTCCTGGTTTTCCCTCAGATTAGCTAACAAGGAAAATGTGAAAGTTCTCATCTGTGATACCAAGAGCTATAGGGCTTTCTCTTTGAATATGAAGGCATTATAGGGCAAAGATGGGGAGACCTTCTCCCCTGGTTTAAGGGTAAAAGCAAAAAAGCAAAGGACAGTCAACGTTGATTCTATGCATGCGAGATATCTGTCAAGTGGCAGGAAAATTACTTTTAAGTTATTCTTTCAAGTGAGGTCAATAGGTATTTATGTTTTCTCTCTCTCTTCATGCATATATATACATATACATATATATGCATGTATGTATATATAATACATACATACACACATATATGTATTTTCTATATACCCCCATATACATGCATATATATAAAGATATTAGCAAACAATAATAATTCCTTTAAATTATTCAGATAGAGGAAAAATGTCGCTTGCAGAAAGGTATCACCTAGAGAGCCAGCTGACTCAGTGGATACAGCACCAGATCTGGAATCAGGAATACTTGAGTTCAAATCCAGCATCTGCTACTGACTAGCCATGTGACCCTACAGTTTTCTCAAAATGTAAAATGTGGACAGTAATAGCTCCTGTCTCCCAGAGTTGCTATGAGGATAAAATGAGATAATATTTGTAAAATCTTTTGCAAACCTTAAAGCACCATATAAATGCTAGTAATTATGATTATGATGGCTTCTAATTACAACATCTTAAGAAGCAAAGGCATATTTTTGTAACATAACAAAATAAGGGTCTAGAACTCCAGGTGACTAGAAATTAGAACTGGAAAAGGATTTGTGACCAGGTTTTATGAAGATCAGCTTGTAGAAATGAGGGTTTTGGTCTGGAGAAGAGACAGGCAATCAATAATCATTTAGAAAGCACTTACTATGTGCCAGACACTGCACTAAGCATTGGGACCCAAAGTCCTCCCTCTTTAACTTCCCAACTCTATGACCTTGGACAGCTCAGTTGAAGTCTCTTGGCCTCAGTTTTCTAACCTGTAAAATAAGAGGGATGGAGTAGATGCTACATTCCCAACTCTAAATCCAGTGTTCTTATGATGATTAATTGGTGTCTGTGGCTATGGATTTGGCTATGGCTTGTACAGAGTAGACACAAAAACTACCAAAGAGCTGCGTGCACGTGGGTGAGTGTGCATGTGTATGTTTGTGTGTGTTTGTACGAGAGCAGGGTAACAGAACCTGAAGACTTGGGAAAAGATAAAGGGAGAATCCTTTCAATGCCATATCATTATAAAGATAATTCCTACAACTATTATTATCATTATAACAGTAACAATAGCATTTATATAATACCTTAAGGTTTGCAAAGTACTTTACATGTGGTAACTCATTTGACCCTCACAAAACCCTGTGACATAGATGCTGTTATATGTCCATTTTAAAGATGAGGAAAGTAAGGCAGAAAGATGTTAAGTGATTTGGTTAGGGTCACACAGCTAGGGAAGGGAACGGAAGGAGTAAGCATTTATATAACCCCTGCTACATGGCAAGAATTATATGCTTTATAAATAACGGAGCTGTTCTTCATAAGAACCCTTCAAGATAGGTGCTATTATCATGCCTATTTTAGAGTTAAGGAAACTGAGGCAAACACAGAGTGATGAGCATTGGATCACTCAGCTGATAAGTGTTTGGATTTGAACTCAGATCTTCCTAACTCCAGCCTGAGCCTTCTATCCAATGCACCACCAAAGCTGCCTCTCTTCTTTGTTGCCAGAAGTACCAATCCTCAAAACTGTCTCCTGTCTCGACTCTCTTTACTTGCTCTCTGATGGGTAATCAGCCCCCTTTCCCTTGTACCAGGCTGCTGCTGCTACTCCTTTTAACTTTCACTAGATAATTTCTTTTCTGACAGCACCTGTGAATATACATTATTTGTTCCTGGGACAGCATTTTCCTCCTCAGAGGGTCCATCTCCCTTCTCTTAGGGAAGGGCCCTTTTTCTGTTGCCTAACTCCAAGCATTCAGCAGGTGTTTTGACTGTGATGCTGAATCCAGGACTCCTGCCATGATGCTACAATCATATTTTGTGATGGTCCCTATTAGACTGTAAGCTTCCTGAAGTTAGGGGCTGTGTCTTAACAAAATTTGTATCCCTCCCAGTATCAAGGATAGGTCTTGGCACATAATAGACACCCAAGGAATGTGGTGTTTTTTTTTAAGTTGAATTGAATTAAGACTTGGGTTCTGGCTCCAACTCTCCCACTGAATTACCGTGTGCCTTTGAATGAGTCACTTCCCTAACTGGGTCTCATCTCTTCATTTGTGAAATGAAGAGTTTAGTCCTAGCACTATCTACCTCCCAGACCTCCTAGAAGAGTAGAATGAGAAAATGGTCCTGATCCTTCAGAGGAGAAATAATAATAACAGTAATGGTAGTAGTATTGGTGGTACTAATAGTAATAGCTAGAATTTATATATTGCTTATTATGTGCCAGGCACTGTGCTAACTGGTTTACAAACATTATCTCACAACAACCCTGGGAGATGGTCCTATTATTATCCCCATTTATATATGAGGACAACAAGACAGGCAGAGAGAGTGACTTGCCCAGGGTCACACAGTTACTAAATGTCTGAGCCTGGATTCAAACTCAAGTCTTCCTGGCTACAGACCCAGAGCTTTCTTCACTGAGCCCTCTAGATGGCTCAAATCTAAAAATGTTTTGCAGCCATCACTGGCCATGGTCATTCCTGTTATTTTGACTTTAACAAAATTTTCTCTTCCTCTTAACAATTCAACATGCTTGGGCCACCAACAGAAAATTGTGCTTTAAGATATGTAGAAAATTCTGTGGCTTTATTGTCCAGACAGAAGAGCCCAAGGATCTTAATTTCAATTCCTACACCACATACAGCAATGAAACAGGTATGCTGAATGGGGCCTAATCTCTAAGGACAAGCAGAGAAATGAAGGCCTTAATGCTCCTGCCCAGTCTTCTCCACACCTTCCTGAATTTCCAGAGGCCATGGTGTCCCTTCCACCACTCTCAACTTCATCTCCGTTGGGGGTCAGACAAGGAGGGAGGAGATAAAGACTAGTTACAGAGCAAAATGGCCCAAGAGTGATTTTTCCTGGGATATGAAAGCGTGGTTACCGAGGGCCATGGTAACAGTGGTGAACGGCAAAGAAAGGACAGCTAATGAGTTGCTGATTAATTCAATAATAAGATCTCTATCTCTGCACGGTGCTTCACACACAGAATGTTAAAATATCAGCATGTTAAGCACCCTTAGAATTCAGAGCAAAAAAATGTCAGAGATAGAAGGGAAGGACTCTGAGACCCAGAAATTCAGTATTAAAACCTGGAAAATATAGCACCTAGTGTGTTAGTTCCCAGGTCAGTGCTCTTGTCAGTACAACCAGGTGCCTCTCAATAAAGCAGGTTTCCATGCATGATCTCTGAGTGTCCCATAAAAGCCAAAGCCACAAACCCCAGAATGCCTGGCCTCCTCAAGATCAGCATCTTAAGGGCGGTATTCCGGCCAGTGCTGAGATGTTGCCATAGCAACAAAAGTCTGAAAAATGGAAAGCCTTGATTGGACAACAGGGCACTGCAGTACATTTCCCTGAGGAAGAAAGTTCATGGGTTTCTCTACTGTCTAGACAGTCTCCATAGCAACCATCTTCAAATCCAATTAAGAATAGTCTTTGCTTTTGATGAGTCATGGCTTACCACTATCAGCTAAAAAAAAAATCCCTTTCCCAGTTTTCAATTTTATACCAAATTGAGGGAGTTAACCCTATTTCTTATAGAAAACATAGGGCTGTACGTGGTAACGAGTAAATTCTAGTCCCTGCTCTTTCTGAAGTCTCAGTCTAGTTGTGTGGAGCAGGGCAGTGAGTGAGATGGAGATGGAATATGAACATTCATAAAATTACCAGGAAAAAAGGATTCCCTGACCCAAATGGGTTAATTGTGATGGTTAACAGTCTAGGCCTCTTGGAGGTGCCTATGTAGCTCAGGGGACCCAGGGGCTCTAGAAGCATCACAATGGCTTACTGTCCAATCAGAGAAGAGCGTTCAGATGGATTCCATAGCTAGGACAACATTCCCAGTTTAGTTGGAGAGTTGGTGCTAAGAGACAGTAGGCCTCTAAACCTGGGCCTCAACTAGGGTTAGTATAGGAAAGGAAAAAGAAGTTAATGGGGGCATCCAAGGGAGGGCAGTTACTCAAGGACAAGCCACAGAGAAAAGGTAAATTGGTCATGAAGTCTCCTTTGGGGCTAGATTCCATAAAAGACCTTCTGCATTAGGTACCTCCATTTTCTCTCCTCTCACTCTCTTCTTAACCCTTTATCACTCCACTGAAACTGCTCTGTCTAAAGTTATCAACAGGCTCTTAGTTACCAAATCCAACGGCCTTCTCTCAATCCTCACTCTGCTTGGCCTTTCTGAAGCATTTGACACTGTTGCTCACTATATTCTCCTTGATACTCTCCTTAGGGTTTCAGGACCTCTCCCCATCTCTCTCTCTCTCTCTCTCTCTCTCTCCAGCTTCTTCTCCAACCTATATGAACACCCCTTCTCAATTGCCTTTGCTAGATTCTCATCCAGATCCTCTAACTTTAGGTCTCCAACAGGGTCCTTTCCTCACCCTTCTTCTCTTCTCCTTCTATACCACTTCACTTGATGATCTTGACAGCTCCCTTGGATTTGATTATCATCTGAAAATTTTCAAATCTACCTATCCTACCTATCTTTGCTCACCTCCAGTCTCACATCTCCAACCAATTTTCAAACATTTCTAACTGCTTGTCCAAAAAACTTCTTAAGCTCAATATATCCAAAACAGAAATCATTCTCTTTCTCCTACATCCTCCTCTGCCTCCTACCTTCCCTACTATTGTAGAGGGAAATACCAACCTCCTACTCCCTCACTCTTGCAACCTTGGAATCTTTATCCTCAACTCCTCAGTATTTCTCACCTCCCAAGTGCAATCTGTTACTAGGGCCTATCAACTTCACCTTTGAAACATCTCTCAAATACGCTCTCTTCTCTCCTCTATCACCAACACTGCCCTAAAGGAGGCCCTCATCACACCGTGTCTGGACTATTGTAATAGCCTCCGGGTAGGTCTGGCTGCCTGTGTCTTTCCCCACTTCAATCCACTCTCCATTCATCTACTAAAGTGATTTAACTGAAATGTAGGCCCTAGCCTGACACCCCTCCCAGTCACTCACATATCCAGTAAACTTCACTGGCTTCCAATGGCCTCCAAGAGCAAATACAAAATGCTTGGTATTCAAAGCCCTTCATAACCTAGCCCCCTCCCACTTTTTTCAGACTTGTTACATTTTATTCCCCATCAGGTACTCTTTGATGCAGAGACACTGGCCTCCTGGCTGTTCCACAAATAGACCGCTCTATGTTTTACCTCCAGGCATTGTCTCTGGATGTCCCCTCTGCCTGGGATGCTCCCTTTCCTCATCTCTGCCTCCCATACTCACAGGTTTCCTTTGTCTCAACTAAAAACCCATCTTTTACAGTAAGTCTTCCATACTCCCCTTAATTATAGTGCTTTCCCTTTGTTTAATTGTTTCCTATTTGTCCTATATATACCTTGCTTTGAATACATTTGTTTGCTTCTTGTCTCTCCTGTTAGATTGTAAGCTCCTCGAGGGCAGGGACTATCTTTTGCATCTTTTTGTATCTGTAGCACTTAGCACAATGCCTGGCACATAGTAGGCACTTAATAAATATTTGACTGACTTACTGACTCAGTGAGCGCATGTCTCAACTGCTCAGCATTTTGGTACATGGTAGGAAAAATTCACCACCTTGGGGCCTATCTGTAGGTAAGAAGCATCTTCCATTTTAGCTAGGCTCATCCTTGGGGACAGGTGTCTCCAGAGTCCTTTGCTGATCCATACTCAGAATCTTTGATCTTGTTAGGATTTGGTGAAGCTCAGTTTTTGTTGTCATAGTCAGGCTTTCAAGGCAGCTGACTGCTGGGCCTGAAGTCAGGAAGATCGAGTTCAAATACAGCCTCAGACATTTTACCAGATGTGTATCCTTGGGCAAGTCACTTAACCACTGCCTGCCTCAGTCTTCCCAACTGTAAAATAGGGACAATAAAATAGGGACCTACCATGCAGGGTCATTGTGAGGATCAAATGAGTTAATAGTAGTAAAGGACTTAGCACAGTGTCTGGAATGTAGTAGGTGCTATGTAAATGCTACTTATCATGATTATCATTATTATTATAGCCAGAGGGAAATTTTCCTCTTATGTGGACAACGACTTGTTAAAAACTGTTCTTTAGGTTCATTCATTCAACGAGGTCTTAATGTACCTAACTATTCATCTAGCCCTGGTCAGTCCATGTGTGGCACAGTGAATGGAGTGCTGGATTTGCAATCAGGGAAAACTCAGATTTTTACTAGTAATTTGACCCCAGGCCAGGTCTGAATTCTGGCACCTTCAAAAATGGAGAAAGTCCTATCACTGGTCTCAATGAGATGATTTATGAATGATATATGTACATGAAGCATTACACAGAACAGAAAGCACAGAATGCCTGTGGGCTATTGTGATTATCTTTCTATCTTGCTCACAAATATGACTTGAGGTATTTTACCAGCTGTTTCTTTCATGGGACTCAAGAAGCAGACTGTGATAAGGCTCAATTTTAGAGTCTTCTCTCTAGAAATAATCTCTGTGGCTCCTTTTGTCCCCACCCAGACACCTTCCCTGGAAACATCAGAATCTGGCTGGCGTCTCTCAAGAGGCCTCCCTGCCTTCTCCAAGCATAGAGATGAACAAAATCCATTAGCCATAGAGCTGACTTGTAAATAGCATGGCACTAGCATCTTCACTACTTTACCAAGGTGACAGAATCCATCTTCTGGTGAGCTCCATTTCCACCATTCCCTATGGGATTCAGTCACAGTCCCTACAAACTCACACTGCTACTGTGGGTTCCAAGGATAACTCTGTGTAGACTGAGCTCTTCTTCTATTCTGGGGTCTGTCCACTCCCTTGTCCTACAACTCTGTCTTGACCTGTGTCCATATCTCTCAGTATAATCCTGAGGTTTCTTGACACCACAGTATTATGGCTCCCAACTTCTAGTTTTCTTTAGGCATTTAGTCAGCAAACTGGTGCCATGTTCCTCATGGCCACTCTCTTCTGGAATTCCCAAAATGAACCCTTTACCCCATGATCTTCCATACTGGGTATTTTTATCATGGCTGTTCCCTTCCTCTCCCAGGGTGGTGCTGTGTGCTTCTTGTGTATAAACCTTTGGGGTTTGCTTATTTGTTTGTTTTTCATCCCATACAGGGAAGGTTTAAGGGCAGCCCAAATCTTTTCAGAGATGTTCATATTCATTTCATATAAATCCTTTCAGCAATGCTCATTGAAATCCAAGAATACTATGTCTACAATATGCCACTGAGTTAAGTGATACATCTCTCTCTGTCTCTCTATCTATATCTCTCTCTGTCTCTCTCTGTTTCTCTGTCTCTCTCTCTCTGACCCTCTGTCTTTGTCTCTCTCTCTGTCCTTTTGTCTCTCACTCTGTCTCTTTCTGTCTATTTCTCTCTCTGTCTCTCTGTCTTTTTGCTTCTCTCTGTCTCTGTCTCTGTCTCTCTCTGTCTCTCTCTGTCTCTCTCTTTCTCTCTGTCTCTGTCTCTCTCTGACCCTCTCTGTCTCTCTGTCTCTGCCTCTCTGCCTCTCTCTCTGTCTCTCTGTCTCTCTCTCTGTCTCTCTCTGCCTCTGTCTCTCTCTGTCTCTGTCTCTCTCTGTCTCTGTTTCTCTCTCTCTCTCTCTCTCTCTCTGTCTCTCTCTCTCTCTCCCTCTGTCTCTCTCTCTCTCTCCCTCCCCTCTCTTCCCTCCTCTCTCCAGCAATCAGAATGAAGGCTCCCTGAGTTTAAGGAATCTGAAAATGAGAAAAAAAAAACATGATCAGGTTCTCCTACTTGTTTCAATTTCTTCATTTGGTAGCAAATGGCTCTCAAAATGATAAATTATGTGACAACATTACATTGGGGAGGCAAAGATGAAATCCAAATAAAAGATGCATGTGTCCAAAGGAAATTGAATAAAGGACAATCTATGCAGCAGGCTGCAGATGGGAGAAAGGGTACTTGCTCACCTCAAAATATGCATCTAAGCTGGGCCAATGGAGCAGCAGCTTCCCAGTCTGCATTGCAGTAATTTTCCAGCTTTCTTTTTTTTGTACAAGAGTTCCATGTCTGATCTGATATGTGTTAGTGATGCTCCATCTTGGTGGGGCAGGGCAGGGGAATGAAGGGAAGTGAATTGCAGAATGATGATTGGTAGAACAGACGGGCATGGGCCACCTCCCTTTTCAAATCTAGGCTTTGGGATCTTTGAGCACAGTAATTGGTAGAGAGTTATTCTCTCAAGTGAGGTCAGTAGGTACTTTTGTTTACACACACAAATCCTGCACATTCACCCTAGAATTTTATATTTGAAATACTAACACAAATTTAATAAGAGACAGGGAATAAGCTTCAAATAAGGGAAGATTCTAATGGGGAGGATATAGGTCTTTATTATTAATATAGCTAAGTACAAATATGTATGTTATTGTTGTTCAGCAGTTTTTCAGTCATGTTCAACTCTATTTGACCCCATTTGGGGTTTTCTTGGCAAAGATATTGGAATGGTTTGCCATTTCCTTCCTCAACTCATTGGACAAATGAGGAAACTGAGGAAAACAGGATTAAGTGACTTGCCCATGGTCACACAGCTAGTGACTGTCTATTGCTGGATTTGAACTCAGGAAAATGAGCCTTCCTGACTTCAGGTCCAGCCCTCTGTCCACTATACCACTTAGCTGCCCACAAATAGGTATATGCGTATATAGTATAGCAAACAATAATGATTCATTTAAACTCTTCTGTGGATAGAGTACCAAATCTGGAATCAGGAATACTTGAGTTCAAATCCAACCTTAGACAGTACTAGCTGTACGGCCCTATGCAAGCCTGGGTCTGCCTCAATTTCCTCAACTATAAAATGGGGATAATGATAACACTTGCCTCCCAGAGTTGCTATGAGAATAAAATTAGATATTTGTTAAGTGCTTTGTAAACCTTAAAGCACTATATAAATGTTAACAATTATGATTATGATGACTTACAACATTCTAAGAAGCAAAGCCATATTCTTATAAACATTATTAAAATAAGGGATTAAAACTTCAGATGACTGGACATTGGGACAGTAGATTAATTCTTATGAGGATAAGCTGACAGAAGTTAAGATTTTGGTCTGGGGAAGAGACAGGCAATCAATAAGCATTTAGAAAGCACCTACTATGTGCCAGACTCTGCACTAAGCGGTGATAGCCAAAGTCCTCCCTCTTCAACTTCCCAATTCTAAGACCTTGGACAGCTCAGTTGAAGTCTCTTGGCCTCAGTTTTCTAACCTGTAAAATAAGAGGGGTGGAGTAGATGCTACGTTCCCAACTCTAAATCCAGTGTTCCTATGATGGTTAATTAACATCTATGGCTAGGGGATCAGCCCTCAACGAGTAGACATAAAAATACCAAAAGAGGGGTGTGTGTGTGTGTCTGTGTGTGTGTGTGCATGTGTAAGAGCAAGAGAAGAAAAGTTGAGGGTAAAGACTTGGGAAAAATTAGAGAGAGGATCCAGTCTTAGACCATATCATGCCATATCATCATCACCATCATCATCATCATCATCATCATCATCATCATCATCATCATAATTACTACAACTATTATTCATAACAATTATAATAGCATTTACATAATACTTCAAGGTTTGCAAAGTACTCTACATATGTTAACTCATTTGATTCTCACAAAAACTCAGTGAGATAGGTGCTGTTATTGTATCTACTTTAAAGATGAGGAAAGTGAGGCACAGAGAGGTTAAGTGATTTGGATAGGGTCACACAGCTAGAAAAGGTAAATAAGGAATAAGCATTTATATAGTTCCTGCAAAATGCCAGGAATTGTGTTAAATGCTTTTCAAATATCCCATTTGTTCTTTACAAGGACCTTTCAAGGTAGGTGTTATTATCATCCCCATTTTAGAGTTAAAGAAACTGAGGCACAGTGATGAGCATTGGGTCACTTGGCTGGCAAGTGTTTGGATTTGAACTCAGATCTTCCTAACTCTGGTCTGAGCCCTCTATCCACTGCACCACCAAAGTTCCCTTTCTTCTTTGTTGCCAGAAGTACCAATCCTCAAAGCTGTCTCCTGCCTTGACTCTCTTTACTTGCTCTCTGATGGGTAATCAGTCCCCTTTCCCTTATACCAGGCTGCTTCTGCTACTCCTTCTAGCTTTTACTAGATAATTTCTTTTCTGACAGCACCTGTGAATATACATTATTTGTTCCTGGAACAGCATTTTCCTCCTCTGCGGAAGCACCTGTGAATATACATTATTTGTTCCCGGAATAGCATTTTTCTCTTCTCCCTTCTCTTAGGGAAGGGCCCTTTTCTGTTGCCTAACTCCAAGCGTTTAGTAGGTGTTTTGACTGTGATGCTGAATCCAGGACTCCTGCCACGATGCCACCATCATATCTTGTGATGGTCCCTATTAGATCGTAAGTTCCCTGAAGGGAAGGGACTGTGTCTCAACAAAATTTGTTTCTCTCCCAGTGTCAAGGGTGGAGCTTGGCACAGAACAGACACCCAAGAAATGCTTAAGTTGAATAGAATTGAGACTTGGGTTCTGTCCCCAACTCTCCCACTAAATTGCCATGTGCTTTTCAGCAAGTTACTGACCCAATTGGTTCCCATTTCTTCATTTGTGAAATGAGTTTAATCCCAGTCCTATTTACCTTCTAGATCTCTTGGAGGAGTAGAATGAAAAAATGGCTATGATGCCGCAGGGGAAAATAATAACAACAGTAACAAAACAACAACAAAAATAGTAATGGCTAACATTTATATAGCACTTACTATGTGCTGGGCAATGTGTTATATACTTTACGAACATCTCATTTGATTCTCACACAACCCTGGGAGGTAGGTGGTATTATTATCACCATTTTATAGATAAGGAAACTCAGGCAAACAGAGGTGAAGCGACTTGTCCAAGGTCACACAGTTAGTAAGTTTCTTATCCTGAATTTGAACTCAGGTCTTCCTGACTCAGGTCCTAGCCCTCTATTTGCTGCCTCTAAAATCTAAAAGTGATCCTGCGGCCATCAATGGCCATGGTCATCCCCATTATTTTGACTTCAATAAAATGTTCTCCTTCTCTAGAATTCAACATGGTTGGCAACAAGTAGAAAAATGTAAGTTAAGATGTGTAGAAAACCTTGTGATTCCATTCTGCCGACCTAAGAATCCGAAGAGTTTAATATCCACTCCTGCACCATGTACTGCAATGAGACAGATGTGCTGAACAGGGCCTGGTCTGTGAGGACGAGCACTGAAACACAGGCCCTGATGCTCCTGCTCAGGCTTCTCCGCACCGTCTTCAAGACCCAGAGGCCACGGTGCCCCTCCCTGTCCCTTCCAATTTCACTCCATTAGTCGTCAGACTAGGAAGAAGGAGATTAAAGCCCAGTTAGAGAGCAGAATGGCCTAAGAATTTTTGTTTCCCGCAAAATCCTCCGTGAAGCTTTGGCTCGCCAGGACAATGGCAAGAGGGGAGCCTTGCAAAGGTAGGAGCACTGATGATCTGCTGTTAGATTCAATAAGATCTCTACCTATGCTTCATATACAGTGTGTCAGAATATCAGCGCTGGGAAGACCCTATAGAACACAGAACAAAGAATGTCAGAGCCGGAAGAGATCTCAGAAATAAACTACTCCAGCTCCTCATTTAATTAGGAGGGATGAGAATCTCAAAAAATCAATGATAAAATAGGGAACATGTAGCACCCTGGTCTCCTGTCTCCCAGTTCAATGTCTTTGTCACTGCCTCTCAATACAGCAGGCTGCCATGCCTGGGTACAGAGGGTCCCATAAAGCCCAAAGCCACATACTCCAAAATTCCTGGCCCACCCTAGATCAGCATCCTAAAGCTGGTATTCCGGTCAGCACCAAGAAGTTGCCATAGCAACAGAAGTCTGAAAAATAGAAAGCTCTGATTAGACAACGTGATACGGCCTTTCATTTCACCGAGGGAGATTGTTCATGATTTTCTATATTGCCTAGCCAGTCTCCATGGTAACCATCCTCCAATCTGATGCAATGAATACTCTTTGCTTTTGAGAGATGTGCGTCCTAATATCCTGTACCACCACCATGGGTTACAACATCCCTGTCCCAGTCTTCAGTTTTAGCCTAAACTGGGGAAGGGGCAGGGCGGGGATGGGGTATCTCTATTTCTTATAGAAAATTCAGGACCTTGTGCGGTGATGAGTAAACTCCAGCTCCCGCCCCCGCTGAGGGTTCAGTCTAATTGAAGATGGCAGGGAAGTGGGGGGGGGATAGAATGGGCATACATTCAGAAAAGAAGGAAATAAATAAATTAGGAAATAAGATTCTCTGAATGAAATGAGTCTATTACAATATTGACAGTGTAGGCCTCTTGGAGGTTCCAGAACAGTGATAGAAAACTCACTGCCTCTCAAAGCAGACCATTGCACTTGGTGGTAGCCATTTGGGATAACTTTATTATTAGAGTTTTTATGTCCTGACATCAAGCTTAATTGGACCTTCCTAAAATCCCTCCATATCCAACAATTGCTCTTGGTCCTCCCACTACGACCAAATAGAATAAATCCAATCCTTCTTTCATGTGACTGCCCTTCAAATACTTAAAACAACTCCAATGCCCTTCCCTAAGAGACTATCATGTCACAGACATGGACACTGTACCTAGATGCAACCCTGGATGGCTTTTGGCTATCCTGTCATACTGCTGGCACTTATTAAGCTTGTGGTTCACTAGCACCTGCAGATTTTTTTCATATCAACTGGTGACTAGAGAGGCCTCCCTAATCCTTCATTCATGCAGTTGATTCTTTGCATACATGGGTAGGACTTCTATATTTATCCCTTGTTAAATGTCATCTTTCTGGAGTCAACTCATCATTTGAAGCCGTTGAGACCTCTTTAAATCCTCTCTTAGTACTAGCAATCATCCCAAATTTTTAAGAGCTACAAATTTGATGAGCCTGGTGTTTATAGCTTCATCTAGTGATATAATATATGTAAAGTGCTTTGCAGATCTGAAAGCCCTCTGTAAGACTGGGAGAAGAAAGAACAGGAGGAAGAGGAAGAAAAAGAGCAACCCAGAGTTTATTTCTATTTTAACACTCATGATTTTTCTTGGTGTCACTATTCCCTCCCAAGGCCATCTCCCTGTGCTGCCCATTCTCTCTGGTTTTCCCCATCTTGTTCCCTTGGTGAATCAATTCAGCTCTGCACTGGCCTCCTCTCTTGAGTCCCTAGACCCCTTGTCATTTCCCCAACTGAGACCTGCGAAGACTCACTCTCGGCTAACATTCATTGTTTTTGTTCTTACATATCTGATGCTGCAAGAAGGTACAGAAAATCACACAACCTTTCCAATGGGAACCACTACAAACATATGTTACACAACCTCAAATGGGCTCTCACTACTGCTAGGTAACCCTACACTGCCTGCCTTTTCAACTCACCATCCCCTTCTCCACAGGGCTCTTCCAAACCTTTCCATCACTTCTGAGATCTCCTGTGGCTCCCAGTCCTTCCTCTCCCTCATTTTAATGAAAAAATTGAAATCATTTGCCATGAACTCCTTCTTCACCTCACATCATTCATATACCTTCTGCCCCATGTCTTCCCTCACTCTTCTCTCCCATGATGAGGTGGTTTTATTCCTTATGAAGTGTAACCCCTCTACCAGCTCTAGAGATCCCAACCTCTCTCATCTCCTTTAACAGATAGCCCCATCTGTCATCCTTATCCTTTCACTTATTTTCAATCTCTCCCTATCTGCTGGCTCATTTCTTGTTTTGGTTTTGGTTTTTGGTTTTGGTTTTTTTTTTTTTTTTGCTTTTTTTTTTGGTGAGGCAATTGGGGTTAAGTGACTTGCCCAGGGTCTCACAGCTAGTAAGTGTCAAGTGCCTGAGGCTGGATTTGAACTCAGGTCCTCCTGACTCCAAAGCCAGAGCTCTATTCACTGCGCCACCTAGCTACCCCCTGGCTCATTTCTTACCATCTATAACCTCTCCTATGTCTTCCCTACCCTGAAAAAAAACCCTCACTTGATCCTTCAGTTCCTGTTGTCATACTATATCTCCTCTGTCCTTTGTGGCCAGACTCCTTGAAAAGGCCATCTACAGTAGGGACCTCCATTTTGTCTCCTCTCATTTTCTTCTTAACCCATTATCACTCCACCAAATTTCTCTCTCTAAAGTCACCTTAGTGAAGGTCTAAAGAGCTCTTAGTTGCCAAATCCACTGTCCTTCTCTGAATCCTCATTCTCCTCGACATCTCTGTAGCATTTAATGTTATGGATCACTCTCTCCTCCTTGATTCCATCTTCTCTTTAGGACACCACTCTCTCCTGATTCTCTTCCTGCCTATCTGGCTTCTCCTTCTCAGTCTCCTCTGATGGGTTCTCATCTAGATCATACTCTCTAAGGTATAGGTCTCCTACAAAGTGTTGTCCTGGGTCCTCTTACAGGGTCTTAGTTTCTTCATCTGTGAAATAAAAAGTTTAATCCCTGTCTTATCTGCCTCCCAGACATCTTGGCAGAGGAGAATGAGAAAATGGTCATAATCCTGCAAGGTAAAATAACAACATTAACTACTATCATTATCATTATTGCTAGCATTTATATAGCATACACACACACACACACACACATGCACACACACACATATATACACACAAATATATATATATATATGTCACCTATTTATGTGCTAACTGGTTTACAAACATTGTCTCATTTGATCCACACAAAGACTCTGGAAGGTCGGTATTATCATTAAAACCATTTTATAGATAAGGAAACTGGGGAAGGAGGGAAAGGTGAAGTGGTTTTCTGAGGATTACAGAGTAATAAGTTCCTAAGGCTAGATTTAAACTCAGGTCTTCCTGACTCCAGACCCAGATGTCTCTCTGCTACAAGATCCAGCTGCCTCTAAAATCTAAGTGGCCATTAGGGACCACAGTTCCTATTATTATTTTGATTTTAATAAACTTTCTCCCTCTATGGCCACCAATGGAAAATGGTAAGCTATGACATGTATAAAAACTTGTGATTCCATTCCACAGATCTAAGAGCCCAAGTAGCTTAATATCAGTTCCAACACCACATACTGCAGTGAGACGTGTGCTGAATGGGGCCTGGTCCGTAGGACGAGCATTGAAATACAGACCCTGATGCTCTTGCCCAGTTTTTTCCACACCTTCCTCAAGACCCAGAGGCCACAGTGCCTCTCCATTCCCAATTTGATCTCCCTTGGCAGTCGGAGGAAGGGGGTAGATGAAGCACAGTCAGAAAGCAGAATGACTCAAGAGTTATTTTTCCTGGGAAATTCACCACAAAGCTGTGGCTATGTCAGGCCATGAAGAGGGGGAGAGCTACAAAGGAAGGAGAGCTAATGATCTGCTGGTTAAGTCAACAAGCTCCCTGCCTACACACAGTGCTTCATACACAAGAATGCTAGAGTAACAGTGCAGGGAACACCCTTGGAACACAGAACAAAGAATGTTCTCAGAGCATGAGGGCATCTTAGAAATAACCTATCAAAGCCTCTTCATGTGGTATGTAAGGATGCTGAGTCTCAGCAAAACAACAGGATAACCTGGACAATATAACAACCTGGTTTCCTGTCTCCTGATTCATTCTTCTGGCCCTTGCATCCTGCTGCCTTCCCAAGAAAACAGTTCCATGCATGGGCACAGAGTACCCCTTAAAGCCTAAAGCCACATACTTAAGAATTCTTGGCACACCCTATACCTGCATCCTCAGTCTGGTATTCTGGCCAGCACTGAGATGTTACTATAGCAACAGAAGTCTGAAAAATGGAAAGCCCTGATTGGACAACAGGGTACTGCAGTACATTTCCCTGAGAGAGAAAGTTCATGATTTAGTCATCTATCAAGACAGTCTCCTTGGTAATCATCTTCCAATCTGATTCAAGGAATACTCTTTGTTTCTGTGAGGTGTCTGTCCTGCCCTCCACCACCACCATTATCAGTTAAAATACCTCTGGCCCAGTCTTCAATTTTAGACCAAATTGGGGGAGTTGTCTCTATTTCTTGTAGAAAATTCAGTGCAACGATTAGTAAATTCCAGTTACTGCCCTCTCTGAGGGTTCAGTCTAGTTGGGGGGAGCAGGGCAGTGAGATGGGGGGAGAATATGCACACATTCATAAAAAGCATCAGGAAAGAAGATTTCCTGAACTAAATGGGCCTGTTACAATGGTGACAGTCTAGACCACTTTTAGCTCCCAGAACCATCCAGCTCAGGGGCCTCAGGGGCTCAAGAGGTATCACTGTGGCTTGCTGTCCAAGCAGAGTTCGGAAGGATGTCAGTGTTATGACAATACACTCAGTCTAGCTGGAGAACTGGTGCTAAGAGACAGGTCCCTAAACTGGGATCTCGGAAAGTGTTAGGGTAGGAAGGAGAAAGAGACTAATGGAGGCATCCAAAGAAGGATAGTGATTCAGGTTCAAGCCACAGAGAAAAAGCATAGTTATCATCAAGACTCTAATACCTACGGTGATGGGAAACTCACTACCTCTCAAAGCAGGCTATTGCACTTTGGGATAGCTATTTGGGATAACTTTATTTTTAGGATTTTTTTCTGACATTAATGCCTTTCTCTGAAATTAAAAATGTTCCTCTGAAATTGCCCGCCACTCATCTACCCACTGCTTCCACAAAGGCCAAGTAGAACAAGTTTAAACCTTTTTTCACATGACAGCCCTTCGAAGACTTAAAGAGAGTCTCCACGCCCTTCCCGAAGAGTATCATCATCTCCTGGACACGGGCACTGCGCCTCTCTAGTAACAGTCATAGATATCTTTGGCTGCTCTGACTTAGTGTTGGCACCTATTAAGCCTTCATCAGTCCACTGTGTGGTGTAATGAATAGATCTCTAGAGTTGCAATCAAGAAGGTCTCAGACCTTTACTAACTATCTGACCCCAGGCAAGGTCACCTTCAGTTTCCTCATCTGTAAAACAGAGATTATAATATCCATTACGGATCTCAGTGAGATGATGTGTATATGGTCTAAATACGTAAAGCTCTTCCTAGCCCTTAAAGAATAAGATACCTGCAAGATACTGTGATTATCTTTCTATCTTACTCACAGAGATAGTCTGAGAGATTTTGTCAACTGTTTCATTCATGAAACTCAAGAAACTGACTCTGACTGCTGATAAAGTGACCAGACTCGATCTCGGGGTCATCTCTTTAAGGATAATCTCTATGGCTCCTCATGCAGGCATCTTCCACGGAAATGTCAGAATCTTGCTGATGTCTCTCAAGAGGCTTCCCAACCTTCTACAAGCATAGCAAAGAACAAAATCCATTAGCAATAAAGCTGACTTGTAAATAGCAGGGGACTGGCAAGGCAGTTCCTTAACGAGTTGTGAGATCTGATCTTCTGGTGAGCTTCATTTCCATCATTAATTGCAGAGTTCAATCTCAATCCCTACAGACTCACAGCATCCCTTGGTGAAGTCCCTGTCTCACTCACAGCTACTGTGGCTTCCAAGGATGTTTCAGGGTCAGCTGAGCTCTTCTTTCCCTCTGGGGTCTGGCCACTCCCTCATTCTGGAGCTCTCTCTTGGCCTCTGTCCATGCCTCTTGGAGTGATCTTGAGGTTCCTGGATACCACAAGTCTTACGGCCCCCAAATTCTGGCTTGACTTTGGCAATTAGTCAGCAGCACCATGCTCTTCATGGTACCTTTCTCCTGGGAAACTTAAAACCAGCTCTCTAGCACGTGGTCATCCAAACTGGAGGTCTGTCTTCTTGGTTGTTTTCCACAGGTTTAGTGATATTCACCTCTTGGCTATAAATGAGCCTTTGGGGTTTGCTTATTCGTCTCTCCTCCTGTGAAGGGGAGGGAAAAGGACTATGCAAACCTTTTCAGAGACGTTCATATTTTTTCCATATAAATCCTTTCAACCAATGATTATTGAAATCCAGGTATACTATGTTTTGCACATATCCTTGAGTTAAGACAACACATGCACACACACACTCCTTCCATTTCTCCTTACCTTTTTCCTTTCTTCTCCTGCTACTATAATGACTACCTAATTCCAGCAGCTATCTCCTGTTTTCCTGTGCCTCCGTACCCCCATGTCTGCATATTCTGAGTCTAGGCCACTAGGATGCACTTTCTGGGGTTTATATACAAAGAAAAAAGAAATATAAAAATTCAAGAATAACACACCAAGGGAGGTACTTTAAAATCCACACAGAACAAAACATCCTGGTGCCAGGCTGAGTGGTTTCACTTCCAAGTTATTCACCCTCACTGAAGTTCCCCAAGCTCAGCTTTCTGGACTGAAAGCCCCAAACCTTAGCCTCCATCTCCCTTATGGAGTCAGAATGAGAATGGTACATTCTGCTGCTACAATCTCCTGCTGATCTAGGATCCTAAATCAGAGCCAATCATGGGCTCCCTGAGTTCGAGGATTTTGTAAGTGAGGAGAAGATTTGATCAGGTTCTCCTACTCCTTTCAATTCCTTCACTTGGTAGCAAATAGCTCCCCAATGACACATTTTGTGACAACTTTACACTAGAAAAGGGAAAAGGAAATCCATGCAAAAGATGCATGTGTCCAAAGGAGATTTATTTAAGTATAGTCTATGTAGCTGCCTGGAGATGGGAGTGGAGATACTACCTCTATATTGGGACAGTGGAGCAACAGTGCCTCAGACTGGTTTGCTCTAACTTCCCAGCTTCCCTCTTTTGTATAAGGGTTCCATGTCTAATACGTGTTAGAGATGCTCCCTCATTTCAGGGGGTGGGGGTGGCGAGCAAATTCCAAAATGATGTAGAACAGAGTGCCATGGATCACCTCCCTTTCCAAATCTAAGCTTTGGAATAGTTGAGCAAAGTAATTGGTTGAGTGGAATAAGACCATCAGAAGAGAATGCTCCCTGATTCACCCAAGGTTAGATAACAAAGAGGTTGTAAAGGTTCTGATCCATGATGCCAGGAACTATAGGGCTGTTCAGGGCCAAGTGTATACTTTGCCTATGAAGTTATTATAGAGCAAAGATGGGGAGATCTTTCAACTGGTTTGTGGGGTGAAAGCAAAAAAGCAAACAACAGTCGACACTGATGGGATGCATGCAAGATACTTGTCAAGTGCCAGGAAAATGACTTTTGAGCTATTCTCTCAAGTGGTCAATATGTTTTGAGACACTCCACATTCATACACCCTGATTCAGGAATTTTACATTTGAAATGCTAACTCAAATTCAGTAAGAGATAGGGAATAAACTTCCAATACACAAAGATCTGCATCTTATAAAAAATCCTTGCTAGATTCTAAGATCCTCGAAAGTAGGGTCTGTGTCTTCACAGAATTTTTGTCTCCTTCACCTTCGAGCACAAGACTTGGCATATAGTAGAAAATCAAGAAATGTTTATTAAGTGCAATTTAATTAATATTTGAATTCTAGCTTTAAATCTTCCAGTGATTTACTATGTGTCTGGGCAGACATTTCCCCAACAGGGTCTCAATTTTCTTATTTGTGAAATAAGGAGTTTAATCCCTGCCTTATCTCCCTTCAAGACTTCTTGGAAGAGCAGAATGAGAAAATAGTCATAATTCTGCAGGTGAAAATAATAACAAGAACACAACAATAAACACCACCACCACCACAATAATAATAGCTAGCCTATAGTGCTTACTATGCGCCAGGCACTGTGCTAACTGCTTTATAAACATTATCTCATTTGATCCTCACAACAACCCTGGGAGGTAGGTGCTATTATTATCCCCATTTTATAGATAAAGAAACTGAGGCAAAGGGGAAGTGACTTTTCCAAATTTACACCATTAATAAGTATCTGAACCTGGATTTGAACTCAAGTCTTCCTGATTTCAGTACTAGAGCTCTATTCACTGAGCCAACTGGCTCTCCCTTAAATCTAAACATGCTCTGTGGCCATGAGAGATCAGGGTCATCTCCATCATTTTGACCTTAATAAAATCTTCTCTTTCTCTTAATAATTCAATATGCTTTGTCATCAGTGGGTAATTCTAAGTTAAAATATGTATAAAACCTTATGATTCCATTGACCACACAGAAGAGCCCAAGGGGGTGAATTTCATTTCCAACACCATGTACTGCAATAAGACAGATGTGTTGAATGGGGGCTGGTCTGTGAGGACAAGCATTGAAATACAGGCCCCAATACTCCTGCTCCATCTTCTCCACACTTCAAGACCCAGACACCACAGTTCCTCTCTCCCTCCACCCCTAATTTCATCTGCCTTGGTGATCAGACCAAGAGGAAGGAGATTAAACACAATCAGAGAGCAGGATCGGTATAGAGTTATTTTTGCCATGGAAATTCTCCATGAAGCTTTAGTTACCCAGGGCCATGGTGGGGGTAGAGAACTGGAAAGGAAGTGGAGCTAATGAGCTGCTGGTTAATTGCATAATAAGCTCTGCACCTGTGCTCAGCGCTTCACACAGAGCGTTAGAATATCAGCACAGGGCATAGCCTTTAAACATCAAAGAAAAAAAAATGTCGGAGCTGAAAAGGATCTTAGAAACAACCTATTACAGCCTCTTCATGTAATAGGGAAGGACTCAGAAAGTCAATGATAAAACCTGAACAATATAGCACCCTCCTTCCCTATCTCCCTGTTCGGTACTCTTGTCACTACATCCTGCTGCCTCTCAATAAAACAGGTCCCCATACAAGGGCACAGAGTGTAACATAAAGGCCAAAGTCATGAACTCCAGAGTCCCTGGCCCACCCTAGAACAACATCCTAAGGCTGGTATTCTGGCCAGCACTGAGACGTTGCCATAGCAACAGAAGTCTGAAAAATGGAAAGCCCTGATTGGGCAACAGGGCACTGCAGTGCGTTTACCTGAGGGAGATAGTTCATGGGTTTCTCAACTATCTAGACAGTCTCCATGGTAACCATCCTCCCATCTGACGCAAAGAATACTCTTCACTTTTGAGAGGTCTGTCCTATTCTCCACCATCAGCACCACCATGAATTAAAACATCCCCTAACCCAGTCTTCAATTTTAGACCAAACTGGGGGAGTCATCCCTATTTCATGTAGAAAATTCAGAGCCTCGTGCAATGATAATTAAACTCCAGTCCCTGCGCTCTTTGAGGGTCTAATGTAGTTGGGGGAAACAGGGCAATGAGTGAGGTGAGAGCAGAATATGAACACATTCATAAAAATCAACAGGAAAGAAGATTCCCTGAACCAAAACGACCTATTATAATGGCGGCAGTCTAGGCCTCTCTAAGGTTTCGGAAACATCAAGGTCAGGGAACTTGGAGGTTAGAAAAGCAACACAGTGAATTGCTGTACAAATAAGGTAGGGCATTCAGAGGGATACCACTCCTGACAACAACTACAGTTTAGTTAGAGAGCTGGTACTAAGGGACAGCAGGCCTCTAAACTGGGATCTCAGACAGGGTTGGGGTAAGAAAGAGGCTAATGGGAGCATCCAAAGAAAGGAAGTTACTTAGGGATGAACCAGAGCGAAAAGGCAGAGCGGCCAGGAAGATTCTGCCTGAAAACTTGCAGTGATGAGGAACCACTGCACTTAGGGTTAGCTGTTTGGTATAACTTCATTTTTAAAAATTTTTTTTCTCTGAAATCCTCCACCCACCCACCCAGTGGAAGCCTCCCTAGATTGTTTTTAGCTTTTTTTGGCCACCTTGTCACACTGTTGGTAGTTATTAAGCTTGTGTTCCACTAAAATCCCCAAATCTATTTCACACCATCTGCTGACTAGACAGGCCATCCCTTGCCTTTTTGGAACCAGCCTTCCATTTGAGCCTTTTGAAATCGTTTGAATCCCATCTTAATGTTCCCAATCATTACAAAATCTATTGAGCCATGAATTTGATAAGCTTAATATCTACAACTTCATCTAGTGGTATAAAACCTGAAATTTCTTTTGTAAAGTCATGAAGAAAAAACAAGAGGAAGAAAAGGAAGAAAAAGAACAACCCATGATGAAGGACAGGTCTTTGGAGCAATCCACTAGACACCTCCCCCAGAGTTGATTTCTATTTCAATACTTATGATTTTTCATGGTTTTACTTTTCCCTCCCAGGTCATCTACTCAGCCATTCTCTTCTCTTTTCCTCATCTCGACCCTTTGGTAAACCAATTCAATTCTACACTGTCTTCCTCGCTTCATTCCTTAGTCTCCTCTATCAGTCTGCCCATTGACTAAGACTCAGTCTTGAATCATTCCCATCTCCATCTCTCAGTTACAGGCATTTTCTTGGGCAATCCTCCATGCCCAGAATGCTTTCCTTCCTATTCTTTGCCTGCTGCATTCCCAGCCTTCCTTTAAGTCCCAGCTAAAAGCCCATTTTTCTATGGAAGCCTCTCCTAATTCTTCTTAATACTGGTGTTTACTCTCTATTAATTGTATCTTATTTATGCTATATATAGTTTGTACATATGAGCTGAGATGCTCATATTCTTTCCATATGAATACTTTATGCAAATGCTCATTGAAATCCAGGGATACTATGTCTATGATATGCCCCTGTGCTAAGAGATTCTCTCTCTCTCTCTCTCTCTCTCTCTCTCTCTCTCTCTCTCTCTCTCTTTCTTTCTCTCTCTCTCTCTCTCTCTCTCTCTCTCCTTTTCCCTCCCTCTTTCCTTCTCTCTCTCCCTCCTTTCCTCTTCTTCCTCCTTTTTCTCCTTCTGTCTTCATTTTTACTTATATTTTTCCCTGTTTTTTAACTGGGTGCTTAACTCTAGCAACTGTCACCTATTTCCCTTTGTGTCCCCACCCCCCACCCCTATGTCCATGTGCTCTGAGACTATACCTCAAGGATTAATTCTCTAGGTTTTTTTTTCACACACACAAAAAAAGGAAATATAAAAATTCAAGAATAATACCTAAAGGATGGGTCCTTCAAAGCCCAGCCAGAGGACAACTACCTAGTCCCAAACTGGGTAATGCTTCACTCCCAAGCAATTCTATCTGACTGGAGTTCCCCAAGTTCAGTTTTTTGGACTGAGAGCCCCAAACACAGCCTCTGTCTCTTTCATGGAGCCAGAATGAGAATGGTACCTTTGGCTCCTTCTATCTCTTGCTGATCTGGAATTCTAAATTAGAGATACTTAGGGTTTCCCTGAGTTCAAATAATTTGAAAATGAAGAAAAGGTTTGATCAGGTTCTCCTATTCCTTTAAATTCCTTCATCTGATAGGAAATGGCTCCCAAAAGGACAGATTATGTGGCAACCATACACTAGGGAGAGAAAAAGGAAGTCCATGTAAAAGATGCATGTGGACTAATATGAACATATGTTTTACATAATTACACATATATAACAAATATATATTATATATAGATAGATAGATAGATATATCAAAGAGCTTACCATCTGGGAGAGGGGGAAAGGGAGGAGGGAAAAATTTGGAACTCAAAATTTTATATAAAAAATGAATCTTTAAAATGTTCTTTACATGCAATTGGAAAAAATAAAATACCATTTAAAAGAAAAAAAACAAAATATGCATGTGTCTAAAGGAAATTTATTTAAAAACAGTCTCTGCAGCTACCTGGAGATGGGAATGAGTATATTTCTCATCTCAAAACACTCATCTCATACTGAGACAATGGAGCAGCAGTAGCTCGCCAGACTGCATTGCAGTAATTTCCCAGCTTCCCTTCTTTTGTATGGAATTTCCATATCTGATATGTATTAGAGATGCTCCCTCTTTTGGGGATAGGGATGGCAGAGGGAAGTGAACTCCAGAATGGTGATTGGTGGAGCAGAGGGGCGTGGGCCACCTCCCTTCTCAAAACTCAGTTTGGAAATTGTAAAGCACGATTATTGGTTCTGCTCTACTGACAAGAAAATGATTTTGAGTTATTCTCTCAAGTGAGGTCCATAGGTTTTTATATTTTGCCACACATACATCCCACACCCTGACCCTGGAATTTTACATTTGAAATGCCAATTCAAATTCAGGAGGAGACAGGAATTAAACTCCCTATGTAAACTTCTGATATATAAAGATCCATATCTTGATAGTACTTGCCAAGTTGTAAGATCCCTGAAGGTCAGGACTGCATCTTATCTGTCATATCCCTCCCATTATCAGGCACAGGGTTTGGCCCACAGTAGACTCATAAGAACAATTTGCAGGATTTAATTTAAACTTGGGTTCCGGCCCCAACTCTTTCCCCGGAGTTACCACATGACTTTGAGCAAGAACTGCCCTTGTTGGTGTTCAGTCATTTCAGTCATGTCTGATTCTCTGCAACCCCATTTGGGGTCTTCTTGGCAAAGATACTAGAATTGTTTGCCAAACAGGGTTAAGTGACTTGCCCAGGATCACACAGCTAGTTAGTGTCTGAGGCTGGATTTGAATTCACAAAGATGAGTCTTCATGACTCCTGACCTGGGACTCTATTCACTGTGCCTCTTACTGGATCTCAGTTTCTTCATCTGTGAAATGACTTAGCTGCCTCCCTGATCTCTTGAAAGAGTAGAATGAGAAAATGGTCCCGATCCTGCAAGGGCAAATAACAACAACAGCAGCAAAAACAACAATAACAAACATTTATATAGTGTTTACTATGTGCCAAGCAACGTGCTAAGTGTTTTATAAACATTACCTCATTTCATCCTCACAACAACCCTGGGATATAGGTGCTATTAACCATATTTTATAGACAAGGAAACTGAGGCAGGCATAGGGAAAGTGACTTGCCCAGAGTCCCTCAGCTAAGTATCTGAGGCTAGATTTGAACTCATGTCTTCCTGATTCAAAGCCTACTCCTCTCTTGACTGAAACAACAAGCTGCCTCTAAAATCTGAAAGTCTCCTGTGGCCCTCAGAGGCCCTGGTCATCTCTGTTATTTTTACTTTAAGAAAATGTTCTTCTTCTCTTCAGTACATAAGAAGCTTGGCCATCAGTGGAAAATTTTAAGTTAAGACATGTATGAAAACTTGTTATTCTATTCTCCAAACAGAAGAACCCAGTGAGTTTAATATCATTTCCTACACCATGTACTGCAATGAGACAGATGTGCTGAATGGGGCCTGGGAGGAAGAATATTGAAATACAGGCCATGATTCTCCTGCTCTGCCTTCTCCACACCTTCCTCAAGACCCGAGACCACAGTGCTCCTCCCCCGACTCCCACCTTCAGCTCCCGTGATGGTCAGACCAGGAGGGAGGAGATGAAACACAGTCAGAGAGCAGAATGACTCAGGAATTTTTTTTCTGGGAAATTCACCATGAATCTGTGGCTACCCAGAGCCAGAGATAGAGAACTGGAAAGGAAGGATAGCTAATGAGCTGCTCGTTAATTCAAAAATAAGATCTCTATCTGTGCACAGTGCTTCACACACAGTGAGTTAGAAACCAGCACAGAGAACACCCTTGGAACACAAAACAAAGAATGTCAGAGCTGGGAGGGATCTTTGAAATAACCTGCAACAGCTTCATCATGTAATTGCTATATAAGGAAACTGAGGCAGACAGAAGGGAAGTGACTAGGCCAAGATAACTAAGTTAATGTGTCTGAGGATAGATTTAAAGGACTCTGAATCTCAGAAAATCAGTGATAAAATATGGGTGATATAACACCCTGGTCTCCTGTCTCCCAGTTCAGCATTCTGCTACCTCCCAATAAAGCAGGTTCCCACGGATGCTCACAGAGAGCCCCATAAAGCCCAGAGTCGCATACTCCAAAATGCCTTTCCTACCATGGACCAGCATCCTAAGACTGACGATCTTACCAGCCCTGTGATGTTGCCATGGCAACAGAAGTCTGAAAAATGGAAAACTTTGATTGAACAACAGGGCACTGATAGGTGAGGCACCTCCTTAGCCCCAGAGCTCCCTGAGGAAGATAGATCATGATTTTCAAGACTGTGTAGACAGTCTCCATGGTAATTGTCCTCCAATCAAATGCAAGGAATACTCTGCTTATGATAGCTGGATGTCCTACCCTCCCACTAGGAATTAAAACACCTCTGACTCAGTCTTCAATTTTAGACCAAACTGGGTGAGTTATCCCTATTTCTTATGGAAAATTTAGAGCCTTGTGAAATGATGAGTAAACCCTTGTCCCTGCCCTCTCTGAGGATTCAGTCTAATTAGAGAGAGCAAGGCATTGAGTGAGTTGGGTATAGAATATGCACTCACTCATTAAAAAAGTAAAACACAAGGAAAAAAGATTCCCTGATCCAAAAAGTCTGATTACAGTGGTGACAGTCTAGGCTTTTAGGAGGTTCTGGAACCAGCAAGCTCAGGGGATTTAGGTGCTAAAGAGGCATCTCAGTGGTTTTCTGTCCAAACAGATCAGAGCATTCAGAGGGATGCCACTATTATAACTACAGTCCCATTTTGGTTGAAGAGCTGGTGCTAAGAGACCAGAGGCCTCTACATGGAGATCTCAGACAGGGTTGGTATAGCAAAAGAGAAAGAGGTCAAAGGGGGCATCCAAGGAAAAGTAATAACTCAGGGACAAGCCAGAGAGAAAATGCTTGAATATCTACAGTAATAGGAAACACACTACCTCTAAAAGCAGAGCATCACGTTCTCTTCCACTAGTCATGCTCATGCTTATCAGTATCCCTCCTAATGTGTGGCACCCAGAATTGAATATAATATTCTAGCTGCAGTCTAGACAGGGCCAACATCAGTCTAGGCAGGAGGCCTCTGATTTTCAGTACCTGGACACTGTACCTCTCTATCCACTGAGCCATTTAGCTTCCTCTAAAATTTAAAAGTCATCTGTGGTCATCAGGGACCATGGTCATCCTTGTTATTTTGACTTTAAAAAAATCTTCTCCCTGTCTTCAGAACACAAGCTTGGCCACCAGTGGAAAATTGTAAGTTAAGACACGTATAAAACCTTGTGATTCCATTGTCCAGTCAGAAGAGACTAAGGACCTTAATATATTAGTTCCTAAATCGTGTGCTGCAATGAGAGATTTGTTGAATGGGGCCTTGTGTGTGAGGACAAGCAATCCAAATACAGGCCCTGATGCTCTGGCTAGGTCTTCTCCACACCTTCTTCAAGACCCAATGGCCACAATGGCCCACTCCGCTCCCCAACTTCAGCCACCTTGGTGGTCAGACCCAGGAGAGAGAAGATGAAATGCAGCCAGTGAACATTGTTAACTCAAGGGGTATTTTTTCCTGTGAAGTTCACCATCATGGTGAAGGGCCACAGTGGAGGTAGAGAGCTGGAAAGGAAGGAGAGCTAATGAGCTGCTGGTTAATTTAAAAATAAGTTCTCTACCAGTGCACAGTGCTTCATAAATGTTAACTATTGTTGTTATTGTTGTTTTTATTTTTGTGATTGTAGTTGTTATTTTCTACTGCAACATGATGACTATTTTCTCATTCTACTTTTCCAAGCAGTATGGGAGCTAGACAAGGCAGAGATTAAACTCCTCACTTCGCAAATGAAGAAACAGAGACCTAGTTAGGGAAGTGACTTGTTTGAAGGCACATGACACCTCAGTGGGAGAGCTGGGGCCAGAATACAAGTCTCAATTCAATTCAACTTAACAAACATTTCTTGAGTGTCTACTATGTGCCAAGTCCTGTGTATGTATCAGCATGGGAAAAACAAAGAATGTCAGAACTGGATCTCCTCATGTAATGGGGAAGGACTCTGAGACCCAGACAGTCAATGGTAAACCTAACAGTATAACACCCTGGTCTCCTGTCTCCCAGTTCAGCATCCTTGTCACTGCATCCTGCTGCCTCCTAATAAAGAAGGTTCCCATACATGGGCACTGAGTACCCCATAAAGCCCAAAGCCAAATCTCCAGGACTCCTGACATACCCTAGACCAGCATCTTAAGGCTGGTATTCTGGCCAGCACTGAGATGTTGCCATAGCAACAGAAGTCTGGAAATGGAAAGCCCTAATTGGATGATAGGGCACTGCAGTACATTTCCCTGAGGAGATAGTTCATTATTTTCTCTACTGTCTAGACAGTCTCCATGGTAACTATCCTCCAATTGGATGCGAGGAACACTCTTTGCTGTTGATAGGTATATGACCTTTCCTCCACCACCATCACTACCATGAGTTAAAACATCTCTGATGCAGTCTTCAGTTTTAGGCCAAACTGGGGTATTATCCCTATTTCCTATTAAAAAAAATTCAGAATTTTGTGCAATTATGAGTAAACTCCAGTCCCTGCCCTCTCAGAGAATCTAATCGGGGGAGCAAGGCAGAGAATGAGGTGGGGACAGAATATGCAAACATTCATAAAAATCACCAGAAAAGAAGATTCCTGGAACCAAACAGACTGATTATGGCAGTGACAGTCTAGACCTCTTGGAGGTACCCAAAGCATCCAGCTCAGTGGACTCAGGGACTCAACAAGTATTACAGTGACTTGCTGTCCAATCAAAGAAGGGAATTCAGAGGGATGTCACTGTTACAGCAGTTCCAGTTTACTTGGAGAACTGATGTTAAGACACCCCAGGCCTCTCAACTGAGATCTCAGACAGGGCTGAGGTTAGAAAGGAAAAAGAGATTAATGGAAGCACCCAAGGAAGGGTAGTTACTCAGGTTCAAAGTAGAAAGAAAAGGCAGAGTGGTCATGAGGACTTTGCTTGAACACCTACAGTGATGTTAAACTCACTACCTCTCAAAGCAGACCATTGCACTTGAGGATAGCTATCTGGGATAACTTAATTGTTAGGAGTTTGTATTTCTTGATACCCAGCTTCACCGTGCCTCCCTGAACACCCTCCCAACCCACTCATTGCTCCTGGCTCTCCCGCTGGGACCAAATAGAACAACTCTAATCCTTCTTTCATGTGACAGCCCTTTGAATACTTCCAAACTCCCGTGGCCCTCTCTAAGGGTGCTATCATCTCCTGGACGTGGACCCTGTGCTTCTCTGGATGCAGCCCTGTCATACTGTTGGCCCTTATTAAGAAAACCCCCAGATCTATTTCACACCAAGTGTCATTTATACAAGTCCCCCCACCCCTTCATTTGGGCAGCTGATTCTTTGCATTCACGTGTAGGATTTTTATATTTGCAATTTATTAAATTTCATATTTCTGGAGTCAACTCATTATTTAAACCTTTTTTTTCTCTTTCTGAGTGCAGTCTTAGTGCTAGCGATCATCCCAAATTCTTATGAGCTGTAAATTTGATAAGCTTGGTGTCTGCAGCTTCATCTAGTGCTATAAGATATGTAAAGTGCTTTGCTTTGCACACCGTTTGTAAATGCCATGAAGAAGAAAAAAGGAAAAACCAGAGGAAGAGGAAGAAAAAGAACAAAAAAAAAAAACCACAACAAAGGAGAAGAGACAGTTGGGAAAACACTCTTTCCTCCTCTCAGTAGGAAAAGGGTGAGAGGTGGTGTTACCATAGTACCAAGTGGGGCAGGCCTAGTCTAGCATGGTCGCTATCTATATTGGTGGGTTTTACTTGACTTTTTATTAACTATGTCTAAAGTCTGGACAGCTCCAAGGCATGGAAAGAGATTTGTTTGGAATGGTTGCCAATCTTTGTCATAACCTATGGGACTTTGTATTAAACCATAGAGCTGTTTTGGAATTAAAAATTCAAGTAGGAGAGAGAATTATGCAGCCAAGGATCTGGGAAGGAATCTCTTGGGTGGTGAGGATAAAAATGGAATCCCTGACACATAATGAAATCCTTTTAAGTGACTTATTCTTGATTTTCTACTTAAAGATTTTTTTTTAAATCAGCTTAGTTGCTTAGTGTGAGATTGGTATAGTGGAAAGACCAATAGATTTAGAATCAGATGACCTGAATTTGACTCCTACCACTGTTATTTACTAAATATGTGACCTCAGACAAATTATTTAACCTTTCAATCTCAGTTTCCTCATCTGTAAAAATGAAAGGATGGAACTTGAGGGCTTCTGAGGTACCCTTCAGTTCTAATCCTACAATACCATAATAAAATCATCTCAGTCATTGCTTTTTAAAATAAATACTTTTTTTAAAAAAAATACTTCATTTTCAATAACATTAAAAACAATTTTAAAGCACTTTAAGGCACCGCATTGAATAGAAGTCATGTTCCTATAACCATTTTACTTTATTTTATTTTTTGGTGAGGCAATTGGGATTTAAGTGACTTGCCCTGGGTCACACAGTTAGTAAGTGGCAAGTGTCTGGTCTGAGATCAGATTTGAACTCAGGTCCTCCTGACTCCAGGGCTAGTGCTATATCCACTGTGCCACCTAGCTGTCCCCTCCTATAATCATTTAAAAAGGAGTTTGTTGATGAAACAAACTTTTTTACATGCAAATATATGTAGAAGGGGTCACAAATCTTTAGCTTTACTATACTACTAGACCTGACTTGAATCTGAGAGATTTGAGAATGGGTCTCTATCAGGTGAATATTTTTGGCTATTCTGGGAAATCATTTTTTTCAGGTCAAATATTCAGATGGATTTATGATCTAATTAATGTTCCCTCAGTCAATGCAGATTGCAACTCATCCATGCCTGCCTTTCCTGGAAACGCTTGTCTATAAATTCACCATAATGGGTCCACTCGACATCCTGGAAGCCTTCCTATTTTTCTCTTGACAATCATGAGGACAACAGGGGAGCACAAGGGCTCTCCAAAGCTTGTCCCTTTCTCTTACCACATGGTCAATGCATTTTTTTTTGTATCATATGTTTGTTAGATCATTTTGTACTAAATTGTTCATTTTCTTCTATTACTATTTTCTTACTTTTATTTTTCTTTTCTTTTTCCCTGTTCATCTAAATTTTATGCAGTTTTCTTCTAGTCTAGAACAGCTAATTCAAAATTCCTTAGTACACTGTTGAAAATATAGAAGTAGGAATTATCTTTAAAATAGGTAGGCAAAAAGACATATATCAAAATATTTATTAATAATTAATATTGAATGTGGACCTTCTGGGGGAAGGTCATACAATTTAAATTTATGAACTTCAATATAGTTCAAGAAGATAAAATGAAAAAATAAATAGTATGAGTAAGTCTAGGAGGTTCTGTTGGCTATCCCATATCCAAACACAATGTAGTTTACAGCACTCTCCACATTCAATATATAGCAAATGTACAGACTGGTGCTAATTTGTCAAGTTTTATTCTACATTCATGACTGGAAATCAACAGAATTCCCAGTTGAGTTTGGAGGGAGAGAATTTGTTTAAGGATTGAAGTTAAAAGGGCAACACCCTCAAAGATAATTAACATTTTTAGTAGCAAAAATACGGTTGTTCTGTTTTGCTGTTGCTGTGTGTCTTGTACTTTTAAGGAACTATTAATGATTCAATCTTTGTGCAAAAAAAAAAACTGACAACAACAACAAGGAAAAACTTGACTTTTCTTATAGGAGCTAATATCCCCACTTTCCTCTCTTCCCCAACCACTCTTTCCACCTTCTTTCTCTCCTACTTTTCTCTCTCCTTCTCCTTCATACCTTTCCTCTTTAATCCTCTACTTTATCTCCTCTTTTCCTTCAGAGACAGCCACAAGAAAAGGAAGATTTAAGGAAGTCCTCAGGATAAGCCACTAAACAATTTATATGAATTAGTTAATTAGTATACCTGTTTTCAAAGTGGACATTTTTTTAAATTTGATATTGAATTTGGGAGAAATCTTTTTTTATCTGTAACCTAGGGAAAGACTTTTGGTATCAACAGCAGCTATAATCACTCTTGCTTTCACTTTAAGAATTTTACCATTATGTTTCTTCCATTGCTTCTAATTCTTCTTTATAATATGACTAATGTGAAAGTAAGTTCAATATGAATGTATATGTAGAGCCTGTATCAAATTGCATGCCATCTTGGGGTGGGATGATGGGGAGAAAATTTGGAACTCAAAATCTTATGGAAGTGAATGTTGAAAACTAAAAATAAATCAATTTTTTTAAAAAAGAATATTATCACCATGATATATGAATGTAATGGAAATGATGAAATGGACAACTTTCTGGGGAAACTGGAAAGAGCTCTACAAACCCATGTAGTACAAAGCAGAGCAAATTATACAATGACAAAAACTTTGTAGAATAAAAAGGGAAAAACTGATCAATGCAATGATAAGCCCTGTGTCCAGAAGACCGAAGATGAAACATACTGTTCACCTCTTGCTAAAGAGGTGATAAACTTAAAATACAAAGAGAAACACATTTTCAGGCATGGTCAATGTGGAAAATGTGTTTTGCTGTACTCTCTGCTTATGATAATATTTTCTTCATCTTTTTTTCTTTTCTTTTTGTTCAGGAGGGAGGGGAAGTGGAATGGATAGATACTAAATGTATGAAAAATAAATATTTATAAAAGATAGATAGATAGATAGATAGATAGATACATGAATGGATGAATACATGGATGGATGGATAGATAGATGGATAGACAGAAGGATAGATAGATAAAAGATCATTATCTACAGGAACTTTTTTCCAATCCCTCTTAATTCTAGTGCCTTCCCTCTATTGCTTCCAATTTATCCAGTGCATAGTTTGTACATATATGATTGCTTATTGTCTCCCCCATTAGATTGTGAGCTTCTTGAGGGCAGGAATTTTTTGCCTCTTTTTGCATCCCCAAGGATTAGCACAATGCCTAGCAAATAGTAGGAGCTTAATAAATATTTATGGACTGATTGACTAACTCAGTGAGTGCACGTCTCAATCAACCCTTCCAAATCGTGGTAGATGGCATGAAAAATTCAATACCTTGGAGCCTATCTGTAGATGAGAAGCCTCGTCCAGTTTAGTTAGGCTGATCCTTAGGGCTCAAGTGTCTACATAGAGTCCATTGCTGGCTCATACTCAAAATCTTTCCACCTTGTTAAGATTTGTCAGAGCTCATTTTTTGTTGTCAGAGCCAGGCTGTCAAGGCAACTAGGTAGTATAGTACATAGAGCACTAGGCCTAGAGTCAGGAAGATCTGAGTTCAAATCTAGCCTCAGATATTTTCTAGCCGTGTATCCTTGGGCAAGTTACTTAACAGCTCAGTTTTGTCAATTGTAGAATGGAAATAATAATGCACTTACCTTGCAGGGCTGTTGTGAAGATCAAAGGAATTAATAATAGTAAAGCACTTATCATAGTGCCTGGCACATAGTAGGTGCTATCTAAATACTACTTATTGTCATCATTATAACAGTCATAGAGAAGTTTCCCTCTCCTTTTAACATGACTCTAGGTTCATTCATTCAACCATGTCTTAACCTACTTACCTGTAAATATAGCCCTCAGTTCATGTGTGACATAGTGAATAATGTGCTGGACATACAATCAGGGAAACCTCAGGCCTTTACTAGGTATTTGATCCCAGGCAAGACATGAAATTCAATTTCCTCATCTGGAAAATGGAGACAATAATATCTAATACTGATCTCAATAAGATAAGGTGCATAGGATGTATCATGAATGTATGTGAAGAGTTTTACAGGCCTTAAAGCATAGTATACCTGCAGGCTATTTTGGTTATCTTTCTTTCTTACTCACATAGCCTGAGAGATTTTGTTGGCTATTTCATTCATGCAACCCAAGAATTGGACTCTGACCGCAGATAGGGTGACCAGACTCAATCTGGAGGTCTTCTAAAAATAATCTCTGTGGCTCCTTTTGTCTACCCCTCTCCCCAGACACCTCACCTGGAAATATCAGAATCTGGCTGCTGTCTCTCAAGAGGCCTCCCAGCCTTCTACAAATATAGAGATAACCACAGAGCTAACTTGTAAATGGCAGGCAGCTGATAGAACCAGCTTAAGAAGCCATCTTTTGGTGAGCTCCATTTCCATCATTATCTAAAGAGTGCAGCCTCAGTCCCTACAAACTCCCAGTGCCCCTTGGAGAAGTACTTTGCCTCAGGCAATACTGCTGCGAGTTATGATGATGATTCAAGGTCAACTATGCTCTTTTTTTCCCTCTTGGGTCCGTCAGCTCCCTCATCCTGGCATTCCCTCTTGGCCTCTATCCACGTCTATCAGCACAATTCTGAGGTTCCTTGGCACTAACAGCCTTGTGACTCCCAACTTGTAGTTTGATTTTGACACTTAATCAGCAGCCTCTGGTGCCATGTTCCTCATGGCCATTGTCTGCTGGGAGTCCCAAGATCAATGCACAACTGCATGGTCTTCCAAACTGGACGTTTATCTTCTATGGGCTTCCTTTCCTGGATGGTTGGTGTTGTGTCCCTATTGTGTATAAACCTTTGAAGTTTGCTTCTTTGTTTGGTTCTCCTCTTGGGAAGGGGAGGGAAAAGGACTATCCAAACCTTTTCAGAGATGCTTATTTTCCTTCCATATAAATCCTTTCCAAATGCTCATTGAAGTCCAGGGATACTATGTCTACAAAATGCCTCTGAGTTAAGGGATCTATATGTGTGTATGTATGTGTCTGTCTGTCTCTGTCTTTTTTTCTCTGTATCTGTGTATCTCTCTCTGTCTCCCTTTGTCTCTCTGTCTGTCTCTCTGTCTGTCTCTCTGTCTTTCTGTCTCTGTCTCTGTCTCTCTCTCTCTCTCTGTCTCTCTCTCTTTCATTACCTTTTCCCTTTTCCTGCTGCTGCTATAATAATAACTGGATGCCTAATTCCAGCAGCTGTTCCTTGTTTCCCTTTGCCTCCCCACCCCAAGGATGCATTTTCTAGGATTTATTTACACAAAAAATGAAAATAAAAAAATTCAAGAAAAATACATCCATGGAGGGGCCTTAAAAGTCAACACAGAAAAAAACTAGTCCCAAAACTAAGTGATTGCACTTCCAAGTGATTCTGTCACAATGCTGTTCCCCAAGCTTAGCTTTCTGAACTGGGATCCCCAAACCACAGCCTCCACCACCTTTACAGAGCCAAATTAAGAATGGTACCTTCTGCTACCGCTATCTGCTGCTGAACTGGGATTCTAAATTACAGTCACTGCCTGCAACAATTGGAATGAGAACTTCCTAAGTTCAGGAATTTCAAAATGAGGAAAAGACTTTATCAGGTTCTCTTGCTCATTTTAACTCCTTCACTTGGTAGCAAATGGCACCCTAAATCACAAATTATCTGGCAGGGTAGGGAGGAGAAAAAGATGCAAAAGATGCATATGTCCAAAGAAGATTTGTTTAAGGTGGATTGATTTGAGACTTGAATTCTGGCCCCAACTCTTCCAATGAATTATCATGTGCCTTTGAACAAGTCACTTCCCTAACTGGGTCTCAATTTCTTCATCTGTGAAATGGGGAGTTCAATCCCTGCCTTATCTTCCTCCAAGACCTCTTGGAAGAGCAGAAAGAGAAAATAGTCACGCTCCTGCAGGAGAAAATAATAATAATAATGATAGTAAAACATACGGCAACAACGGGAATCATATTAAGAGCTAGCATTTATATTATACTTTCTATGGGACAGCACTCTGCAAGTCCTTTACAAATATAAACTCATCAGATCTTTTTTTTTTTTTTTGGTTGGGCAATGGGGGTTAAGTGACTTGCCCAGGGTCACACAGCTAGTAAGTATTATGTGTCTGAGGCCGGATTTGAACTCAGGTCCTCCTGAATCCAGGGCCAGCGCTCTATCCACCGCGCCACCTAGCTGCACCCCCCATCAGATCTTCATAACAACAGTGGGAGGAAGGTCCTTTAACTATCTCCATTTTATAGATAAGGAAACTGAGGCAATCAGAGGAGGAATGACTTGCCAGGATCCCACAGTAAGTGTCTGAGCTTGGATTTGAACTCAGGTCTTCCTGACTATAGGCCCAGAGCCCTTTCCACTGGACGATCTAGCTCCCGCTAAAACCCAGAAGTCCTCAGTGGCCATCACTGGCCATGGTCATCTCTGTTATTTTGACTTTAACAAAAATTTCTCCCTGTCTTCATAACACAACATGCTTGGCCACCGACGGAAAATTCCGAGTTACTCCATGTTTAAAACTTGCTCCATCGTCCAGACAGAAGAGCCCAAGGAACTTAATAGCCATTTCTGAGACATTGTACAGCAATGATACAGATCTGTCTTATTACTGAATGGGGCCTGGTCTGTGAGGACATGCAATGAAATATAGGCCCTGATGCTCTTGCTCAGTCGTCTCCATACCTAGAGGCCACAGTGCCCCCTCCCCCTCCCACCTTCAGCTCCCTTGGATGATCAGAACAAGAGGAAGGAGATGAAACACAGTCAGAGAGCAGAATGACTCAGGAATTTTTTTTTCTGGGAAATTCACCATGAAGCTGTGGCTACCCAGAGCCATGGTAGAGATAGAGAACTGGAAAGGAAGGATAGCTAATTAGCTGCTCATTATTTCAAAAATAAGATCTCTATCTGTGCACAGTGCTTCACACACAGTGTGTTAGAAATCAGCACAGGGAACACCCTTGGAACACAGAACAGAGAATGTCAGAGTTGGGATCGTTGAAATAAACTGCTACAGCCTCCTCATGCAATTGGGAGGGATTCTCAATCTCAGAAGGTCGATGATAAAACCTAGACAATTTGGAACCCTGGTGTCCTGTCTCCCAGTTCAGCCTTCTGGCCACTTGATCCTGCTGCCTCTTAATAAAGCAGATTCCCATGGACATCCACACAGCACCCCATAAAGCCCAGAGTCACGCACTCTAGAATGCCTGGCCTACCCTAGACCAGAATCCTAAAGTTGATTTTCTTGCCACCTCTGCGAAGTTACCATGGCAAAAGAAGTCTAAAAAATGGAAAGCCCTGATTGGATAACAGGGCACTGATAGGTGCCTTAGCCCTAGAATTCCCTGAGGGAGATAGATAATGGTTTTCAAGACTGTTCAGACAGTCTCCATGGCAATCATCCTCCAATCTGATGCAGGGAATACTCTGTGCTTATGCTAAGTGGATGTCCTACCCTCCCTCCATGGGTTAAAACATTTCTGACTCAGTCCTCAGTTTTAGACCTAACTGGGGGATTATCCTTATTTCTTATAGAAAATTTAGAGCCTTGTGCAGTGATGAGTAAACCCTCTCTGAAGGTTCAGTTTAGTTGGGGGGGGGGAGCGGGGCAGGGAGTGAGGTAGGGATAGTATATGCAAATAGTCATAAAAAAACAAACAAATAAACAAAAAACACCAGGAAAGATGATTCCCTGAAACAAAATGGCTGATTACAATGGTGACAGTCTAGGCCTTTTAGGGGTCCTGGAACCATCAGTCTCAGGCGACTTAGGAACTAATGAAGTGTCCCAGTGGCTTACTGTCCAAATAAGACAGTGTATTCAGAGCGATGCCCTTCTTATGACAACAGTACCAGTATAGTTGAAGCTTGGTCTAAGAGATAACTGGCCTTTAAGCAAGGATCTGTGGAGTTTAAAATTGTCCAACCTACAATCAAAGAAACTGAGGCAGAGCTCTGAGCCAATGGCACTTTATTAAAAACTCCATGGTCCCCTCTAATGAAGTGGACCTCAGATCTTCCTCACTATCTGGATGTCCCTGGTCCCCAAGACCTTGCTTTTATAAGGTTTGACACCCAAATATGCAAAAGAGCCATGGTAAAATACAAAATACAGAAAATACAGAATAAAATATATGATAAAAAACAAAAAAAAAAACCACAGGCCCTCAACACAGTGCCTCTCTGGAGACAGCCCTAAGTTGCTTTAACTTTTTTTAGCTTCCCTGTCACACTGTTCAAAATTTTAAGCTTTTGGCCCACTAAAGCACTTGGATCTTTTTCATACCAATTGTTGACTAGCCTAGTTTCCCTGATCCTTAATTTGTGTAGTTGGTTCTTTGCATTGATGTGTAGAAATTTAAATTTCACCATTCTGGAGTCATTTAGAACCTATTATAATCTTTTGAATCCCATCTTAGTGTTAGTAATTATTGCAAAATCCTATGAGCTGCAAATTTCATCAATTTGGCATCTACAGCTTCATCTAGTGATGTGACATATGTAAAGTGCTTCACAGACCTGAAAACCCTTTGTGAAAGTCAAGAAGAAGAAAGAATAGGAGAAAGAGGAAGAGAAAGAACAACCCAGGACCAAGGACAAGTCCCTGGGGCAACTCACCAGAGACCTCCCTTAGAATTGACGTATTTCAATACTAATGATTTTTCTTGGTGTCACTATTCCCTCGTAGGTCACCTCCCCAGTCACTCTCTCCTCTTTTCCCCATCTTAACCCCCTTGGTGAACCTATTCAACCCTACACTCTTCTCCTCTCTTGAGTCCTTAGGCCCCTTATCATTTCACCAACTGAGCCCAGCCAAGCCTCATTCTTGAATTGTTCATACCATTCACCTCATTCTCTCTTGCACACTTGCTGCTACAAGAAGATGGAGAAAATCACACAACCTTTCTGACTGGGTCCACTACAAATATATGTTACACAACCTCAGCTGGACTCTCACTGCCGCTGGGCAATCCTACTCTACCTTTGTTATCGACTCACAATCTCACTCTCCACAGTGGGATTTCCAAATCTTTTCATCCCTCTTCAAACTTCCCATGGCTCCCCCTCACCACCCTCTCAACTGAAAATCTTGTTTCATATTTTACAGGAAAAAAATTAAGGCCATTCGCCTTAAGCTCTCTCTTCTCCCCTCTTCTTCATCTTACATCACTCTGATGCTTTCTGCCTCTATCTCCTTCTTGGCCCCCAGCCTCCCACGATGAGGTAACTTTACTCTTTATCCAGGTTAACCCCTCTCTACCTGCTCTGGAGATCTCATTTGACCTTATCTCCTTTAACACATGGCCCACTCTGTCATCCCTATTGCATCACTCACTTTCAATCTCTCCCTATCTATCGGTTCATTCCCTGTTGTCTACAAACATGACCATGTCTCCCCTATCCTGAAAAGCCTTCACTTGATCTTTCCATCCCAAATAACTATCATCCTATATCTCATCTGCCCTTGGTTAGGTTAAATTTCTTGAAAAGGCTGTCTACAATACATACTTCCAGTTTCTCTCCTCACACACTCTTCTTAACCCTTTACAAACTGGCTTTTGACCGCATCATTCCACCAAAACTGCCCTCTCTGAAGTCACCAGTGATCTCTTAGTTGCCAATTCCAGTAGCCTTTTCTCAATACTCATTCTCTCTGAGCTCTATGCAACCTTTGATACTGCTGATCACTCTCTCCTCTTTGAGGGTCTCTTCTCTCTAGGTTTTTGGGACACCACTCTCTCCTGGTTTTCCTCCTACATATCTGACTGTTCCTTCTCTGTCTCCTTTACTGGATCCAACTCTAGATCATATTTCCTAATAGTAGATGTTTCCCAGGGTTTTATGCTGGATACTCTTCTCTTCTGCCTCTATGCTACTTCACTTGGGGATCTTATCAGCTTCCCTGCATTTGATTACCATCCCTATATAGACAATTCTCAAATCTACCTATCCTGCCTCAACACTCCATGTGAATAGGAAGATAGCCCTTCTGCACGGTAGTCAAATAAATACCAGCACTAGAAAAACAATTGCTTTAATTGCATTTCAGCAGCATCGGCCCTATGTCAAGTGGGAAGCCTCCTGTCCTGTGAAAGAAAAGGACAAGTGGTAGAGGTACTCCCCAGGGAGGTGTTGGGGTCATATCTTGAACTGCCTTCCAGGCGTCTCAAAATGGATATCTACAAATCTTCTTAAACTCAATATATCTAAAACAGAAACTCAGATCTTTCCTCTATATCCTCTCTATCCTCCTATCTTCCCTACGATGGTAGAGGGAAACATCAACTTCCTAGTCTCTCAGTCTTGCAAACTTGAAATCATTATCTCCCACTCTCCATGTGCAATCTGCTACTGAAGCTTATTGATTTCATCTTTGCCAAATCTCCCAAATATTCCCCCTTCTCTCCTCTGACACTGCCACCATTTTATTGCAGACCCTCATCATTGAATCCTTTCCCTCCTTATGTCCACTGACTGCCTCTTCTGGCCTCCATTATGTCCCAGCTAGTTCATCTTCTAAAGTAAGCCTTTCCCAATCCTTCTAAATGCTAAGGCCTTCCCTCTATTAATTAATTTCCCTTTATCCTGTATATAGCTTGTTTGTACATATTTGTTTGCCTGTTGTCTATGCCGTTAGGTTGTAATCTCCTTGAGGGCAGAGACTTCTTTTTGTGCCCCCAGCATTTAGCATAGTATATGACACAAAGTAGGTGCTTAATAACTGTTTATCCACTTACTGACTAACTCCATCAGTATAAGTCTCAATATGTTGACAATTTGATAAATGATCAGAAAAATTGACCACTCTGGGGCCTATCTATAAATTATAAACCTCTTTAAATATAGCTAGGCAGGATCTTAAGGGACAGGTACCAGCACAGAGTCCATTGCTGGCACATGCTCAAAATCTTTCCAATTTCTTAGCACTTAGTGGAGCTCACGATCATTAGTCATAGCTGGGCTATTGAGGCAGCCAGATGGTACAGTGCTGAGACTACAGTCAGGAAGACCTCTACTCAAATCCAGCCTCAGACACTCACTAGCTGTCTGTCTTTGGACAAGTCACTTAACCTCTGCATGCCTCAGTTTCTCCAATTGTAAAAGGGGGTAATAATAGCACTTACATCATGGATGGTTGTTGTGAGGATTAAAAGAGATAATAGTTGTAAAGCATTTAGCATACTGCTTGGCACATAGTAGGTGATACATAAATATATATATACATACACATACATACATATATATACAAGTTATTATTATTATTATAACCAGAAAGAAATTTCCCTCTCATGTTGAAACTGACCTGTTAACAACCAGTCTTTAGGTTCATTCATTCAACCAGGTGTTAACTTACCTAACTGCATATGGCCCTCATAGGGCCTTTGCATGCCATAGTGAACAGAGTACTGGACGTGCAATCAGGGAGACTCTTGATCCCGAGCAAGGCCTGAAATTCTGTCACCTTCAACTTCCTCATCTGGAAAATGGAGACAATAATATGTATTACTGACCTCAATAAGATGATGTGCATAGGATGTGTCATGAGTGTATATGAAGAGCTTTGCAGACCTTAAAGCACAGTATACTTGCCAGTTATCAAGATTCTCTTTCCATTTTACTCACAAAGATGGCCTGAGAGATTTTGTCAGCTGTTTCATTCATGCAACCCAAGAATCAGACTCTGACCACAGATAGGGAGCCAGACTCGATCTTTAGGTCTTCTAGAAATAATCTCTGTGGCTTCTTTTGTCCCCACCCAGACACCTTCCCTGGAAACGTCAGAATCTAGTTGGTGTCTCTCAAGAGGCCTCCCAGTTTTCTACAAGCATAGAGATGAACAAAATCTATTAGCCATATAGCTGACTTGTAAATAGCAGGGACTGGTATCTTCACTACTTTACCAAGTTGATAGAATCCATCTTCTAGTGAGCTCCATTTCCATCACTCCCTATGGGATTCAGTCACATTCCCTACAAACTCACAGCATCCCATGCTGAAGTTCTTGCCTCATACATGGCTACTGTGGGTTACAAGGATGTTTTAGTGTAGACTGAGCTCTTCTTTTGTTCTGATGTCTGTCCACTCCCTTGTCCTGGTGCTCCCTCTTGGCCAGTGGCCACACCTCTCAGCAAAATCCCAAGGTTCCCTGGTGCCACCAATTGTATGGCTCCCAACTTCTGGTTTGAATTTGGGATTTAGCCAACAACCTCTGGCAACATATTCTTTATGATCACTCTCTCCAGGGAGTCCCAAAATCAACCCTCACTCACACGGTCTTCCAAACTGGAAGTCCGTCTTCTTCCTGCCTGCTTTCCCCCAGTGTTGATGCTGTGTACCTCTTTTGTTTAGGATGTTGACATTTGCTTATTTGCCTCTAGGCAGAGGATGGAAAAGAGATGCTCATATACAAATGTTCCATATAAATCTTTTCAACAAATGTTCATTGTAATCCAGCAATATGAGGTCTATGTTATGCCCCCGAGGTAAAAGATCACATACACACAGTCACAGATATTCTCCCTCTCTCTCTCTCTCTCTCTCTCATCTCTGTCTCTCATCTTTGTCTCTATCTCTGTCTCTCTCTTCTCTCTCTCATATCTGTCTCTCATCTTTGTCTCTATCTCTCTGTCCCTCTGTCCACTCTCTCTCTGTCCACTGAGACACTTAGCTGCCTCTAAAATCTAAACATCCTCTGTGGCTGTCAGAGACCATGGTAATACCCCTTACTTTGACTTTAATGAAACTTCCTCCCTCTCTTCATAACACAATATGCTTGACAACATATAGAAAATTTTAAGTTAAGATACATATAAAAATTATATATATAAAAGTTAAGATGCATATAAAAACTTGTTATTCCATTCTCCAAACAGAAGAACTCAAGAATCTTAATATCAATTCTGCACCATGTACTGCAGTGACTGGTGTGCTGAATTGGGCCTGTGAGGACAAGCAAAGAAATACAGACCCTGATGCCCCAGCTCAGTGTTCTCTACACCTTCTTCGAGATGCAAAGGACACAGCACTCCTTCATCTCCACCTTCATTTCCCTTGGTAGTCAGACCAGGCAGGAGGAGAGGGAACACTGCCAGAGAGCAGAATGACTCAGGAGTTATTTTTTTCTGGGAAATTCATCATGAATCTGTGGCTACCCAGAGTCATGGTTGAGGTGGAGAACTGGAAAGGAAGGATAATTAGTGAGCTGCTCGTTAATTCAAAAATAAGATCTCTGTGCACAGTGCTTCACGCACAGTGTGTTAGAATATCAGCACAGGAAACACCTTTGAACACAGACAAAGAATGTCAGAGCTGGAAAGGATCTTAGAAATGACCTTGTACAGCCTCCTCATGTAATAGGGAAGGACTTTGAGAGCCAGAAAGTCACTGGTAAAATGTGGAAGACACAGTATGTGTGATATCCCAGTTCGGCATCCTTGTCACTGCATCCTGCTGCCCCTTAATAAAGCAGGTTCCCATGCATGGGCACAGAGTGTCCCATGAAGTCCAGAGTCTCATACTCCAAAATTCCTTGCCTAACCTTGATCAGCATCCTAAGACTGGTATTACGGCCAGCATAACTGGGATGTTGCCATAGCAACAGAGGTCTGAAAATGGAAAGTTCTGATTGGACCAGAGGGTGCTGCATTACATTTTCCTGAGGGAGATAATTCATGATTTTCTCTACAGTCCAGACAGTCTCCATGGTAACCATCTTCCAGTCTGATGCAAGAAACACTCTTTGCTTTTGATAGGTGTGTGCCCTATCCTCCTCTACCACTACCACCATCAATTAAAACATCTTTGACGCAGTCTTCAATGTAAGAACAAACTGGGGAAGTTAGACCTATTTCTTATAAAAATTAGGAAGCTGGTAAAATGATGAATAAACCTCAATTCCTGCCCTCTCTGAGAATTTAGTCTAATGGGCGGAGAGCAGGGCAGTGAATATGCAAACATTCATAAAATTCACCAGGAAAGAAGTTTTCCTGAATCAAAAAGGTCTATTACAGTGGTGACAGTCTAAGCCTCTTAGAGGTCCTAGACCCACTGAGCTCAGAACACTTAGGGGATGTAGAGGCATCACAGTGACTTGTGGTCCAAATAAAGCAGGACATTCAGATGGATGCTACAGGTATGACAATACATCCAGTTTAGTTGGGAGATAGGTGCTGAGGCCCCAGGCCTCTAAACTGGGATTGTTGACAGGTTTGGGGATAGGAAAAGAGAAGGAGGCTAATGGGGGAATCCTAAGAAGGATAGTTTACTCAGGTTTAAACTGGAGAAAAAAGAGGCCTGGATAGACAAGAGTTGGGGTGAAAAAGATCTGGGGATTCTAGTGAACCACAAGCTTAATAGGTACTAACAGTGCAACAGGGCAGCCACAGCCATCTAGAGCCATACCCAGCGTCTGTATCCAGGAGATGATAATACCCTTGGGGAAGGGCATGGAAGTTGTCTGGAAATATTTGAAGGCCTGTCAGATAAAAGAATGACTAAAATTGCTCTTCATGGTCCCAGTTATGGGACCAGGAGTAATGTGTGCTTTCAGGTACGGAATTTCAGGGAAGCACCTTTAAACTTGGTGTCTGGAAAACAAACAAAAAGTATCTGGTAACCATGAAGTTATCCCAAATAGGTATCCCAAAATGCAATGGCATGCTGTGAGAGGTAGTGATTTTCCCATTACTGTAGATATTCAAGCAGAGACTCACTGACCAGGCTTTTTTACATTCATGTGCAGGATTTTTATATTTATCCCTTGTTAAATTTCATCTTTCTGGAGTGAAGTCCACCCATCATTTCGGCCTACTGAGATCTTCTTGAATACAGTCTTAGTGATATAAATCATCCCAAATTCTTATGAGCAAATTTGATAAGCTTGGTGTCTACAGCTTTGTCTAGAGATGTAATATGTGTAAAGTGCTTTGCAGACCTGAAAGCCGTTTGTAAAAGACACTAAAAAGAACAAAGAAAGAACAGGAGGAAAAGGAAGAAAAAGGACAAAAAAGAACAACCCAGGACCAAGAACAGGTCTCTGGGGCACCACACTGGAGATCTCCTTCAGAGTTGATTTATTTTTCAATGTCAATGATTTTTCTTGGTGTCACTATTCCCTCCGGGGCCACCTCCAGAGGGAGGTGTCCTGCACTGTCCATTCTCTCTTCTTTGTTCGAACGTGACTGCCTTGTGAATCAATCCAACTTTCCCTCTTCTCAAGGCACTAGAACCTTTAATATTTCCCTAAGTGAGCCCTGCCAAGCCTCCATCGCAATTCATTTCCACCTCCATCTCTCAGTTACAGAGATTTTCTATGACTGGCCCCCATACCTGAAATGTTTTTCCTCTCCATCTATGCCTACTACCTTCCCAGGCTTCCTTTAAGTCCCAAATAAAAGCCTGTCTCCTGCAGGAAATCTTTCCTAAAAGCTCCTAATTCTAGTGCCTTCCCTTTATTAATTATTTCCTATTTATCTAGTTTTTGGTGGTGGGGGTCAGTCATTTTTCAGTCATGTTTAACTCCTCGTGACCCCATTTAGGGTTTTCTTGGCAAAGATATTGGAGTGGTTTGTCATTTCCTTCTCCAGCTCATTTTACAGATGAGGAAAATAAGGCAAACAGGGCTAAGTGACTTACCCAGGGTCACACAGCTAATAAGAGTCTGAAGCTATATTTGAACTCAGGTCTTCTTGACTAGAGGGCTGGCGCCCTTGCCACTGCACCACCTAGCTACCCATTTATCTAACACATAGTTTGTTTGTATATGTTTGTTTTTGTCTCTTCCACTAGATTGTGAGCTCCTTGAGAGCGGGGACTGTCTTTCCCCTCTTTTTATATCCCCAGGGATTAGCACGGTGCCTTGTTCATAGTGGCTGCTTTATATACATTTATTGACTGACTAACAGTGAGTGTAATTCTCAGCCTGCCTGTATCTTGTAAGATGGTATGAATTCAGCCCCCTGAGACCTCTCGGTCAATTAGAAGCCTCTTCCAGTTAATCTAGACTGATCCTTAGAGGGCAGGTGTCTGCATGGAGTCCACGGCTCATACTAAATCTTTCCATCTTCTCAGGATTTATTAGAGCTCCTGTTATGTTGCCATAGGCAGGTTGTCAAGGCACCTAGGTGGCACAGTGGATAGAGCAATGAGCCAGCAGTCAGGAAGATTTGCATTCAAATCCAGCTTCAGACGCTTTCTAGCTGTGTGTCCTTGGGCAAGTCACTTAAAACTCTGTTTGTCTCAGTTTCCCCAACTGTAAAATGAGGATAATAATGGTATCTACATTGCAGGGTTGTTGTGAACATCAACTGAGTTAATTTTGTAATTTAGCTCAGTACCTGCCACATAGTAGGTACTATATAAATGCTACTTATCATTACTATTATCATTATAGACAGAGGGAAATTTCCCTCCTATGTGGGCACTGGCCTATTAACAAATACGCTTTAGGTTCATTCATTCATCTGGGTCTTAATTTGCCTAATTGTTCATCTAACCCTCATCAGTCCATGTAAGGCATGGTGAATAGAGTTCTGGACTTGAAACCAGGAGGACCTCAGACCTTTATTAGCAATTCGACCCCAGGCAAGACTTGAAATTCTGACACCTTCAGTTTCCTTACCTGTAAAGTGGAGATAATAGTATCCATTACTGGCTGATGATAGAGGTGATATGATTGGATTTATATAGGAAAAATATGAGCATCTATGAAAAGGTTTGGGTATTCCTTTTCCTTTACCTTCCCGCGAGGAGAAACAAATAAATAAGCAAATCCCAAAGGCTGCAAGTGAGATGATAGAGGTATAATGGATGATGTGTTTGTAAAGCTCTTTCCAGACCTTCAAGCACAGTATATAAGCCAGCTTTGTGATTGTCTTTTCATCTTGCTCACAAAGATTTGGTCAGTTGTTTCAATCATGTCTCACTCATCATGGCTCCATTTGGGATTTTCTTGGCAAAGATACTAGAGTGGTTTGCCATTTCCTTCTCCACCTCATTTTACAGATGAGGAAACTGAGGTAAACAGGGTTAAGTGACATGCCCAGGGTCACACAGCTAGTAAATGTCTGAAACCAGATTTGAATTCATAAGATGTCTTCCTGACTCCAGGTCCAGCACTCTATCCACTGGGCTTCCTTGCTCACAAAGATAGCCTGAGAGAATTTGTCAACTGTTTCTTGATGAAACCAGACAAAATCCTAGGGTCTTCTTTTTAAGCTATATAGATCATATTGTCCCCATTCCAGATATTTTCCCTGGAAATATCTGAAACTGGCTAGTGTCTCTCAAGAGGCCTCCAAGCTTTTCCAAACAGAGACGAACCAAGCCAATTAGCCATAATACTGACTTGTAAGTGGCAGGGGACTGGTATACCAGCTACGTTGCCAAGTTGAGAGAACCCACCTTCTGGTGAGCTCCATTTCTATCATTATCTTTAGGGTTCAGTCTCAATCCCTACAAACTCACAGCACGCCTTGGTGAAGTCCCTTCCTCACAGACTGCTGCCATGGGTTCCAAGGTAGCTTTCCTTTCCCTCTGGGATCTGTCCACTTACCTGCCCTGGTACTCCCTTTGGCCTTTGTCCATGCCACTCAGCAGTCTCCTAAGGTTACTTGACGCTGCCACGTGGCTCTTAAATTCTGGTTTGAATTTGGCATTTAGTGGTCAGCCTCTTGTACCATGCTTCTCATGGCCCCTCTCTCCTGGGAGACCCAAAACCAATGCTCAACTGGTCTTCCAAATTGGAAACTCATTTTCTTCCTGGTTGCTTTCCCCAAGGTTGATACTGTGTGCCTCTCGTGTAGATGCCTTTGGGATTTGCTTATTTATTTGTTTCTTCTCCTGAGAAGGCAAGGAACAAGGACTATCCAAACCTTTTCAGAGATGCTTGTATTCTTTCCATATAAATCTTTTTAGCAAATTTTCATTGAAATCCAAGGATACTATGCCTACAATATGCCTCTGAGTTAAGAAGTCGAGAGATATCTCTCTGTCTCTCTGTCTCTGTCTCTGTCTCTCTGTCTCACTCTGTGTCTCTGTCTGTGTCTGTCTCTCTCTCTCTCTGTCTCTCTGTCTCTCTCTATATCTCTGTCTCTCTCTCTCTCTCTACCTCTGTCACTCTGTCTCTATCTGTGTCTCTGTCTCTCCCTCTCTCTCCATTTTGATTTACCTTTTTCCCTCCTCCTGCTGTTACCATAATTGGATGCTTAATTCTAGCAACTGTCACCTGTTTCCTTTTGCCTCACCACCTCCACCACCATCTGTACGTGCTCTGAGTCTAGGCCACAAGGATGAATTTTCTAGGTTGTATTCACACACACAAAAAAAAGATAATATAAAAATTTGGGGATAGTAAACTAAGGGAAGGTCCTTCAAAGCCCACCCAGAGGAAAACTACCTAGATCCAAACTGGGTGATGCTTCACTTTCAAGTGATTCGATCTCACTGGAGTTCCTCAAGTTTGGCTTTCTGGACTTTGAGTCCCAAACCACAGCCTCCACTTCTCTCATGGAGACAGAATGAGAATGGTACATAGTGCTCCAACTATCTCCTACTGATCCACTCAAGGGCTCCCTGGATTCAAGTAATTTGAAAATTGGGAAAAGATTTACTCTTTCTTCTACTCATTTCAATTCCTTCATCTCACAGCAAATAGCTACTGAAATACATTATGAAGCAACCTTACATGACAGAGGGGAAGAGGAAATTCATGCAAAAGATGCATGTGTCTAAAGCAGATTTAGTTAAGGACAGTCTACAGAACTGTCTGGAAATGGCACTGAGGATACTGGTTACCTCAAAATGTGTATCCAGGCAGGGGAAATCGAGTCCAAGTGCCCCAGACTTCATTGCACTACTGTGACTTTGCAGCTTTCCTTTTTTTTTATAGAGAGTTCCATGTCTGATATGTGTTAGAGATGCTCCCTCATTTGGGTGTGGGAGGAGAGAGAAAAGTGAATTCCAGAATGGTGATTGGTGGAGCAGAGTAGCATGGTCACCTCCCTTTTCAGGGACCTTTAAGCACAGTAATTGGTTGAAAAACATGAGAACATCAGAAGAGAATGTTCTCTGATTCATCCAAGGTTAACTAACAAAGATAATGTGAAGGTCTTCATCCATGATGCCATTGCCAGGGCAAGGTATAGACTTCATCTATGAAGTTATTATAAAGCAAAAATGGGGAGGCTTTCTCAGCTGGGTTTGGGGGTGAACGCAAAAGAACAAGGAACAGTTAGTACTGATGGGAGGAGTGCCACTTGCCTGTCAAGTGCCCAGAAAATGACTTTAGAGTTCTTTTCTAAAATGAAATCAATAGGTACTTATGTTTACACACACACACACACACACACAGCCCATACTCTGACCTTGGAATTTTACATTTGAAATGCTAATCCAAATTCATCAGGAGATAGGAAATCAATTTCAAATACACAAAGATTCATATTTCATAGTATCCCTGCTAGACTGTAAGCTCCCCAAAGGTAAAGACTTTGTCTCAACAAAAAGTGCATTTCTCCTGGTGTCAAGCACAGGGCTAGGCACACAATAGAATCTCAAGAAATGTTTCTTAAGTTGAACTGAATTGGGGCATAGATTCTGGCCCCAGCTCTTCCATTGAATGACTATGCAATTTTGAGCAAGCTCTTCCCTCACTGGAAATCAGTTTCTGCATCCGTGAAATGAGGAATTTAATCCCTGACTTATCTGCCTTGAAAACTTCTTAGAAGAGTAGAATGAGGAAATGGTCCTATTCCTGCAAGGGAAAATAATAACAACCGATAAGAAAACTCAACAACACCACAAATAATAATAGTAATAATGGTTGGCATTTATATACTGCTTACTGTGTGCCTGGCATTATGTTGAATACTTTACAATTATTATCTCACTGATCCTCATGACAACCCTGGGAGATAGGTTTTTATAGATTTTTATAGATAAGGAAACTGAGGCAAACAGAGGTTAAAGTGTCTTGCCCATGGTGACAAAGTTAGTAAGTGTCTGAGGCTAGATTTGAACTCAGATCCCACTGCATCACTTGCTGCCCCTAAAATCTAAAAGTCATCTGTGACCATCAGGAACCATGATCACCCCTGCTATTTTTACCTCTGGTATATCCCCCTGCCATGCCTAGTCACAGGGTACCCCATGAAACCCAGACTCACATACTCCAGAATTCCAGACCTACTCTCGACCAGCATCTTAAGACTGGTATTCTTGCCAGTCTTGGGTAACAAAATTTTCTCTTTCCCTCCAGAATTCAACATATCTGGCCAGCAATGGAAAATGGTAAGTTAAGACATATATAAAACCTTGTGATTCCATTCTGCAGATGAAGGAACCCAAGGAGCTTACTTTCTGTTCCTACACCACGTACTGCAGTGAGACAGATATGTTGAATAGGGGATTGTATGGGAGGATAAGCATCCAAATACAGCCCCTGATGCTCCTACTCAGTCTTCTCCACACCTCCCTCAAGACCCAGAGGCCGCAGTGCTCCATCATCCCTAATTTCATCCTCCTTGGTGGTCAGACCAGGAGTGAGGAGATGAAACATAGTCAGAGAGCAGAATGACTCAAAAATTATTTTTTCCTGGGAAATTCACCCTGAAGCTGTGACTACCCAGGGCTATGGTGTGGGTGCGGAACTGGAAGGAAAGGCTTGAGAGCGAGCTGCTGGTCAATTCAATAATAAAATCTCTACCAGTGCACAGTGCTTCATATACAGTATATTAGAATATCAGGGTGGGGAGCATCCTTTGAACACAGAAACAAGAATGTCAGAGCTGGAAGTGATCATAGAAATAAAATATTACAGCCTCCTCATTTAATAGGGAAAACCTCTGAGTCCCAGAGCGTCAGTGATAAAATCTGAACACTATAGCACCTTGGTCTCCTGTCTCCCAGGTCAGCATTCTTGCCAGTACATCCGACTGCCACGCCTAGTCATAGGGTACCCCATGAAACCCAGACTCACATACTCCAGAATTCCAGACCTACTCTAGACCAGCATCTTAAGACTGGTATGCTTGCCAGTCCTGGGATACTGCCACAACAACAGAGGTCTAAAAAATGAAAAGGCCTGATTGGACAACAGGGCATTGATAGGAGGCAAACTCATTAGCCCCAGATTTCACTGAGAGAGATAGCTCATGGTTTTCAAGACTGAACAGGATATCTCCATGGTAACCATCCTTCAATCTGATGCAAGGAGTACTCTTTGATTATTACATATGGATTTCTTTCCTACCCTGGACCACCATTACCATCAGTAAAAACATTCCTGACCCAGTCTTCAATTTGAGACCAATTTGGAGGAGTTATCCCTGTTTCCTGTAGAAAATTTAGAGCCTTGTTCAGTGATGTCAACTTTTGTCCCTGGCTTCTCTGAGGGTTCAGTTTACTTGGAGGGAGCAGGGCAGTGAGTGAGGTGGGGACAGGAAATGCACATGTTCATAAAATCACCAGGAAAGAAGATTCCCTGGTCCAAATGGGCCTATTACAATGATGATGACAATATAGACCTCTTAGAGAGGCCAGATCCACCCAGCTCAGGGGATTCAGGGGTTAGAGAGGAATCACAGTGGCTTGCTGTCCAAATGAGGCAGGGCATTCAGAGGGATGCCACTGTTTGTTAGGATAGCAGTCCCAGTTTAATTGGAGAGTTGGTGCTAAGAGACCCCAGGCCTCTAAACTAGGATCTCAGACAGGGTTGGGGTAAGAAAAATGAAAGAGACTAATGAGGGCATCCAAGGAAGGGCAGTTACTCCAGTTCAAGCCAAAAAAAAAAAAACCAGAGTGATCATCAAGTCTCTTCTTGAATATCTGCAGTGATGGGAAAATCACTACTTATCAAAGGATGCCATTATTCTTTGGCATAGCTATTTGGGATAACTTCATTGTTAGGAGTTATTTGGATTTTATTTTCCTGATACCCAGATTAAATGTTCTTCCCTGAAATTTTCCGTTTCCATTCATACATTGCTCCTGAGCCTGTCTGTAGGGTCAAGTAGAACAAATCTAATCCTTCTTTCAGGTGACAACTCTTCAAATACTTAAAAACAACTCCCATGCCCATCCCCAAGGGTGTTATCATCTCCTAGACTATGCCTTTCTGGGTGCAGCCCGAAATGGCTTTGGCCGTCTTGTCACACTGTTGGCCCTTATTAATCTGGTCCACTAAAACCCCCAGATCTTTTGTTGCACCAGCTATTGTCTACCCTGGCCTCCTTGATCCTTCATTTGGGCAATTGATTCTGTGCATCCTAGTGTTGGATTTTTATGTTTAACTCTGGTTAAATTTCACCTTTCTGAAGTCAACCCATTAATTAAGCCTGTTGAAATCTTTTTAAATCCAGTTTTAGCACTGTCAATCATCCCAAATTCCTATGAGCTGTAAATTTGATAAGCTTGTTTTCTATAGCTTCATTAGTAATATAATATATTTCAGTGCTTTGCAGACCTGAAAGATCTTTGTACATGACATGAAGAAGAAAGAAGAATAGGGGAAAGAGGAAGAAAAAAACAAATATCCCAAAAACAAGGACAGGTCCCTGGGGCACCACAGAGGAGACCTCCTTCAGAGTTCATTTATATTTCAATACCAATGATTTTTCTTGCATCACTATTCCCTCCAAGACCTTCTCCCCTGCACTGCCCATTCTCTCCTCTCTTCCCCATCTTGACCCCTTGATGAACCAATTCAAGATTGGTCTTCCTCCTGCACCTGGAGCACTCTTATCATTTCACTCACTCAGGGCTGCTGAGCCTCTGTCTGGAATCATTCCCACCTCCATCTCTCAGCTCCAGGCATTTTCTCTGGCTATTCCCCAGGCCTGGAATGTTCTCCCTCCTCATCTCTGCTCCTGGCTCCCTGGGCTTCCTTAAAGTCTCAGCTAAAAGCTCATCTTCTACAGGAAGCCTTTCCCACTCCCTCTGAATTTTAAGGCCTTCCTCCTTTTAATTATTTCCTATTTATTCTGTACAATTTTTGTCATTTCTCTCATTAGATTATGAGCTCACTGAGTGCAGGGACTGTCTTTTGCCTCTTCTTATTTCCCTGGGCTTATCATAATGCCTGTCACACAGTATTTGCTTAATGAATATTTATTGACTGAGTGACTCAGCCCTTCTACCTTAGAGATTATAAAAAATTCCCTAAGAAGGAGACTGTCTACAGATAAGAAACCTCCCAGTTAAGCTAGGCTGGAGCTTAAGGGACAGCTGTCTGCATAGAGTCCATTGCTGGCTTATGCTCAAAATTTTTCCATCTTGTTAAGATTCATCAAAACTCATTTTCTGTTGACAGAGTCAGGATGTCAAGGCAACTTGGGGGCCAAATGGTTAGAGAGCTGAACCTGGAATCAGGAAGACCTGAGTCCAAATCCAACTTCTACTACTAGATGTGTGTCCTTGAACAAGTCACTTGAGCTCTGCATGCCTCTCTTTCCCCAACTGTAAATGGGGAAAATAGTAACACCTATCTTGCAGGGTTGTTATGAGGATCAAATGAGATAATAGTTGTAAAGCACTTAGGACAACACCTGGCACAGAGCAGATGCTACATAAATGGTACTTATCACCATCATCGTCATCATCATCATCACCATCATCATCATCACCATCATCATCATCATCATTGTTATTGTTCTAGCCAGGAGGAAATTTCCCTCTTATGTTGACACTGACCAATTAACAGCCACTCCCTCTAGGTTCATTTGTTCAAGCAGGTCTTAATATATCTAACTATTCATCCAGCCTTCACAAATCCACTGGGTGGCACAATGAATAGATTGCTAGATTTGAAATAAAGAAACTTCAGAGCTTTACTATCTATCTGACCCCAGGCAAGGTCTGTATCTTGTTATCTTCAGTTTCATTATCTGTAAAATGGTCATTATAACATCCATTACTGACCTTAATGAGATAATGTATGTAGGTAAAGCTCTTCCTAGACCTGAAAGCATAGTATGGTATACCTACAGGCTATTTTGATTATCTCCATCTTGCTCACAAAGATAGCCTGAGAGATTTCCTCCACTGTTTCATGTGTTTAACCCAGAAGACTGAATCTGACCACTAGTAGGGTTATTTGACTCAATCTTAGCGTCATCTCTTTAACAATAATCTCTATTGTCCCAACCCAGACACATTCCTTGGAAACATCAGAATCAGGATGATGTCTCTCAAAAGGCCTCCCAGCCTTCTACAAGCATAGAGATGAACTAAATCCATTAGCCATAAAGGTGACTAATAAAAAGCAGGGGGGTTGATATACCAGTTTCTTTGTCAAGTTGATAAAACCTGTATTCTGGTGAGTTCCATTTCCATCATTAATTACAGGGTTTAGTCCCAGACCTTATAAACTCACATTATCCCTTGGTGAAGTCTTTGCTTCACAAATTTCTAATGTGGGTTCCAAAGATGATTCAATGTTGACTGAGCTCTTCTTTCCCTCTTGTCTGTACCCTGCCTCATCCTGGAACTCCCTCCTGGCCACTTCCCATGCCTCTCCGTACAATTCTGAAATTCCTTGGCTCCACCAGCCTTAAAGCTTCCAACTTCTGGTTTGACATTGGAAATTAATCAGCAGAATCGTGGTCCCTCTTTTCCGGGAATCCCAAATTCAACTCTCTACAACAGGGGCTTCCAAACCAGTCCTCCTGGTTGCTTTTCCCCAGAGTTGGTGCTATGTGCCTCTTACATATAAGCCTTTGGGGTTTGCTTTTTTCTTTGTTTTTCCTCCTGAGAAGGCAAGTAACAAGGACTATCCAAACCTTTTCAGAGATGCTCATATTAAAAATAAAACAAAACAAAAAAAGGGGCAGCTAAGTGGCACAGTGGATAGAGTACCGGCCCTGGAGTCAGGAGGACCTGAGTTCAAATCTGGCCTCAACTACATAACACTCACTAGCTGTGTGACGCTGGGCAAGTCACTTAACCCCAACTGCCTCAAAAAAAAAAAACCACAAAAACAGAGATGCTCATATTCTTTCCATATAAATCCTTTCAGCAAGTTCTCATTGAAATTCAGGGAAACTATGACCTGTATATGCCACTGTGTTAAGAGCACACACACACACACACACACACCCTCTGATTTCTACTTACCTTTTTCCCTTCTCCTGCTGTTATTATAACTGGGTGCCTATTTAAACAGCAGTCACCTGTTTCCCTTTGCCTCCCCACCCCTACCATCATGTCCACACGCTCTAGGCTACAGGTATGTATGAATGTAGGCCACAAGGTTATTCTTCCTAGGGTTTATTCACACCCAAAAAAGAATATATCAAAACTCAAGAAAACACATCAAGGAAGGGCCCCTCAAAGTCCACACAGAAGAAAACTATCTAGTCTCAAACTGGATGATGCTTCATTTCCAAGTTATTCAATCTCACTGCGGTTCCCCAAGTTCATCTTTCTAGACTAGGAGCCCTAAGCCACAGCCTCCACCTCCCTCAAGGTTCAGTGACTTGCCCAGGGTCACACAGCTAGTAAGTATCAAGTGTTTGGTCTAAGACTGGATTTGAACTCGGGTACTCCTGACTCCAGGGCCGGTGCTCTATCCGCTGCGCCACCTAGCTGCCCCCATTTTCTTCATTTAGTAGCAAATGGCTCCCCAAATGACAGATTTTGTGACAACCTTACACTTGGGAGGGGGAAGAGGAAATCCATGCAAAAGATGCATATGTCCAAAGGAGATTTATTTAAGGATGGCCTATACAGCTGGCTGGAGATGGCAGTGGGCAGACTGCTTACCTCAAAATGTGTTTCCAGACTGGAGCAATGGAGCAACAGTGCCTCAGACTGCATTGTTGGGACTTCTGAACTTTTATTTTTTGTGTAGGTGTTCCATGTCTGATCGGCATTAGAGATGCTCCCTCGTTTAGGGGTAGGAAGGAAGAGAGAAGTGAATTCTAGAATGGCGATTGGTGGAGCTGAGGGGCAGGAACCACCTCCCTTTTCAAATGTAGGGAGCACATTTGAGCACAAAGATTGGTTGAGAGGGATGAGAACATCAGAAGAGAATGTTCTCTAATTTCCCAAGGTTAACTAACAAGGAGAATGTGAAGGTTCTCCCTGATGCCAGAAGCTATAGGACTGACCAGGACCAGGTGTATATTTTGTTTATAAAGTTATTACAGGGCAAAGATGGGGAGAACTCAGGTGGTTTTAGGGGTGAGAGCAAAAAAGCAAGCAACCATCAACACTAATGGGATGCATGCCAGATGTCTGTCCAGTGCCAAGAAAATGGCTCTATTCTCTCAAGTGAGGTCAATTGATACAGTGTTTCCCCACACTCTGACCTTGGAATTTTACATTTCAAAGGTCACTCTAATTCAATAGGACACATGGATTAACTTCTAATATTTAAAGAGCCATATCTTGTGAAAATCCCTGCCACTCTCTGAAGGCAGGGACTGTGTCAACAAAATTTGCATCTCTCTCAGCATCAAGCACAGGGTTGGTCAGAGTAGACCCTCAAGAAGTATCTGTGAAGGGGGCAGCTAGGTGGCGCAGTGGATAAAGCACCGGCCCTAAAGTCAGGAGGACCTGAGTTCAAATCCAACCTCAGACCAAACACTTGACACTTACTAGCTGTGTGACCCTGGGCAAGTCACTTAACCCCAATTGCCAAAAAAAATTTAAAAAAAAGAAATATCTGTTAAGTTAAATTGAACTGAGACTTGGAATCTGGTCCCACTTCCACTGAATTACAATGTGCCTTTGAGCAAGTATTTCACTTACTGCGGCCCAATTTCCTTCTCTGAAGAAAACTCTGAGGAGTTTAAACTTTGCCTAATACGCCTTCCAGATCTCTTAGAAGAGTAAAATGAGAAAATGGTCATGATTCTGCAGGGGGAAATAACAACAATGACAACGATAATAATAACTAGCATTTATATACTGCTTACTGTGTGCTAGCCATTATGCTAAGTTCTTAAACATTTCATTTGATTCACACAACAACTGGTGGGGGGGGGGGGCGGTGTGCTATTAGAGATAAGGAAACTGAGGAATACAAAGGTGAAATGATTTGCCCACAGTTACATAGTTAGTAACTATCTGAGCCTCAATTTGAACTCAGATCTCCCTGACTTCACCACCAGAACTCTATACACTGGGCCACTTGGCTGTCTCTAAAATCTAAAAGTGCTCTGTGACCATCAGGGACCATGGTCATCCTCATTACTTTCACCTTAATAAAATTTTCTCTTCTTCAGAATTCAATACATTTGGGGGGTGAAAGAAAATTGTAAATTAAGACATGTATAAAATCTTTGTGATTTCATTCTTCAAATGGAAGAGCCCAATGGGTTAAATTTCAGATCCTGCGCCATGTGCTGCAATGGAATAGATGTGTTAAAGGGAGCCTGGTTGGAGAGGACAAGCACTGAATGATATTCCAGCTCAGTCTTCTCCACACCTTCCTCAAGTTCCAGAGTGCCCCTCTCCCCCAACCCCTACCTTCCTCAAGTCCCAGAGTGTCCCTCTTCCCCAATACCCACCTTCCTCAAGACCCAGGGGCCACAGCGTCCCACCTTCCTCAACCCCCAATTTCATTTCCCTTGGTGGTCAGACCAGGAGGAAGGAGATGAAACAGAGCCATAGAGCAGAATCAGTCAAGAATTATTTTTTTTCTGGGAAATTCATCCTGAAGCTGTGGCTAGCCAGGGCCATCGTGGGGGTGGAGAACTGGAAAGGAAGGATAGCTAGTGAGCTGCTGGTCAATTCATTAATAAGCTCTGCACCTATACACAGAACTTCATACACAGTGTTAGAATAGCAGCATGGGGAGCATCTCTGAACACAGAACCAAGAATGTCAGAATTCCAAGGGATCTTAGAAATAACCAACTACAGCATCTTCATGGGATGTGGAAGCACTCTGAGTCCCAGAAAGTCAATGGCAAAACCTGGATGATAAAGCACTTTTGTCTCCTATCTCTCAGTTCAATATTCATTCCAGTGCAATTTCTCACTCCCTCTCAATAAAGCAGGTTCCCATGAATGGGTACAGTTTGCCCCATAAAGTCCAGAGCCTCATACTCCACAATTTCTGGCCTACCCTTGATCAGCATCCTAAGGCTTGTATTCTTGCCAGCACTGGGATGTTGCCACAGCAACACAAATCTGAAAAATGAGAAGCCCTGATTGGACAATAGGGCACCACCCTAAACTTCCCTGAGGGAGGTAGTTCATGGTTGTTTTTATGCTCTAAAATTAGAGGTGGGGAACCTGTGGCCTCAAAATCACATGCGGCCCTCTAGGTCCTCAAGTGCAACCCTTTGACTGAATCCAAACTTCACAGAACAAATCCTCACCCATGGTAACCATTCTCCAATCTGATGTAAGGAATACTCTTTGCTTCTGATAGATTTAAGTCCTATCCTCCTCCTCCACCACCACCATCAGCAGCAAAAACATCTCTTACCCAGTCTTCAATTTAAGATCAAATTGGGGAAATTATTCCTATTTCTTGTAGCAAATCCAGAGCCTTATTCAGTAATGCATAAATCCACAGTCCTTGCCCTCTTTGAGGGTTCAGTACGATTGCAGGGAGAAAGAGGAGGAAGTGGGGAAGTGGGGATAGAATATGCACATGTTCATGCACCAGGAAAGAAGATTCTCTGAACCAAATGGGCTGACTATGATGGTAACAGTCTAAGCTTCTTGGAGGTCCCAGAACCATCCAGTTCAAGAGATCCAGGGATCAGAGAGAAATCACAATGGCTTGCTGTCCAAATGCGGCGGGGTGTTCAGAGGGATGCCACTGTTTGTTATGACAACAGTCCCAGTTTAGTTGGAGATCTGGTGCTGAGACTCTTGGTCTCTAAACTGGAATCTCAAACAGGATTGGGATAAGAAAGATGAAAGAGGCTAAAGGGGGCATCCAAGGAAGGGCAGTTACTCAGGTTCGGGCCAGAGAGAAAAGGCAGAATGGTTATCAAGTCCATGCTTGAATATCTACAGTGATGAGAAACTCATTATTGGTCAAAGCAAGGCCATTTCACTCTGGGATACCTGTTTTGCATGCCCTCATTTTTAAGAGGTTTTTTTTTTTTTCTGACACCAGGCTTAAATGTACTTTCCTGAAATTCTCCATCTCCATACATCCATTTGAAGCAACCCTGGATTGCAATAGGTATTTTTGACTGTTCTGCCACACTGTTGGCAGTTTTTAAGCTTGTGGTCCACTAAAATCCCCAGACCAATTTCATACCAAGGTGTTGACTAGCCAGGCCTCCCCTCACCTTTCTGAAGCCAACTCATCTTTTGAGCCCATTAAAATCTTTTAAATCCTGTCTTAATATAAGCAATCACTGCAATTTTGTTAGGCTTGGTGTGTCTAAAGATTCATCTAGCGATACATGATATGTAAAGGGCTTTGCAAAACTAAAAATCTTTTGTAAAAGACACAAAGAAGAAAAAAAACAGGAGAAAGAGGAAGAAAAAGGACCAGGACCAAGGACACATCCCAGGGGAACCACAATAGAAACATCCCTCAGAGTAGATTTGTATTTCAATATTAATCATTTTTCTCAGTAACACTGTTCCCTCCCAGGCCACCTCGCTTGAGCTGTCCATTCTTTGACCCCTTGGTAAACCAATTCAGCTTCATACTGTCCTCCTCTTTTGAGACCCAGCCCCCTTATCGTGTCACTGATTGAGCCTGCCAAGCCTCATTTTGAATCATTCTCTCCTCCATCTCTCAGCTCCAGGGGTGTGCTCTGGCTGGCCTCCATGGCTGGAATGTTCTCTCACTTCATCTAATGCCTTCCCAGCCTTCCTTTAGGTCCCAAATAAAAGCCCACATTCTGTAGACAGCCTTTTTTTTCTGTCTAGGCAATAGAGTTAAGTGACTTGCCCAGGGTCACACAGCTAGTGAGTATTATGTGTCTGAGACTGGATTTGAACTCAGGTCCTCCTGACTCCAGGGCCGGTGCTGTATCCACTGCACCACCTAGCTGCCCCCATATAGACAGCCTTTTGCAACCCCTTTTAATGAAAGTGTCTTTCCTCTGCTAATTATTTCCTATTTACCCTGTACATTGTTTTTATATATATATATATATATGAACAATATTTTGTTTCTATCTATATAAATAATATATATTATGTTTCTATATAAACATAATATATATAAACAATATATATTATGTTTCTATATAGACATAATATATATAAACAATATATATATACATATATATATGTATATAAAAGTCTCAGTTCATCTACACCTTGGAAAATGTTATGAAAAATTTACCTCCCTGGAGCATATCTGTAGATAATAAGACTCTTCTAATTTTGCTGGTCTCATCCTTAGGGGATAGGTGTCTGCATGTTCTTCATTATTGGCTCATACTAAAAATCTTTCCATCTTGTTAGGATTTGTCAGGGCACAACTTTGGTTTTCATACCCAGGCTGTCAAGGCACCTAGGTGGATAGAGCCCTGAGACTGGAGTTAGAAAGATGTGAGTTCAAATCAGCTTCAATCCTTGCTATGTATGTACTTGAGCAAGTCATTAACCTCTGCTTACCTCAATTTCCCCATCTGTAAATTGGAGATGATAATAATAGCTCCTACCATGCTGGGGTTTTGTGAGGATCAATTGAGATAATATTTTTAAAGCACTTAATATTGTGTCTTGCACATGGTCAGTTCAATCTAAATGCTACCCATCATTATTATTATCATTATGGCCAGAGGGAAATTTCCCTCTTATGTGGACAATGACCTGTTAAAAACCACTCTTTAGGTTCATTCATTCAATCAGGTCCTAATCTCCCTAACTGTTCATCTAGCCCTCATCAGTCCATTGTGTGGTATAATGAATAGAGTGCTGGATTTACAATAAGAAGACCTCAGACCTTCATTAGCTATGTGACCCCAGGCAAGGTCTGGATTGTGTCACCTTCAATTTCCTTTTTTGTAAAATGGAGATTAGGATATCTCTCACTGGCCTCAATGAGGGGATATATGTATGATGTATGATGTACGTATGTGAAGTTCTTCCCATACTTTAAAGCTTTGTATATCTGCGGGTCATTGTGATTATCTTTTCACCTTGCTCACAAAGATATCCTGAGAGAATCTGTCAAATGTTGCATTCATGCAACCCAGGCATCTGACTCTGATGACTGATAGAGTGACCAGAGAAAATCTTGGGGTATTCTCTTTATTAATAATTTCTATCACTCCTTTTGTCTCACTACCCAGATATGTTTCTGTCTGTCTGTCTCTTCTCTCTCTCTCTCTCTCTCTCTCTCTCTCTGTCTCTCTCTCCTTTGTTTCTCTTCTCTCTTCTGTCTCTCTTTTCTCTCCTCTGTCTCTGTCTCTCTCCTTTGTCTCTTTGTCTCTCTGTCTGTCTCTGTCTCTCTGTTTCTGTCTCTGTCTCTCCTCTCTCTCTCTCTCTCCTTTGTTTCTGTCTTCTGTCTCCTCTCTCCTCTGTCTCTGTCTTTGTCTCTCTCTCTCTCCTTTGTCTCTCTGTTTCTGTCTCTCTCTCCTCTGTCACTCTGTCTGTCTCTTTCTCTGTTTCTCTGTCTCTATCTCTGACTGCCTCTCTTTCTCTCTCTCTCTCTCTCTCCTCCCCCTCACTCCCTCTCCCCCATTTCTACTTACATTTTCCCCTTCTCCTGCTTCAATGAATGACTAATTCCAGCAGCTATCAATCATCTGTTTCCCTTTGTCTCCCCACCCCATATCCATGTGCTCTGAGTCTAAGCCACAAACATGCATTTTCTAGGCTTTATTCAGAAGGAAAGAAGAAAACATAATTTTTTCAAGAATAAAATACTAAGGGAGGATCCTTCAAAGTCCACATGAAAGCAAACTCCCTGGTCCAAACAGTGGTGGTTCAATTCCAAGTAATTATATCTTGCTACAGTTCTTCCAGCTTAGGTTGTGGCCTGGGAACCCCAAACCACAGTCTACATCTTCCTCGTGAAGCCAGAGTAAGAATGGCCCCTAACGCTCCAACTGTCTCCCGCTGAGCTGGGGTTCTTAATTGGAGATGCTCACTGCAACGATTAGAACAATGGGCCCCTGCATTTAAGGGATCTAAAGATGAGGAAAGGACATGAAGGGTTCTCCTACTCATTTCATTTCCTTCACTTGGTAGCAAATGACAGGTTATGGGACAACCTTATAGTAGGGAAGGGAATAGAAAATAATGGTGCATGTGTCCAAAGGAGATTTATCTAAGGACACTATGCAGCAGGCTGGAGATGGGAATGGGGATACTGCTCACCTCAAAACGTGCATCCACATTGCTGTGACTTCCCAGCTTTCCTTTTTTGTATAGGAATTCCACGTCTGATATGTGTTAGAGATGGTCCCTCATTTGGGTGTGGGAGGGGAGAGAAAAGTGACTTCTAGGACAGTGACTGGTGGAGCAGAGGGGCCTGGGCCACTTCCCTTTTCAGTTATAAGCTTTTGGATTTTTGAGCCGGGTAATCAGTTGAGAGGGATGAGGACATCAGAAGAGAATGTGCCCTGATATATCCAGGTTAGCCAACATGGAAAGTATAGGGGTTTTCATCCATGATGCCAGGAGTTATGGGGCTATCCAGGGTCAGGTGTATACTTTGTCTATGAAGTTATTATAGGGCAAAGATGGGGAGACCTTCTCAGCTGGTTTTAGGGGTGAAAGCAAAAAAGTGAAGAACAAAAAATACTAATGGGATGCATGAGGGATGTTGGTCAGGTGCCAAGAAAATGACCTCACTTGAGGTCAATAGGTACTTATGTTTATATGCACACACACACACACACACACACACACACATGTTATACCTTGATTGTAGAATTTTATATGTGAAATGTTAACTCAAATTCAGCAGGAAATAGGGAATAAACTTCCAATATACAAAGATCCATGTCTTGTGGTAGTCCATGGTAGACTGTAAGTTTCTTGAACGTAGGGACTGTGTTTTAACAAAATTTATATCTCTCCCAACATCAAGCACAGGGATTAGCACACAGTAGCCGCTCAAAAAATGTTAAGATAGGGGCAGCTAGGTGGCACAGTGGATAGAGCACTGGCCCTGAAGTCAGGAGGAACTGAGCTCAAATCTGACCTCAGACCAAACACTTGACACTTAATAACTGTGTGACCCTGGGCAAGTCACTTAACCCCAATGGCCTAAAAAAAAAAATGTTAAATTCAATTGAGTTGAGACATGGATTCTGGCCCCAACTCTTCCACTGAATTCCCATGTGACTTTGAGCAAGAACTTCCCTTATTGGATCTCAGTTTCTTCATCCATGAAATGAGAAGTGTAGTTCTCTGTCCTACACGCCTCCCAGACCTCTTGGAAGAGTAGAAAGAGAAAATGGCCATGATCCTGCAAGGGAAAATAATAGCAATAATAATAATAACAATAACAATAATTACAACCACAACAATAATAACAATAAGAGCTAGCATTTATATTGTGCTTCCCAAAGAACAAGTTTTATAAACATTAATCCACTTGATCCTCCCAACAACTCTGGGAGTTAGGTGCTTTTTTTAACCTCATTTCATAGATAATGAAACTGAGGAAAATAGAGGTAAAGTGACTTACATAGTGTCATACATTTAGGAAGTTTCTAGGATTTGATTTGAACTCAGGTCTGTTGGACTCCAGGCCCAGAGCTCTCTCCACTGAGATACCTAGCTACCCCTATAATCCTAAAGTCCTCTGAGACCATCAGAAACCCTAGTCATCCCAGTTATTTTGACTTTTAAAATTTTTTCTGTTTCTCTTCAGAACACAATGAGCTTGGCCACCAATAGAAAATTTTAAGTTTAGATATGTATTAAAAACTTGTCATTCTATTCTCCAGACATAAGAGCCCAAGAAGATTAATACCAGTTCCTACACCATGTACTGCAATGAGACAGTGGTGCTGAATGGGGCCTATGAGGATAAGCATTAACATACAGGCCCTAGTGCTCCTACTCAGTCTTCTCCACACCTTCCTCAAGACCCAGAGGCCATGGTGTCCCTCCCCCTCCCACCTTCATCGCCCTTGGGTGGTCAGACCAGGAGGAAGGAGATGAAACACAGTCAGAGAGCAGAATGACTCAAGAATTGTTTTTTCCTGGAAAATTCATCCTGAAGCTGTGGCTAGCCAGGGCCATGGTGGGGGTGGAAAACTAAAAAGGAAGGAGAGCTAGTGAGCTGCTGGTTAATTCAATAATAAAATCTCTACCTCTGAACAGCACTTAATACTCAGAGAGTTAGAATATCAGCATAGGAAACATCCTCCAAACAAAACAAAGAATGTCAGACCTGAAAGGGATCTTAGAAATAAACTACTGCAGCCTCCTCATGTAATTGGGAAGAACTCTGAATCTCAGAAAGTCAATGGTAAAATAAGGATGCTATAGCACCCTGGTCTCCTGGCTCCCAATGCAGCATTCTTGCCACTGCACTCTGCTACCTCTCAATAAAGCAAGCTCTCATGGATGGTGACAGAGCGCCCCATAAAGCCCAGAGTCGCACACTCCAGAATGCTGAGCCTATCCTGGACTGGCATCCTGCGACTGATTTTCTTGCCAGCCCTGAGAGGTTACCATGGCAACAGAAGTCTGAAAAATGGAAAACTCTGATTGGACAACAGGGCACTTAAAGGTGAGACACATCCTTAGCCCTAGAGTTCCCTGAGGGAGACAAATCATGATTTTCAATACTGTCCAGACAGTCTCCATGGTAATCATCCTCCATTCCGATGCAAGTAATACTCTGCTTATGATAGGTGAATGTCCTACCTCCCACCATGATTTAAAACATCTCTAATTAAATCTTTAATTTTAGACTTAACTAGGTGAGTTATCCCTATTTCTTACAGAAAATTCAGAGCCTTGTGTAGTAATGAGTAAACTCTAAGTCCTGCCCTCTCTGAGAGTTCACTCTAATTTAGGGGAGCAGGACAGAGAATGAGGGGGGATAAAATATGCAAACATTCATTTTAGAAAAACAAGAAAGAATCCTTGAACCAAAAGGGCTGATTACAATAGTGACAGTCTAGACCTCTTGTAAGTTCTGGAACCATCTCAAGGGACCTAGGGGCTAGAGAGACATCCCAGTGGCATATGGTCCAAAAAGAGTAGAGTATTCAGAAGGATGCCACTGTGATGACAATAGCCCCACTTTAGTAGGAGATTTGGTGCTAAGAAACTAGGATCTCAGACAGGCTTGGGATAGGAAAGTAGAAAGAGGGTGAGAGGATCATCCAAGGAAGGGTAGCTACTTAGAAACAAACCAAGGAGAAAAGAGAACTGTCATCAAATCTCTGCTTGAATATCTAGAGTGATGTAAGACTCACTACCTCTCAAGGCAACACTTTGTGATTTCTTCCATTGGTCATGCTCATGTTTATCAGTATCCCTTGTAAGCATGGTATCCAGAACTGAATATTATATTCCAGCTCTGATTGGGCTAGGCAGATGCTCATTTCCTGGGCTTGGAATCTGTGTCTCTCTGGATTCAGTCCTGACATGCTTCAGCTTATTTTGGCTGCCATGTCACACTTTTGGGCATTTTAAATTCATGATGCCTTAAAGCCCCAGATCTTTTTCAAAGCCACTGTGGACCAACAGACCTCCCCAATCCTTCGTTTGTGCAGCTGGTTCTTTGCTTTCATATATAGGAATTTTATATGTACCCCTGTTATTAAATTTCAACCATTCCAGAGTCAACCCATCATCTGAGCATCTTGAAATCTTTTCAATCTTATCTTAGTGTTAGCAATCATCACAAATCTTTATAAGCTGCAAATTTGATTAGCTTGGTATCTCCAGCTTCATCTCATGGTATACGGTATGTAAGATGCTTTGCAGACCAGAAAGTCCTTTGTAAAAGCCAAGGAGAAGAAAGAAGGAAGAATAAGAGGAAGAGGAAGAAAAAGAACAACCCAGGACCAAGGACAAGTCTTTGGGGCACCACACTAGAGACATCCCTCAGAGCTGCTTTATATTTCAATACTAATGGTTTTTCTGGGTGTCACTGTTCACCTCCCCAGTCACTCTCTCCTCTTTTCCCCATCTTGAACCCTTGGTGAGTGAATTCAACTCTACACTGTCCTTCTTTCTTGAGTCACTAGTTCCCCTATCATTTCACCAATGAAGCCCTGCTAAGCTCCAGTCTTGAAACATTCCCGCCATTCACTATCTTCTCTCCTACACACCTGTTGTTGAATGAAAGTGAGGAAAATCACACAAACTTTCTGAGAGGAACCACTACAAATATGTGTTACACAACCTCAGCTGGGATCTCATTGCTGCTAGGTAATACTACTCTACCTTTGTTACCAACTCACTATTTCATTCTCCATAGTAGCATTTCCAAATCTTTTCATCCCTCCTCACACTTCTCATGGCTCCACTTCACCACTCTCTCAGCTGAGAATCTTGCCTCATATTTTACAGAAAAAATTAAGACCTTTCACCTTGAGCTACCTTTTCTTCCCTCTTCCTCATCTCTTATCACTGCAATGACTTCTTCCTCTATCTCCTGTCCCTTATGATGAGGTAGTTTTATTCCTTATCAAGGCTAACCCCTTTAACAGCTCAGGAGATCCCATTTTATCTTATCTCCCTCAAAATATTGCCCAATCTGTTATCCCTACTCTATTACTTATTTTCAATATCTCCCGTCTACTGCTCATTCCCTACTATCTACAAACATGACCATGTCTCTCTCATCCTGAAAATCCCCTCATCTTTTGGCAGAGCTCATACTCTGCTGTCATTTGGGCTTTTGTGGCAGCCAGGTGGCACAGTAGATAGAGCACTGGGCCTAAAGTCAGGAAGACTCATCTTCATGAGTTCAAATCCAGCCTCAGACAGTTACTAGACACTGACCCTAGGCAAGTCACTTAACCCTATTTGCCTTAGTTTCTCATCTATAAAATGAGCTGGAGAAGGAAATGGTAAACTACTCTAGTATTTCTGCCAAGAAAGCCCTAAAATAGGGCCATGGAGAGTCAGACACCACTGAACAACAACAAAAACCCTGCAGGGTTGTTGTGAGAATCAAGTGAGACAATAGTTGTAAAGTATTTAGCTTAATGTCTGGTACCTAGTAGGTACTAAATAAATACTAGTTATTCTTGTACTTATTACTATTAAAATTAATATTTTATATATTGAGGGAAATTTCCCTCTCATGTTGACACTGACCTGTTGTCAACCGCTATATAGGTTCATTTATTCAACCAGGTCTTAATCTACCTAACTGTTCATATAGCCTTCATCAGTCCATTGGTTGGCATGGCGAATAGAGGGCTGGCATCGCATTAAGGAAAACCTCAGACCTTTATTAGTGATTTGAGCCCAGAAAAGGCATGGAATTCTTTCACTTTCATTTTTCTCACCTGTAAAATGGAAATTATATTACCTATTACTGACTGGTGAGAAAATGTATGTGTGATGTATAACATATATATGTAAAGCTCTTCCCTGAACTGAAAGCATTGTTTACCTATGGGTTATTGTGGTGACCTTTCCATATTGCTCACAAAGACAGCCTGACAGAGTTTGTCAGCTTGAGCACTTTATGATTAGAAGTAACTGCTGTAAGAATTTTCATCCATGAAACCTAAGAATCCAACTCTGACCACGGATAGTGTGCCTAGGCCCAATATTGAAGGCTTCTCTCTAACAATGTCTATGGTTCTTTTTGTCCTTCCCTGGAAAAATCAGAATCTGGCTGGTGTCTCTCAAGAGGCCTCCCAGCCTCCTACAAACATAGTGAACAAAATCCATTAGCCATAGAGAAAAAAGATCTCATTCTGAGGTCTTTGAGTCCATAAATTGGTGAAGGATGAGAGCATCAGAAGAAAATATTCCTGTATTATATTCAAGGTTAGCTAACAATGAGGATGCCAAGGTTCTCATCTGTGATGCCAGGGTCTATGAAGCTGTCAAGACACAGGTGTATACTCTATGAAATTACTGTAAGGCAAAGGTGGGGAGACCTTCTCAGCTGCTTTTAGGGGTGAAAGTAAAAAAAAATCACCATTGATGGGATACATGCCAGTTGTCTGTCGATTATCAAGAAAATGACTTTTGGATTTCTCTCTAAAGTGAGATCAATAGCAAAACTATATGGCTCAGTGGACAGAGCAGTGAATCTGGAATTAAGGAAACTTGAATTCAAATCCAACTTCAGACACCAACTACCTGTATGACACTAGGAAAGTAGCTTGGCTTTGGTATGCCTCAGTTTCCTCAAATGTAAAATGAGGATAATAACAGCACCTAACCCCCAGGGCTGCTATGAGGATAAAATGAGATCACATTTGGAAAGTGTTTTGCAAACTGGAAGCACTACATAAATGCTAGCTAATATGATTATTTGCAATTATACATTTCTAAAAAGCAAAACCATATCATTATATATATTTTAAAAAAATAAAAATTAAAAATAAATAAAAAAAATAAAGGTCTAGAATTCTAGACAGCAGACATTATGGAGAGCATTATGGAAGTTAGGGGTATTTTTTGACCCCAGACCAGATTAGCTTCCCTGGTACCTCTGGTTCAGGTTCAATGGTCCTTTCTACAATCCCATTTACTCATTCAACAAATTTTTAAGACAATAGGAAAACAAAGACTCTCTCAAAGAGCTTACAAGCTAATGGGGGAGAAGACAAGATCCCGATTAACTATGCTTGGAGACAGCAAAGAAGAGGGCCCTTGGCTGTGAGGCATGAAAAGGTAGGAGCCCCGACTTGTTATTTATTTATTTTTATTTTTTTAGAAGCATTTGGGGTTAAGTGACTTGCCCAAGTTCATAAGAGTCTGAGGTCACATTAGAACTCAGGTCCTCCTGATTCCAGGACCAGTGCTCTATGCACTACACCACCTACCTGCCCCTCCAGACTGCTATTGACTGAAGCACATGGTCTGCTGCCAACATTTTCTTTCCCATTTCCAGGACTTGAGTTTGGAAGTAAAAACGAAGGGAACAAACATTGGTAAAGCATTTACTATTTACCAGGCACTGTGCCAACCACTTTTTTATAAGTATTATCTCATTTGATCCTCACAGCAACCCTGGAAGATAGGTGCTATTATTACCCCCTTTTTACAGTTGAGGAAACTGAGGAAAATAGGAAATGACTTGCCCAAGGTTGCACAGTGAATTAGTAGAACAGGCTGGATTAGAACCCAGGTCTCTAGACTGCAAGTCAATGGTTCCCTCGCCTGTATCACGTTGCCATTCCATGACACTTTTTGTTAACATTTAGCCAATGGGTGGAGGCCACAGGTAAGGAAGAGTGAATCATAGTATATCTCCTAGCTAAAAAGTGCATCAGAGGTTATCTAGAGATCTGTTTTCACAGCTCCTACTAGAATACTCAGCCCTGAATGTGTACATGGCAACGTGTTGTTATAAATATAGACAGCTCAGGAAATGGCTAAGGAGGAGACCCAGGGAGTTTGCATTCTCAGAGCCACACCTATCACCCATCCAAGATGAAAACAGCAACATACGGTAGCAACAACATTGCAAAGACAAACAGTTTTAGAAGACTAAAGGTCTCTGATCAATGACGTGACTGACCGTGATGCCAGAAGACTTCATTCCCAAAGGCTATCATTCCATATGATACCATCGACTCTTAACAACCCCCTACATGAGATATTCCACCCGAGAGATTATCACTCCCATTTGACAGGAGAGCAATCTGAGACCCAGGGAGGGAAATAGACTTACTCAAGATCCCACAGCAAGTCGATGGCAATGACACAGACAGAAGACAAACCAGCATGATGAAGAGCCTTGAGTTTATGCCATGTAAGACTCTGCTGAAGGAATATCCAATTGGGAGAAGGTTTTAGCCTAGAGAAAAAAAATGTTAGATGGGTCAGGATGGGAGGGACTGGGACAATGTAATAGTCTTCCAGGATTTAAAAGGGTTATTGACATGGAGGAGAAACTAGGATTGATCAGTTTAGTCCTAGAAGCATAACTAAGAGCAAACAGGGCAGAAGCATCAAAGATGCAAATTTAGATTTGATACAAGGAAAATTTTCCTAACCATAACAGCTGTTCAAAAGCAAAATGGGAAGTGGATTCACTGTCAGCCCACTGGATGATCATTGGATTGAGTGGCCTGTCACTTTCTGTTCTAAAATTCTATGCTCCGTGGAATGCTAGGATGCCCACCCAACCTATGACCAGGACCACAGCTCACTCATGGTTCTTTCTGATGCCGTGTGGCAAGAATTCAATCAATGATCAAGGATAAGGGTCCATCCGAGGTCAAGGTTAGGGGTCAGTTTGTTAATAGAATCATGGCTCAGATTGAGCCCAGAGTTAGTACTCAGTTTCTGCCAGGAGCTAAGGCTCAATCTATAATTGGAATTAGGGTTCACTCTAAAACTGGAATCATAGTTTAGCCTGGAGGCAGGGTTAATCTTTGAAAGGGACTAGGGCCACATCTGGTTTGAAGGATCAGAGGAAGGTAAGGAAAAGGAAAACGGCAGTGGTGAGATCCCAAGTACATATTGTAAGGGCTCAATAGACAGAGAGAAAGTCTAGAAATCCCCATCCAGACCTCTCTTGCCTAATATTGGACCTCTCTTTAAGATCGTTTCTGTTGAATGAGGTGGCCAGACCAGGAAATTTCTAAAGTCCCTTTCTAGAGCTATCAATGAAATTCAATAAATGTTTATTAAGTACCTGATGTATGCAAGGCACTCTTCGAGGCACTGAAAGCACAAAGACAAAAACCCACAAACAGCCCCCATTTTCAGGAACACAGCCTCTATGAATACAGATAAGGAGCTTACTATATGGTCACTTGAGAAGGGAGAAAGAATTGTCAACTAGGATGAGGAGAAAGGTTTCCCATGGGAAATGTTACCAGAATTTAACCCTAAAGAAAGAGATGTGGAGGAAGAACGTGCTCTCCAAGCACAAGAGGATTCAAGGCATGAAGGCTGGATGTGGGATATTGAGCTAAGGCAGCAGCTAGGTCCAGTTTGGCTAAAACAAGAGTAAGATGAAACAAGGCTGGAAAGTTAGATAAGCACCATATTTTGGAGAACTTTAAATAGCAGTCCTAGGAGTTTGCCTTTTGTCCTAGAGATAATAGGGAGCCATGGAAAATTTTTTAGAAGGAGAGGGACATAGTCAGATTCAGTGGCCTCGGGAGCTGGACAGAGGATGGATTAGAAAGGGGAAGGCCTAGAAGATGAGAGAACACTTAGGAAGCTATTGCAATAGTCCAGGCAAGAGATGATGAAGGTCTAAATGAAGGTAAGTGGAGAGAAGGAAACGAATGTGAGAGATGTTGTGGAGGCACAATTGATTGGGCATATTGGGTACATTTGTCTGTATGTGTCTATCTATGCATTGATCATTTCACAGAACTCGAGGGTATTAATGACCCCTCTGGAGCAGGAAAAGGCCTTTGACATCTCTCTCCTCAAATTATTGAGAAAACTGAGACCCAAAGAATGGACTTGACCAAGATCATACAGTAAGTCAGCATCAGAGCAGCCCCAGACAAGAATCCAAGTCTACTAACCCCTCGTTGAGGGCTTTTTGTCCCTCGTTGCTCTGCATCTGATTTCCATGTGTGTATAATGTGGGATAGCCTGATGGAATGAAAGGCAATGGTCTGGGTGGCTTCCCATCCTCTCATAGTGCACCTCTTGCTTAAGCCCTTCTTAAGGACAGTGAACATCCAGGGCTGAAACTCACCAAGAAAATTAGGATTGGGTCTCACCAGAAGGAGAAAGGTGCAGGAGGGGTCATTAGGGTCAACAAAGACAGGCTAAATCACAACAAGGACCAGTCTTGAGTCTTCCAGTTACCTCTGTGTGGAGACAGAAACTTGGCACCTGGCACCCTGTCCACTTAGAAATTCAAAGACATCTTCATGCACCACAAAGAGAGACAACAATGAATACACCGGATCGCAATAATCAGAATGAAGATAGCGTGATTGTTTATTTCCCAACAATCTTTTATATTCATGACTTCAACTGACCCTCACAAAACCTGAATGAGCTCATGGGATCAAAGATCTATAGCCAGCTGAGACCTTGGAGGACAGTCAGTCCCACTCCCTCATTTAACAGATGAAGGGACTGAGGCCCAGGGCCCATGATCACACAGTTAGGATACATCAGAGGTGGTATGTGACCCTAGTTCCACTGACTTAAGAGTCAGAACTCTTTTTCAGAATGTCACACCACTTGAGTATTATGATTCTGATGAGAATACTGAGATAAATGAAAAACATCCCATATGACCTTTGTTGGGGGAGCAAAGACCGAGGGGAGGGGAGCAGGGAGTGGGGAGAACAGAGAAGGGGAGAGGTGTGAGAGATGCTTCTAAAACCTGGGTGGATGGTGATGGACTCAGCACATGGCAAGAAGTTAGAAGAAGGAGAGGATTTAAGGGAAGGGTTTCATTCAAGTCGCTGATAAAACCTCAGAAAAAAGAATGATGGAGGTGCCCTCCACAGAAATAAGGCAGTAGGAGAAGAGTTGGTGTGTGGGGAAGGAGAGCTGAATGAGAAGTCAGGAGACCTAGGTTCAAATCCCTGGCTTTGGCATTTACAGGCTAGGAGACTTGGGGCATGTCAGTTAGTCTCTCTAGGCCTTGATTTTCTCATCTATAAAATGAGGTGGTTAGTCTAGGAAACATCGAAGGTCCCTTCCAGACCTGGCTCAGATCCTATAGTGCTCCAGGAACACCAAGGCCTAGACCTTCAGCTCCATGATTCTGGGCCTAAGACTTTCTACTAGGTACAGGGGTGGGGAACCTGCGGCCTTGAGGCCACCTGTGGCCTTCTAGGCCCTTGGGTGCGGCCTTTTGACTGAGTCCACATTTTACAGAAAAAATCCTTTTGTTAAGGGGATTTGTTCAGTTGAGTTTGGATTCAGTCAAAGGGCCACACTTGAGAACCTAGAGGGCAGTATGTGGCCTCCAGGCTGCAGGTTCCCCACCCCTGTTAGGACATTATGTAAAATGAATCATTTACACATGACCTCTGACCTCCCTTCCAGCTCACCAACATCTTAGGAAAGTTATAGGAACCACATCATTTAATTAGGCCAGGGAACTCCAAGACTGAATGCAGGGTGGCACCTTCCCCACAACTTGGAGTCTTAGGGAGATTCCGTGAGCACTGAGAAAGGAATGTCTAGGGCCACACAACAAGTATGAGTCAGAGACAGAATGGAAACCCAGGTCTTCTACCTTCATTCAATGACAACTCTTAATGTAACTC
>NW_020945013.1:0-5000 GCF_900497805.2 Vombatus ursinus | reverse complement strand
TATCTTTACAAATTACTTGGTCTTTTACAATTGAACCATCATATCATCAGTAGATAGGGAGAGTTTAATCTCCTCTATTCCTATCTTTATTCCTTCAATTTCTTTCTCTTATCATATTGCTACCACTAATATTTCCATTACTATATCAAATACGAGGGGGAGAGTGGGCATCTTGACTTCACTGCTGTATTTACTGGAACAGATTTTATATGCAAATTATGATTGCTTTTCATTTTAGATTCTTTTTATAATATTAAAATTTATAGCATAAATGATTGCTGTACTTTGTGAAAGACTTTCTATTGAGATGATTTTTGTAATTTGTGATATTTGATGTTTAAAATGATTAAATTATATTGATTGTTTTCCTAATATTGAACCATCCTTATATTCCCGGTGTATATCTCAGTTGATCTCAAGGAATGTTTTCTTGGAACAGTCATTATAATCTAATTGGATTAGCCAGTGCTAGGTCTTGTGTGATTTTAATTGTGTGACTGTCATATTTAAATTGTTTTTTTTTTATTGTTTCTCATAATATTTTATCCTTGAGTTGAGTTTGGAACTTGACTGTGATAGTCCTGTGGGTTTTCTTCATAGGATCTCTTTTAATTTGTGATCAGTGGATTTTTTCTGTTACTACTTTCCCTTCTTGTTCCAATGCTTCAGGAAAATTCTTTTTGATTATTTTTTGTATTATTGTATCAAGATTTTCTTTATTGTATCTTTCAGGTAGTTTGATTATTATGTTTCTCTTCTTGATCTTTTCTCCAGATCAGTTGCCTTTCTCATGAGATGTTTCATACTGTCTTCCATTTTTTTGTCTTTTATATTTTATTATTTCTTTACCTTTTATGAATTTATTGGCTTCTCCTTTCCCAATTCTGATGTTCAAGGAGTCATTTTGTTCCTTAAGATTCTGAATCTCCTTTTCTAATTGGTTGACTTTCTTATCATAATCTTTTTGGTTTTCTTGGATTGCTCATTTTTTTTTTTTTTAGTTTTTCCTCAATCTATCTCATTTGATTTTTAAAGTCTTTTTAAAGTTATTCTATGAATTCTTTTTGAGCAGGTGACCATTTGACATCATTCTTTGGGGTAGAAGTGCCTTTCTTTGCTTCAGTATCCTGCTCTGAAGAGGAACCCCAGTCTTTCCTATAACCATAGTAACTCTCTGTGGTTGAATTATTTCTCCTTTGACTGTGCATTTTTTTTCTTTTGTAGTAACTTAGTTTATTGTAATCACCTCTACTTCTGGGGCATGGGGAATGGTGCCTCTGGCCTGGGATCCTCCTTCAGTTCTCCCTTCTGACTTGGAACCAGAACCAAGGCCTCCAGCCTCCTATAAGTGCCCACAGCCAGCAGCATCCCTGGCCTACTGCTTCTGCACTTACCAGGCATGTGCTGGTTCCTTCTCACCCCCAGCAACACCTCCTCAGCACAACTGGGTCTAGCCTTCCTGGTTAGCAAAGGTTCCCTCTATCTTCCTGGCTCAGATGCCCAATACCTCTCACTACCCTGGAGTGATAAATTTCCTGTGGCTGGGACTGGTAGCCTTCCAATTCAGCTAACCCAAGGGTTTGCCAGTTGTTGTTTAAGGGGACCTAGGACCTAGCCTGGAAGTGTTTACTCTTCACAGGGACCAAACCTCATCCTAGGGATATTTTTCGGAGATCTGACTGTCCCAGAAGGACCCCTGTTCTGCCTCTACTCTCACATATTTTTACCCACTCATTATTAGCCCTGAGGTGCTATTTCATATCTTTTCTGGGAGAAATTCTTGAGAGCTTGGAATTTTCTGACCTACTCCATCATTTTTCCAGAATTCACTCTCCTCCTCATGATTATTTCTGCCAAAATAATGGTATTCCATCAAAATCATATAGCACAGCTTGTTTAGCCATTTCCCAATCAGTGGGCATCTCCTTAATTTCCAGTTCTTTATCACCATAAAAAGGTCCTGTTAGTATTTTTTTACATATGGGTCCTTTTCCTCTCTTAAAAATAATTCTCTTTATGATACAGGCCTTATAGTGGTATTGCTGGGTCAATGGGTAAGGAAAGTTTTATAGATTACTGGAAGTAAGTCTAAATTGCTCTGCAGAAGAGTAGGATCAATTTACAACTTGACTAACTATGGCTTAGTGTCCCTGCTTTTCTACTTCTCCTCCAGCATTTGTCATTTTCCTTTTCTGTTGTGTTAGGCAATCTGATCAGTGTGAGGTGCTATATCAGATTTGTTTCAATTTGTATTTCTTTAATCAATTGTGATTTAGAACACTTTTTTCATGGCTATAGATAGCTTTAATTTCTTCTTTAAATACTGCCTATTCATATTTTTTGACTACTTATTAATTGGGGACTGGCTATTTTTTATATATAAATGTAGCTCTGTTCCCTATACACTTGAGAAATGAAGCATTTTTCTGAGATATTTGAAGTAAAATATTTTCCTCATTTTTTTTCTGTTTTCCTTTTAATTCTGCTGAATCTGTTTTGTTTGTCAAAAAATTAAATTTGATTCAGTCAAAATTATGATTTTTTCCCCTCTGATATTCTCTATCTTTGGTTTGGTCATAAACTCTTCTCTTGTCACCAGATCTGACAGGTAATGTTTTCCATGCCCATCTGACTTGCCTATGATGTCACTGTTTATTTCTAAATCATTTTCAGCTTAGTGGTGATGGTTGGTTGGTTCTTGCCCTTCTGGCTTAAAGAGGACCAAAATGATGTCTGAAACTTGAGATTAAGGTATAGTGTGTTCAACTGAGGCTGATCAGACAAATACACTCAGAAGGCTCTACCACAAGTCAGTCACAAATAGTGCATATGAACATTTGGAGTGGAGATGTCTCTAAATTTGCACTCTCATTTCTTTTAAGCTACAGCAATCCTGCTTTGCTGATAGAGGACAGCTCCTTCTTTGATGTGGGGATGCCGTGCTGGGTGGTCCTGTATTAGTGTCTAGCATGTCTTACAATCGATTCCAAAGTTCTCTCAAGAGACCTTGAGAGTTCCTTGTATTGCTTCTTCTTACTTTGGTGTGACAATTTTCCTTCTGTGAGCTCTCCATAAAATGGAGTTTTAGGGAAATGTACATTTGGTATTTGAACAACATGGAGAGCCCATTGGAGTTGGGATCTGTGCAGTAGATTCTGAATGCTTGGAAGTTCTGCTAGAGAAAAGACCTCAACGTCCAGGACATTATATTGCCAGATAATCTTCAGAATCTTCCTAAGACCAATCAAATGGAAGCAAGTCAGTCACATAACATGGAGCTGGTAGACTGTCCACATTTCAGAGGCTTACAAGAATGAGGTCAACATGAGAGCTCTATAGAGCATACCTCTTCTTTCCCACATTTTGCTTCAGAGCTTTGCAAACACAGAGCTAGCTCTGGCAATATGTGCATCAACATGATCATCTGTGTGTTCAGCCCTGGAAAGTATATTGCCATGGTAAGTGAGCTTAGCCATTTGGTATATGGTGTGAGATGTTGGCCTATGCCTAGTTTCTTTCTAACTTCTTTCTAGTATTCACAGCAGATTGTTTTTTTTTTCAAGTAGTTAGTTCTTGTCCCCAACGCTTGGATCTTTTTGTACATCAAACACTAGATAATTGTGGTTATTAACAGCTTAATATTATGTGCTTAATGTATTGCACTGATCTACCATTTAATTTTTTATCCAGTAACAGATTGTTTTGATCACTGCCACCTCATAACATAGTTTGAAGTCTGGCTGCCTTATATCACTTTTTCCCATTGATTCTCTTGATATTCTTGACATTTTGTTCTTCCAGATACATTTTGTCATCATTTTTTTCCCAGCTCTATAAAATAATTCTTTGGTAGCTTGATTTTGGTTTGCCACTGAATAAGCTGATGAATTTAGGTAGAATTGTCATTTTTATTATATTGGCTTGGCCTACTCATGAATAATTAGTATTTCTCTCTTTGTTAAAATCTGTCTTTATTTTTATGAAAAGGGTTTTGCAACTGTGTTCATACAGTTCCTGAATTTGTCTTGAGAGGTAAGTTCCCAAATATTTTAGATCATCTGAAGTTGTTTCAAATGTACTTTTTCTATCTCATTCTATCTCATGAAATATTCTATATTCTCATACCTTCACTGATTTTTTTTTCTTATTTTACTTCAATAGCTCACATTTCTAGTACAATATTGAATCTTGATGGTGACAATGGACATTCTAGCTTCATTGCTGGTCTTACTGGAAGGGCTCCTAGTTTATTCCCATTACAGATAATGTTTGGCTCTTGGTTTTAGATAGGTACTACTCATCACCTTATGAAAAGCTGCATTTTTTCCTGAGTTTTCTAGGACTTTTAATAAGAATGGGTGTATTTTGTTGTCAAAAGATTTTTCTGCATCTATTGATGTAATCATTTTTTTTTTTGGTTATATGTATTGTTGATATGGTCAGTTACTCTTATAGTCTGTTTAATATTGAACCAGCCCTACATTCCTGGTTGTAATCCAACCTGGTCATAATGTTCATTTCTTGTGAAATATTGTTCTCATCTCCTTTCTAGTATTTTGTTTAATATCTTTTGCATTAATATTCATCAGGAAAATTGGTCTATAATTTTCTTTCTGTTTTTGCTGTCCTCGATGTAAGTATTAAAACCATCTGTGTGTCAGAGAAGGAATTTGGTTTGACTCCTTTTTTTCCAAATAGTTTTTATAGGATTTAAATTAATTGCTCTTTAAATGTTCGGTAGAATTCACTTGTAAATTCATCTGGTGCTGTAGAATTGATCATAGGGAGCTAGCTCATGTAAGTTTTGTTCAACTTTTTTTTTTTAAAGAAAGGTAGAGTTACGTAGTTATTCTATTTACTCTTCTGTTAATCTGGGCAGTTTATATTTTTGTAAATACTTATCCGTTTCACTTAGACGGCCAGATTTATAGGCATGTAGTTGCATAAAATATCTCCTAAATATTGCTTTAATTGCATCATCATTGGTTTTGCATTCACTC
>NW_020945012.1:7164-8771 GCF_900497805.2 Vombatus ursinus | reverse complement strand
AGGAATCTCCTTGGAGAGCTGAGACTGTCTTTTATGTTTCTTTCTATGTCCAGAGCTCGGCACATAATAGGTGCTTAATAAATACTTGTTATCTGACTGATACAAAGCTGTGGAGGGCAGCCCTCTGTGAGCTTACACTATATGATTGGAAATACATAGGAGTCCTCACCAAGCTGAAGAGTGGAGCTGCTCTGTGAGATTACTCCCTCCTTGCCCTTCATGGACAGCCTCCACATGAGCTAGAATTCACAATTCACACCAATGGGACAGTTTGGATCCCGAGAAATTCCTCTAGCTTGTAAGGCCTCGATTTATAATTTATGCTTATAATTTATAGGCCCATCATAGTAATTAGAACTTAGATTAGGCCCTCCATGGCCACATAAAATTTGATTAATGATTGATCATTTTAGTTTAGATTTTGCTTATTTATTAATCATTACTAAGGGGATGGTTTCATAATTTCTAAATACCTTGGGTGCTAGAGTTATTTAAGTGGCTCTGGCTCTCAACCCTGAAGATATTCTCCAACTTGGACCTTCTATGGTTCTTGGCTGGGTCCTTCCAGGGGATACCACAAGAATCAGAGGTGTTGGTAAATACCAATCAGGGTGACAAATCAAACAATACTGACCTTAGAATCAGAAGACCTAAATTTGAGTTCTGCTTTAACTCTTATTAGCTGTGTGATCCTGGGCAAGTCAGTTAACTTTCTTGAGTATCAATTTTTTCATCTGAAAAATGGAGATGATAAGAAAGGCAGCATGTCCTACTGGATAAAGAACCTGCCTTAGAGTTATAAAGACCTAGGTGTAAGTCCTACCCCTGAAAAACGTACCTCAAAAAAATTCAGGATGTGAATGACATGTCTAGCAAGTGATAGTATAGTCTTCACCTGAAAGCCTCAAGTGAGGGAGGACCCAGGTAGCAAACTCCATCTTGTTAGAAATTCCCCCCTTACATTAATCTGAAACCCAAAGGCTTTCCTACAACTTCAATTCATTGCTCCTTGTTCTGCATTCTGGGGTCAAATTGAACCCCTTAGTGTCACCCTCTATAGCAGAGGTGTCCAACAGACATCTGGACACACAACATTCCTGAGCATGGCTTGAACCAGATTAAAATGTAATTAGGAAATATTTAATAAAACATAGGTACAATTACATTTTAAAACTAAGTCAATATGTAGCCTGCAGGGATCTTTATATACAGATTAGTGGCCCCCATTCCACTTGAGTTTGATATCACCATTCTACATACAGCCCTTCAAATACTTGGTGACTCCTTATATCAGGAATTCTCAACCTAGAGTCCTAAGGAGTCTGTGGATAGATTTCAGGGTGTCCATGAACTTGAAAAGGAAAAAAAATTATATTTTTATGTCAATAAAATTGTTTTTCTTTGTATTCCTATGTATTTCATTTTTATGCATTTCAAAATCCTTTTGAGAAGGAATCTGCAATGTTTACTAGATTGCAAGTCTCATAAGCTTTCTGAGTTTCTTTGACAAATGATTGGTTTGGACTAAGTGACCTTTAAAGCCCCTTCCATCTCTATATTCATGATCCCCAAGCAGGAAATGCTTCAAGCACAAGCCTGCTAATGGA
>NW_020945012.1:0-7154 GCF_900497805.2 Vombatus ursinus | reverse complement strand
ACATACAAAACTATTTTAATTGAAAGTTCTGAGTAACCCACTGGACTTACTGTATGCCGCTGGGGTGTGTTAGGCCTTCAAATAATAATAATAAACAATCACAACCATTATAATAGCTTGAATTTTTGTCTTGCCACTGGACTCTGGAAGAGAGGGTGAGGCTGACAATTTTGTGGGGCTCTGCCTCACTTAAATCCATCTCACATACAATTCAAGATATCACCCACGATGCCATTGGTTCTTTTTGAAAACAAGGGGTAAACAACAACAACAAGCTGGCATATGATGAGTAAATCCAATAGCACTTTAAGGATTACAAAAGGGCCTTCCCATGCATTATTATCTCATTTTCTATTTGAGGTAAGTTCAGTGCCTTTGCTCCAATCAACTGCCATGACTACAGTAAGCTCCAAGGTATGCTTTTGGAGCCTTTCTCTAGCTCTGACCCTTGCCCACCAACACCAAGCAGAATACCTAAGGAGAGAAGAGAGGCACAATTCTTGCCCCTCACAGAATATCTTTCCTTAATTGTTCCCCTGATATCACTCTCGCTCTGGGATTTTGTCCCTGACCCCCATCTTTGGAGGCCCCTCCCTGCCTTCTCCCTCCTTATCCACCTGATCTTCAGATGCTGGTCTGCCACGTCTCTTCAATAGTAGTAGCAGTAGTAATCATAGTTGTAATTGTAGTTAATGGTAGTAATAACTCACATTTATATAGCATTTTAAGGTTTACAAAATACTTCTTTCACAACACCCCTGTAATAAGTCATAGCCAAATATCATCATTTCTATTTTCACACAAGAGGAAACCAAGGCTGAGACTGCTCAGGGCTTCATAGCTAATATCTGTCAGAGTTCAGAACTGAGCTGTAGGCTTTGGTCTCCAAGTTCAGTATTTTTCTACTGTTTTGTGCTTCCAATGACAGACAACTCAGAACTTTTCACTGGAGTTAATTATCTTTACACTGTGACGCTTGTCTAGATGGCATCTCAAGATCTCCTCTACCAATCAGAGTAACTTAATTCTTGGTGCTAGTCTCTATTAGCCAACCCTGCCTTCCAGCTGTACTTGACCCAATGCTAACATGATAAAGAGATTCTTTTTCCAGAAAAATCCCCAAGTTAACTTACCTAGGTTTTGCTGTTAGATTTGAAAGGTGTGCAACAAAATTCACATCTCTGATCAGCATCAAAGATTTGCTGGAGGCTGGCAGATGGACATTTTATTCCACCTACTTACAGAACACTACTCAAAGATGAGTTATATGTTACTGCTTTGATCAGTATGGATTAGAATAAATGTTTTGGACTAGGCTATGAAGTCACAGTTTCTGTTAATTAGAATCCACTATGGATAAAATAAAAAATTAATGTTATGAAATATTTGTAGACTTTTTTGTTATTTTTGGTGGTCATTTGTTCAGCCATTATTTGGCTCATTTCTTCATTTCTACATTCATTCATTCAATAAGCATTTATTAAGTCTTTGCTATGTATGCTAGGTGTCAAGGGAAATGCAAAGACCAGTTGCAGGGACAGCTAGGTAGCACAGTGGGTAGAGCCCTGGCCTTGGAGTCAGGAGGATCTGAGTTCAAGTCTGGCTTCAGACACTTGGAACTTAATAGCTATGTGACCCTGCGGAAGTCACTTAACCCTAATTGCCTCATCAAAAAGAAAAAACTGATTGCCTTCGAGGAGCATATAATCAATGAAAATTTGAGTTGTGTTTGTTTTCAATTCTATTTGATTCAACAAGCATTTATTAAACACCAACTATTTGCTAGAAACTATGCATGGTGCTTGGGATATGAAGACCAAAAAATGAAATAGTCCTTGCCCCCAAGAAGCTTATAGTCGATTGGGAGAGAAACTACATGTGTACAGATATATAAATATGTGCAAAATAATTTTTGGAGGGAGGAGTGGATTACTAACAAGTTGAAGGGATCAGAGAAAACCTCATGTAGAAGTTGCCACTTGAGTTGAGCCTTAAAAGGAACTAGGGATTCAGAGAGACAGAGATGGGGGTGGGGGGGAAGCATCTTAGTCATGGAGGACATCTTGTGCTCTGCCATGGAGCTGGCAGAGGGAATGTGGTATAGGCAAGAGCAAACAGGTACATCTGGATGAAATGTGTAAGGGGTAGTCATGTGATGTAAGTCTAGAAACATAGAAATTAGACCAGTTTGATTTTTCCACTAAAATCCACAATCTTTGTTCTATATTAAGGGCCAAAGTGTCTTTCCAGCTTTTTGAACCAATCTATAAAGAAGCCAGTTGTCCAGAGGGTTGTTAAGGTAAATCAGAAAACCGGTGGTGATGAAGAAACCTTAACTTAAGGCAAATGCCAGGAAGAAAAGGTCAGGAAATATCAGGGAGTAATGTCTCCTAGGATTAGCTAGAGAGACTCATGAGGTTTATATATCCCAACAGGAGGGTTTTGTGTCTCTATAGGCTTCATTTTTGTCAGAGAAGGAAAATGTGAGAATAGGGATGCTTAAGTGCAAATAAAATTACCTTAGAAAGGGTTTATTAAGGAGAGTATCACAAAAAATTATTTCCTAGACCTCAATATCTGTATCTGAGGAGGAATAATAAGTTATCACAAGAAGTTTCAATATAAGACAAAGTAGATTAATGAACAGGGCCTTGAATCTACTTGTAAGGTAGAGGCAAGGGAAAAACGAAGGGAAAGGACAAAGATGAGTGTTCTTAAGAGAGACACCGAGTTTCATCTTATATTTTGGTTGTTGTAAAGCTTTTTTCAAAAAGTATCATAATGTTTTATATTGGTTAGTAATTAAGTTAAGCTATAAATTGATTTTTTAAAGTCTATATGATCTGAAAATGTGTAGTTTTAAGTCTATAAAGGATAAGCCTGGAACTAAGTGATATAATCTTTCCAGCCTTCTTTTATGTATCTTCCTCCATTAGATTTTAAGCTCCTTGAGGGCAGGATCTCTCTTTCTTTTTCTTATTTGTATCCCTAGTATTTAGTGCAGTGCCTGGCACATAGTAGGAGCTTATTAAATGTTTATTGAATTGAATTAAAGTAAAATAGGTAGAATTCTGGACTTGGAGTCAGGAGGACCTGAATTTTATCTTAGACACTTGTGAGTTGTGACCATGGGCAAGTCATGAAACCTCTGTTAGCTTGTTCATCTATAAAATAAGGACAAGAACAGCATCACTTCACAGGATGGTTGTGAGGATCAAATGAGATTTCTATCTAGCAAATGCTTTGCAAGCCTTAAAATGCTATGTAAATATTATCTATTATTTTTACAGTAAAGTCTTTTAGCTTTACTTATTATAAAACTTAGGTTTCTTAAAGATGCAGATAAAATGTTTATTTAAAAATGAATGAATGGAGCCAGCTAGGTGGCACAATAGATAGAGCACTGGCCCTGGAGTCAGGAGGACTTAAGTTCACATCTACCCTCAGGCACTTCCTAGCTGTGTGACCTTAGGCAAGTCACTTAACCCTTATTGCCTTAAAAGAAATGAGGTGAATGGATGAATCTGTAAAGACCTAAGGAGGAAAAAGGTGCCACCTGACTCTTAGTCAAAATGCAAATCTCATTATTTGAACTACACGACTTGGATTCTCTTTATTAGGGGCCAAAATACCCTGTACCAGAGGGACAATTTTCCAAAACCTTGATGACAAACCGTTATTCTGGTCCTTGGACAATGCACACACAGGCTGTCCCTCACAGCACCCAGACCTGTCCTTATAGGATTGCAGGAACATAGACCACAGACCTAGGGCTGTGAGGGACCAGAGGACAGCTAATCTGACCCTCCCATTTTCCAGATGAGTTACTCCAAGTCTTTCTAGCTTGGGAAAGGGCAGAAATAAAAAGGTAATAAAAACAATACTTGGTAGAGGCCTGTAGCCATAAAGTCTCCCTTAAAACAAGGTGACCCCTCCCCCCCACACATACATATGGGAATGGAAACATCAGCATAGAATAGAAACCATGCAGGGAAAATGTACAGCAGAAGGGGGAAATGTTCTAGGGGAAGATCATTTTGAAAGTATAAGAAGCAAAATAAATATACATTGAGAAATAGTCAAATTAAGTCAACAAGCATTTATTAAGTGTTTGCAGCATCCAATGCAGGAGTTAAGTGCGGCAGTGGATAGAGTGTTGGGACTGGAGACAAGAAGACTCCTCTCCCTGAGTTCCAATGTGGCCTCAGACACTTACTAGCTGTGTAAACCTGGGCAAGCCACTTAACAAGATTTGCCTCAGTTTCCTCATCTGTAAAATGAGCTGAAGAATGAACCAAAAAAATGTCCCAGGCATCATGCTAGCATTGGAGATACAACAAAAGGCAAAATAGCCCCTGCTCTCAGAGAGTCTGAGAGTCTGAAGTACTTCTTTGATTCACTTGATTTGGAATCTCATTGACGTGTAGACTCCTCAAAGAGATGCCGATCCCCATTATCCACCCCCTCACACTATGGAACTCCTGTCTATGTCTTCCTAATACATTAGGAGCCTTCTTCTAGCTCTTTTGATATAATGTGGATACAAATGAAGCCTGTGGTCTGTCCATCAGCTGTCCCTCACTCTTGCCATCTGGTTAGCCCACCTGCTTTTCTATTCATCTATATCTCTTTGTTGCTCCTTTTCTTCATTGCAGCAGAATGCGATTCACCATCTGTAATATGCTACAGCCCATTTAGGCCTGCCTTGCACGTCTCCATTGCTGCTTGGGTGATGGGCAATTTTGATTCCTTAAAGACTTGAATATTCCTTAAGTCACAACCATATAGCATCATCCAAAGACTATTGTTTAAAAAAGGGGGGGGGCCTGTTTCAGAGAGAAGCTTGGGCAATCATTAAAAGCATGACACAATTTTGCAGAGGTGAGTCAGCCCCCTTTCTTCTGCCTATTCTAGTTCCTTGTCTAACTACAGTGTCTACGATTATGTAGCACACACAAACTCTTATGTATGTATATGTAAATGCATATACATATATCATATAATCATGTATGTGTGTATATACATATGTATGTATGTGTATACACACAGACATAAGGTATCCTAAAGTCCTTGTGTAGCTTTATGCTTTAAAAACTGAAAAGACTTTTGGAATACTCTGTATATACATATACACATATGTGTACATAGCATATATATCTATATACATTTGTGTATGTTTAAATATATAAAATATATGTTCTGGTCCAGTAGTGTGTGTATGTATGTAGATGAACACACCTATATACATACATATACACATATATCAATATATATAATATATATGATGTTCAACTCAAGTGGCAACTTCTACATGAGGTTTTCTCTGATCCCTCAACTTGTTGGTAATTGATTCCTCCCCCTAAAAAATTATTTTGCACATATTTATATATCTGTATATATGTAGTTTCTCTCCTAATAGAATATAAGCTTCTTAGGGGCAGGGACTATTCAGTTTTTTGGTCTTCATATCCCAAGCACCATGCATAGTTTCTGGCAAATGATTGGTGTTTAATAAATACTTATTGAGTCAAATATATAATATTTTATATGTATATATGTATGTAAGAAGGACTTTGTCCTTGCTCTCTCAGAGCAAAGCTGACTCCATCTCACCCTTCGGATTTTAGAGGTACCTCTGAGGGTTTATGGTATCTATTCTCTAGTGCTATTAGCTATTGAGCCCCCATTCCAGGTATATTCCCACACATACATATACATCGTTAGTCACCAGTTCCATATAGCCAATGGGACTAGTCACCAGTTCCATATAACAAATTAGTATAATTAGCTTTTATAAAGGGGATATTCATGGATATAGCACGATGTCCAAACATTTCTCCCCCACCTCCAAGGGGGCATTTTCTCCTTTCTACCACCTCAGTCTCAGGGGAAGAGTAGGCTCATACATGATATGATTTCCTCATAACATTGATCCCACCGTGTTCACGTTCAAAAGTGGCATTGCTGCTGGATCAGTCCTTATCTCAGCTACCACTGGGCTGAGTCCAAACAGTTGCTCCTTGCTCCTCAGAGCATCAGAGCTGGGCTCGGAATCAACTCCTTCAGATGCGTTGCTTTCTTGACCTCTGAAAGGTCTCAAGGTCTAGTCATCTCTAGTCTCCTTCACCTATAATGAAAGTACAAATACAAAGGCAAAGAGTAAAGGCCCATTTTTCATGGGCCACATGTTGACCTGGGATGGGGAGGGTCCAGGGCTTCTCCCTTTTCAGCATTATAGTAAAGAGGAGGGATAAGGTTGACTAGTGTCTTTTGAACACTTTCCTGGTTCCAGTTTTCACAGTCATAGCTTATCATTAGTTAGCAGATGAGAGCTAGTTACAGAATGTCTATTCATGTTCTTAAGTCCATGGAGGAATTACATTACCCAAGTACTCTGCATGTGCTCCTAACAGCTAGATAGATTGAATAGTTCCCTCATCATAAGTATCATGAATTCTGAGATTCATGCTGGCTTGAGGTGAGAGAGAGAGCCTGTGCCCCAAGTACATAAATGTATGTGTCTGTGTATATACATACATACATACATACACACACACACACACACACACACATATATATATATGTATGTATGTATATACTAACTTACAAATATATACACTCACACACACAAACACCAACTCTCTGGACTAGCTCTGTAGGCTTCATACACACCTACATATCATAGGATCATAAGACGATATACTTGAAGCTAGAAATACTCTCGGAGGTTATTTAAGAAGTTGGTGTTTCAACTCTAATGTGACCCTATTCCAGGTATGTTCCCTTCTACACACATTCACACATACACATATACACAGTTATCTCCCAGATGAGGAAACTGAGGCTTAGAGAGTTGAGATTTAAACCAAGTACTCTGCCTCCAAAAGAAGTATTATTTCCACTGTATTACACTACTCTGCTCTCCTATAACATAACATAGCATAGCATAGCATAGCATAGTCTGGAAAAGAGGCATGCCTCCTTTAATTTACTTTTTCCATTGTGGATAGGTTGTACTCTTCTGAGTGACTTTGGACATCTTTTAGGAGACCTTGCAAAGTACCATGGCTTGATAAAATTGGCGCAAAGACATCCTCCATTGATGGGGAATCTTGCTTCCATTTGGGCACTAAAGCATACATGATCTTTGATAA
>NW_020945011.1:0-4614 GCF_900497805.2 Vombatus ursinus | reverse complement strand
TTTTTGCCACTACAAGAAGAGTTGCTATAAATATTTTTGTACATGTAGGTCCTTTTCCCTTTACTTTGATCTCTTTGGGATATAAACCTACTAGTGGTATTGCTGGGTCAAAGGTATGTACAGTTTTGTAAACTTTTGGGCCTAGTTAAAATTGCTACTGAGATCCCTTCCAAAACTGAAATTTTGTGGTTCTTTGAATTGGTCCATTCTCATACTGAGAGGTTCTGTGATAAGGCAGAAGGATAGGTTTAGAAGGGAAATGCATAAGGAGAGATGGAATGTATGGTACCAGACTGAATAACTGGAAAGTTAGGGATTTTTGAGGAAGCATCAACATAGATGCTGAAGGCCACTGGTAGAAAGTCAGGAATGGGAAGGAGGACTGGCAGCAAGCCAGGAACTTCTTGAGAAAGGAGGAAAGGTTGCCTAGGAATCAGTTTACAACAGTCATCATAAACTGTATAGAGTGAAATTTGTAATAGGGTAAATGTCTAATGATGAAAAGTTGGTATGTGATGGTGGAAAAGGGAGAGCCTGGAAATGTCAGAGGAAACAAGGAGTATTCCCTTCCAAGTTTCCCTTCAGGATGACCGTGTGTGGAGTGGGGGAAGTTGGGGCTGGATGTGGGGGGAAGGGAGTTATGGTGAATATACAGCCAATGCTAGAGAGGATGACCAGGGCACAGTGTTGTATACTACCATCTCTTGCTACACCTTTTTTATGAACACTAATCTCCCTGTGTTTCTTTTTTCCCTTACCTCCACATAGCTGCCAGTATCAATTCCTTATGCTTTGTTGATTTTACCTAGATAATACCCCTTCACCTCCTTTTTCTTTTCAGTTCTCTCCCCTGCTTTTCTTCCACTCCAGTTCTTCGTGATTGTATAATTACTATCCTAATTCAGATCCTCATCACCTCTCACTAGACTCACCTATAATAGCCTCCTAGATGCCCTCCCTGTTTCCAAACTTTTCCCTTGCCCCTCCACCCTCTACATAACTGCCACAGTTAGGGCACAGCCCTGACTGCGTCATTCTCTTGCTCAAACACCTTCTGTGTTTTTCTGTTCCCTCTAGAATCAAATACTACGTCAATGGGTCTGTTATGTATAGACAAGCCTCGTTGAGTCTCAGATGTTGTGGGGCGATGATCTTGTTGACCATGGCAACTCTTCTAGGTTGTTTACCAAGTCATACATGGTTTGTAACTGAGATCCGTGTGACAGACTGAGGGAGAAGCCCTGTAAAATTACAGACCTTGAGAGTACTGAAGAAGTGGTATGAACAACTTAGGTAGAAAACTGACCTTCTTGTGAATTACTAGTAATCATGATGTAATTAGCTATGAGAAAAATATAACTTCATTGTAGGGTTGCAATAAATTCTGAATCATTGATAAAGTTAATCAGATGCAACCAACCTAATCTGAGTTCATTTGTAATTTCTAGGATAAAAAAGTTATAACATAGTCTTTGAAATAAGTAGTATTTTAGTTCTACATCCCAAATGTGACTTTTCAGAAACTTCTGTAACTCTGTCCAGTCTGAATCAAATATGTATGTCGATCACCTTTTCTTGTGTAGTCTAAATGCATGTTTACCGGGATTGTCACATTTCTTGCATACTGTGACCACCAAATCTGAGAAGCACAGCCATAGACATTGAGTTCTGACACTAAAGTGTCTCTGTTCCAAGGAGTGACTCCACTCCGAAAGTTTCCTTGCAGCCTAGAGACTCTGCCTAGGATATGTGCAGCTATTCTTTCACACTGATCTCCTTCTCTGAATTCATAAAACACGTAATGTCTATGCAGTTCACATAAGCATTTAATCGTCTGTGCTCTTATGTTAGCTGCTTCTGCTTTCTCATATTAAACTGTAAACTCTTTGAGGGCAGAAATTGCACTTGGTTTGAAACAACCCTCAGTATTTAGCATGGTGGTGGACATAAAGTAGGTAGGTAAAAACACTTGTATTGAGTTAATTGACGTTATAATGTCAAGACACCTGTAAATTTGGAGAACACAAACCACTGGATTATTTTTAGGTGAATGCTCATGCCATTAAAAGACCACAAATTCCACCTTCAATATAAATGGTCATTCAGAGGCTTTCATTCTGGCTGTTTGGTCCATCCTATAGAGGCTTAATTGGGGTCCTAAAGAGAATACTTTTCATTTGAGTCTTCGATGCTACAATGTCTCCTAGGTAGAGTTAAATGTGTTGCAATATGGGCTTATGATATTGATGCAAAGATGAGATCTACTGTATGCAAATATCATTACTGGCAGAGAAGTAGAATAAAGGTCAGACTACGTATTACAGTGTAGGAGATTGTGAATAAAGTGGAAACATATAATCGTTACCCAATTAGGAAGTCCTCGGGTACAGTCTTATTTTTGGCCCATCACCAGATGAGTTATCTCATGATTTTTTTTTTCCTGCTGTGCAAACAAGGTCTGGACAGAGTGAAGTGAGTTGCCCAGAGGTCACACAGCCAGTTGTGTTAGAGGGGGGGACCTGAACACAGGTCTTCTGACTCGAAGCCTGGGGAAGCTGCTAGGTGGCAGTAGATAGAGGGCTCTACTCGGATTTAGGAAGACCTAAATGCAAATACTGCCTTAGATGCTTACTAGGTAGGTGATTCTGGGCAAGTCATTTGACCTCTGTTTGTCACAATTTCCTCAACTGTCAAATAGGGATCACAACAGCACCCACTTTACAGGGCTGTTTGTAAAACACTTAGCAGAGTGCCCAACACACAGCAGGCACCATATAAATGCTTATTCCCTTGCCTTCCTTTCCCCTCTTCCCATTTCAGGGAATTCCACTGCTCACAGTGATGGTGAGAGAGAATGCTACCATTGCGGGGGTGGGGTAGGGGTCTTCTAAGGCCCTGTGAAATGGCCTGGATCCTTGGCCTCTACACTTGAGGTTTTTCTTTTCTTTTCTTTTTTCTCTTCACTTCTTTTTAATATTCTTTTAATTTTGAGCTCCAAATTTTCTCCCTCTAGTCCCTCCTCCACCCACTGAGAAGGCAAGCAGTATGATACAAATTACACTTGTGAAATCATGCAAAACACATTTCCATATTAGACACGTAGCAAAATAAGGTGAGAAATTATACTTCAATTTGCACTGAGTCCCTCAGTTCTCTCTAGAGATGGATAGCATTTTTCATCACACGTCTTTCAAAATTGTCTTGGATCACTGTATTGATCAGAGGAGCTAAGTGTTTCATAGCCGATCATCATTACAACATTACTGTTACTGTGCACAATGATCCAGTTTGTCTCACTTCACTTTGCATCAGTTCATATGAATCTTTCCAGATTTTTCTGAAACCATCCCGCTCATCATCTCTTATAGTACAATAGTATTTCAACACAATCATATACCACAACTTGTTTAGCCATTCCCCAATTGAAGGGCATCTCTTCAATTTCCAATTTATGTCACCCCAAAAAGATGTGCCTTAAATATTTTTGTACATATAAGTGCTTTTCCTTTTTTCTTTGATCTCTTTGGAATGTAGATCTAGTAGGGGTATGGCTGGGTTAAAGCTTATATACAGTTTTGTAGCCTGTTTGCATTTGAGTTTTGAAAGGCGTAGGAAGTGCTTAATAAAAATTTATTGATTATCTAGGTCACTGACTCCACAGAGTAACAACTGAGGAAAGTGAGAGATTAAGTTTCTTCAAATCAAGGCCATAGGCTTTTTATAACTATTTCCTTTTGGTCTTTTATTCCAGGCCTTAGCACAGTGCTTGGCTTATGGTAGGAATTTAAATGCTTGCTGATTGACTGACTGAACTAGAATTCATATCTAAGCCTAGTCTTATACAATTTCTAATATTTTTATATTGCCTTTCAAAACATACAATATCTCCACACCCAGAATTCCACTAAAATGCAAATCTTCTGAGCAGAGACCTGTTAGGACACAAAAACCTTAGCTCTGTTTTCAGTTCTAATCTAATCTTACTTTCTCATATCACTTCGTTTCATAACAGTAGGGACCCAGGGCTGCACTCAGTTACCAGGTACTTGGGGAGAACACTAAAATAGGCCACAGAAAGAGGAAATAAGAGAGCATAGAAAACAAACTTTGACTATTTCACAAATTTTTTTTTCCTGGATCGACTCTTTAAGTCATATAGGTCAATAAAATAATGCCCCACTTATCTGAATGTCCTCCTTGTGACAAGCTCAGCTATTCTAACTACAGCTGCAAAAGAGAAATGAAAATAGATATCACAAAGCCCACGCACTTTACTTTGTGTAGGGAAGACTCTGGTACCTCTGGTATGAAGGCTGTTGAGACCCTTATTACAGCTGCTAGGTGGCAGAGTGGATAGAGCACTAGCTCTGGAATCAGGAGGACCTGAGTTCAAATCTGGCCTCAGACACTTGATACTCATTAGCTGTGTGACCTTGGGCAAGTCATTTAACCTCAAATGCCTTGTTAAAAACAAACAAACAAAAAACTCAAATAACCTCCAACTTTTCTTGAAACTTTTGGTGTCTACCTGATCCACCTAACTCTCCCTGTGGCTCCCAAGAAGCTGTAGCACGCACCTGTGGCCAGACCTTGGTAAACTGTTTCCGCAGTTGG
>NW_020945010.1:3691-4144 GCF_900497805.2 Vombatus ursinus | reverse complement strand
CATAGTTAGCAGCAGAGAGCCCAGGTCCTCTGCCTCCAGGCCAGTGCTCTTTGCAGGACAGCAGCCCCTATGAGGGAATCCTGGGCCTTTCTCCCAGCCCACCAGTCAGTTGGCAATGGTTAGGACTCACTTGAGTTTGCGGCCTAGGACCCGGGGCAGGTAGGGAAGCTTCTTCAGGATGATGCCATTATCGTAGAAGGAAGGCTGGCAGTTCTGACACACAGCATTGGCTGCCAGCACAGCCATCAGTACAGGAAGCACATGGACAAACTGGCCCGTCAGCTCGAAGGCCAGCAGGGCTGTGGAGATGGTGTGAGTCACTGCTCCTGAGAAGGCAGCAGCTCCTATCAAGGAGTTGGGGGAAAAACAGAACACAGGCTGAGCTAGCAGTTAGCCCCAGACCACCACAACCCAATCCCCTCTCTACCTCCTCGCACCTTTGGGTTTAACAAG
>NW_020945010.1:0-3681 GCF_900497805.2 Vombatus ursinus | reverse complement strand
GACTGTAAGCTCTTTGAGGGCAGAGAGCCTGGCTTATACTTCTCTGTGATAATGCGCTCTGGTGAGGTATAGGGGGGAAGCACTGGACTTAGATTGAGGGGATCGAGCTTGAGCACCTCATTTCTCTCTTACCCTGGAGGCCATGAATCGTCCCAGGCTGTGTGGGTAGGTGATGGAGGCCAGAAGCAGGGCCACCAGGGCTGAGTACACAGGCTTGCTGGAAGGGAGAGGAAGGAGGCCAGGCTCACCCCAAGCTATCCCCCATCCAGGGGCCAGAGAGGGGATGCTGGGAGGGAGGGGCAGTCTTCCCATGTCCTAATGACTTCCCTTCTCAGGGTGCCTTCCATCTACTCTGTAGAGATCCCCAGTCTACCTAATGCTGTTGTCTCTCCCACTCCCACCCTCATTTGAATGTAAGTTCCCTGAAGGCAGGAGCTCTGTGTTTTGTTCTTCTTTGTATAAGGTTTGCCTGGGCATGCTCTACCTCACCCCATGTTCCAGATCCCTGTATTTGTTTTCTTCTCCCATTAAACGGAAGCTTCCTGTGGGCAGGGACAGTTTTGCCTCTTTGTATCCCCAGCACTTAGTATGGTGTCTGGCTCATTGTAGGCACATTTGTTGCTGTTCAGTGGTTCAGTCAGGTCCCACTCTTGGTGACCCCATGGACCATAGCACCCCATGTCCCTCTATCCTCCATATCTCCCAAAGTCTGTCCAAGCTTATGTTTGTTGCCTCTATGGCACTATCTATCCATCTCACTCTCTGCCATCCCCTGTTCCTTTTGCCTTCAATTTTTCCCAACATCAGCATCTTTCAAAAGAGTCCCATCCTCTCATTATATGGCCAAAATATCTAAGTTTGGTAGGCACTGAATCGATGTTTATTGATTGACTGATTGATCCTAGATCCTAGATGAAGGCCTGATCATCAGGGCTATGGGCTCAGAATTAGGTAAGGGGGGCCAGGTTAGCAGATGGACACTAAGGAAGAATTGTAGTGAGAAACACTATCCCCTCTGAACTCTCAAAAGCCCCTCATCCTGTTTCATACTCTGTTGCAAGCAGTTTTTTGGTAATCCAGTTTGATCGAACAAACAATGCAAATCTGCGATGGCCAAAGAGGTAGGCACAGCTCACGATCCCACAGACAAACCTAGAAGGAGAGGGCAACAGGAACACTGAAGTCCAAGTTACATCCCCTCCCCATCTCCCTGCCTGGGGGCCCCAGAAATAGGTCAACATGACTACCATTGACTTGTATCTGTAGAGCCCAGGGTTCATAGTCGAATTCTTCCTTGAGGAAAGGGGAGATTGGCAGGCCAGGGCCACTCTGAAAATGGGGTGGGCTGTGCCCAGCCAAGGGCCCATTCATCCTTCTGGGTCTCTAGCCCTTTTTGTACCTACTCACCCAAGTAGTACAAAGAAGAAGATTTCTGGTAGGTCAAAGGGTATATCCACTCGGAATCTAGTCTTGAAGAGGGAAGTGATGGTTTCTGGGGGAAAGATGAAGTAGAAAGGAATCATACATCAGATTCTTAGCTTACTGTACATTGCCTCCACACCCTTACTTCTCAAGTCTCAACTAGGGTATCTCCTTCCCCAGTAGGAAGTCTCCAAAAACTCTTAGCCTGACATTCAAAACCTTATACAACTTATCCACTATTTACCTTGTGTCCCACTGTTCCCGCATAATCATAGAATCTCAAAGCTGGAAGGACCTTTGCTGTTATTCAATCATTTTTTCAATTGTGTCCAACTCTCCATGACCCCATTTGTGGTTTTCTCAGTAAAGATACATTAAGTGGTTTGCCATTTCCTTCCCCAGCTCATGTTACAGATAAGAAAACTGAGCAGACAGGGCTAAGACAGGGTCACACAGCTTGGAAGTGTTTAAGGACAGATTTGAACTCAAGAAAATGAGTGTTCCTGATTCTAAGCATGGCATCACCTTGAAGGCTATCTAATTCAACTAAAACACTTGAATAGGTAAACCTCCTACTATATCCTAATCAAGGGCTCACAGTTAGCATCTGCTTGAAGAGTTCTAAGGATGGGGAGCTCACTACCTGCCTTTCACAAAGCACTGCATTCCTCTTGGAGTTAGCCATAAGGGTTAGGACATTTTTCCTGACTTCAAGCCTCAGTGGGCTTCTTTGTCACTTCCATTCATTCATTGCTCCTGATTCTATCTTCTGGGGCCATGAAAACCTAATTCAAATTCCTCTTCCATCTACTCAAAGAAGTCCCTAGAGACAGTGGAGCAGAAACCCCTCCAGCAATCCTGAACATGGAGCCCTTGAGTTGTTTTTCCTGACAAACAAAGTCCTCCTAGGAGGATGCTCAGGTTTTACTCACCTTGCTCACTGTTGAAGACAGCCAGGAGTCGGAACATGAAGGCCCCACAGACCGAGGAGAAAAAGCCCCTCCAGTAATCCCAGACAGCAAAGTGGGAGGACATGACCTCGATGCTGAACAGGACCCCTGCGTGGGGAGGGGCCGGCCACAAGAGGCTCAGTGCAGCCTCTCCACCAGACCTGATGGCTAATGAGCACCCCCCAGCAGGAGTTCCCAGCTGCAAGAGGAACCCTTCCACCACTCATTCCCACACTGGACATTATCTGATCAAAAAGGACCTATAATACTAGATCAAATCCCACCTACTCCAGGAAGCCTTCACTGATCATGCCCTTTTCAGAGTGTAGCAGACAGAGCCCTAAGCCTAGAGTCAGAAGATACAGGTTTGAATGATGAAACCACAGATTGAGGGTTGGAAGACACCCTGGAGGTCATCAATTCCAACCCCATCACTTTACAGATGAGGAAACTGAGGCCTAGACAGACAAACCTGGTTTTGAACCCAGGTCCTCTGACTCCAAAACTAACCAGCTCTCTAGTTCTGGCTCGGCCATTTAGCTGTGTGAACTTAGGGAAGCCCACGTCTCCTCTGCATTTGGAATCAGAGGGAGTAGGATTCAATCTCAGCTCTTCCACTCACTACCAGAGCATCCCAGGATAAGTCATAGGCTCATAGGATCAGAGCATCATAGATTTGGAAGTGGAAGGGACCTTAGATGTCTTGAATTCCAACCCCTTTATTTTCAGGTGAGGAAACTGAGGCCCACAGAGAAAAAATAATTTGCCCAAGGCCACAGACAGAGTCAGAAGTTGAACACAGGGACTCGAATTCCAAACTGCCAATTAGAAATCCTCTGGGCCTCAGCTTCCTCATCTGCAAGATGGGGATAATAATACTTTTACCATCAATACCACAGGCATGTGGGGAGAGTACTTTGCAAAGGGCAACAGCAATAGGCCTTTTTCATTATTCTCTGCATTTCTAAAGCGCTTAGTGTGTGTACCACCTAATTTAGTGTCCAGTTCTAATGTTGCTGTTCAATCCTGTCCAACTCTCTGTGACCCCATTTGGGATTTACTTGGCAAAGATACCAGAGTGGTTTGCCATTTACTTCCCCAGATCATTTTACAGATGAGGAAACTGAGGGAAACAGGGTAAAGTGACTTGCCCAGGGTCACACAGCCAGTAAGTGTCTTTTGCTGGATTTGAAGTCAGGAAGATGAGTCTTGCTGATGCCAGGCCCAGAGCTCTATGAACTATGGCACTACCTAGCTGCCCCTAATGTCCTAATACTGTCTTACATTGTTTCCCATTGTCTCATCTCCC
>NW_020945009.1:0-5402 GCF_900497805.2 Vombatus ursinus | reverse complement strand
TTCACGTCAATTTTAAAATTGTAGCTTTAAGAAAACAAAGTTTTGCATATTAAAATTTTTATTGATGCCATTTGTCTTTAAATCACTCATTTCCCATACCTCCTTTCAAACTCAACCCTCCCCTAAGATAAAGAAAAAAGAATTAAGCAACAAACATATAACAGAGAACGTGTTTAATAATATCTACAGTAGTAGAGGAAGGAGACACGTCTCATTATCTCTTCTCTAGGACCTCCACTAACGTTTCCATTATTTTGATTCAGCATCCTTTTAGTGATCTTACATTATTCTAGTCATTGTGTTTCTTGTTCTCTTGGTTCTGCATATTTTGATATGTATTTGTTCATTTGCCTTTTTTTTTAAACAGGAAAATGTAAGCAGGAAAATATATATCCTGGTCACAATTTACACATTCGAGAAATTCTTGGGAAAAGTGTGTAAAATGTATATATTAAAATATATTCAAGTACAATGAAAACAGCAGAAGGGAAAGGGGGAAATTAGGAATAAGTTATACTCAGTAGATGGTCTCTGAAGTTTCATCTAACACTGAGATTCTGTAATTCTGTCATATCCCTGACAGAATTAAAAGTCTGGGATTAGGAATAAGTGAGTGTCTTCAGACACTGGAAACTTCTGTTTCCATAGCTGAAATATTAAGAAAGGAGTAACCTCTGGATTCTGTCTTCTTCTGTCTTCAAAAGTCTTTCTTAGGTCAGATTCTGTTGATTTCTAAACCTGCTCCCAAAAAACACATTTTTTACATAAGTATGAATGAATAGGGCCAATCCCACAAACCCTTAATACCATCCCTTCTTCTCCAGCAGATTGCTTACTCCTCATCTTTCTATAATCTTTATTTCCTATTTATTTGCTCCTCTGCTGCCTACAAATGCACCAAGGCTTTTCCTTCTTGGAAACAAAAAAAACAAAATAAAACCCTTACTAGACTCTACCATTTCCTCAAACTTTCATCCTCTACTTCTTCTTTTTCAGAGCCAAACCCCTAGAAAAGCTCTTTTTATTCATTGGCTCAATTTTTTTTTTGATTCAGTTGTTTTCAGTTGTGTCTAACTCTTTGTGACCTCATTTAGAGTTTTCTTGGCAGAGATACTAGAGTGGTTTGCTATTTCTTTCTTCAGCTTTTTTTCCCAGATGAGGAAGCTGAGGTAAACAGGGTTAAGTGACTTATTCAGGGTCACATAGTTAGTAAATTGTTTAGGCCTGGTGCCCTATCCTCTGTGGCATCTAGCTGCCTCAGACTCAACTTTGCTTCTTATCAGTGTTTTACCATCTGGCTTCTATCGTCCTTTCTCAGTCCTCATCTTTCTCAACCACTTTGCAGAATTTGATCCTCTTGGCCATTCCTCTCCTGCGTTCTCTCTCCTCTTTGGGTTTTCATGACATTGCTCTTTGTCTGCTTTCTTCCTTTTCAATCCCTTTTGCTAGCCAATCATACATCTCAAGCCCTTTCTCTCACCTGTAAGTGAACTCCAAGTATGTGCCCACACTTGACTGGATCCAAGTTATTTATGCCACTGGAACATTAAGTTGGGCACATGTTGGGCACAAACTCAGCACATGTAAAACCAAACTCATTATCTTTCCCCCACTTCTGCCTCTCTTGCTAACTTTTCTGTTTCTGTCAAGGGTATCCCCAGCCTTTCAGTCACCTAGATTTGCAACTTTAGTATTATCATTGATTTTTCACTCTCTCTTACCCCATCCAGCCAATTGCCAAATCTAATCTAACTCCGTAACATCTTTCATGTCCATTTCATTAACTCTACTTAGTCTAAGCCTTCATCACCTATCAGCTGGGTTACTGCAACCACCCCCTAATTTGACAATCAATCAACAAACATTTATGACCACTTGCCTTGCATCAGTCATTATACTAAACTCTGGGGATACAAAAACAATATGCAATTAGCTATGTAAATACAAGAAACATACAACACATATATAAAATCTCAGAGAGAATTGAATTGGGGGAGCAGGCAGGGAGAGGAGGTGAAGAATACTGGAAAAGGGCTTCAAAAGGTAGGATTTGAGCTTTGAGCTTTGAGCTGAATCTTAAATGAAGCCAAGAAAACTAAGAAACTAAGAAAACTAAAAAACTAAGAGGTGAGGAGAGAGAGAATTCTAGGCCATTCTGAGGTTAGCCATTGCAATTCATGAAATGAGGAGATGGAGAATTTTGTGTGATAAGCAGCAAATAGGACAATGTAGTTAGATCACAGAATGCATGGAGGAAAGTCCAGTGTAAGAATACTGGAGAGGTGGGAATAAGCCACATTGTAAAGATTGGTAGGGGATTTTATATTCCAATCCATCTTCCACATGGTTGTTGAAGTAGAGCAGACCTCTAATGGGTTGGCCACATAGCCTGAACGCCAAACATGCAATTACCTAAAAGACTATTTTACAGGGTACTTGCACAAGGAAAGCGCTCACACAGAGGTCAGAAGAAGTGGTACAAAGACACTCTCAAGGTCTTTGTGATGGTCTTTAGCATCAATTGTATGATATGGGAGACACTAGCACAGGACTGCCTAGCATGGCGTGGCCTTATCAAGGAAGGTGCTATACTCCACAAGTAAAGCAGAATTGAAGTAGCACAAAGGAAATATGAGCAGGGCAAATCCAGTGACATCTCCATCCCAAATGTTCTGATGGATTATTTGTGTTTGACCTGTGGTAGAGCCTTCTGAACTCATATTGGACTGATCAGCTACGGTCGAACCCATTGTACCCTGACCTCAATGTCATGATGTCATTGGTTCTCTTTGAAAATGAAGAACGAACAACAACAACAAAGTTACTTTCCTAAAGTGCAGGTCTTACCGTGCCATTTCTCTACTCAGTAAATGCTAGTAGCTCCCTATTGCCTCTGGAATAAAATTATAAAATGCTCTATTTGGCTTTTGAAACTCCTCAGAAACTAGGTTCAACATACATTTTCAAACATATACATTATTCCCCTTCCTGAATTCTACTGTTCATCCAAACTGGAATTCTTGTTGTTTTTCAGTACTCCATCTCTTGTCATACTACCTTTGCAGAGGTTGTCACAAGCCTGGGATGCACTCCCACTTCACTTTGAACCTTTTAGGATCCCCCCTTTTTATCCAAAATTCTATCTAAATAGAACCTTCTACATGAAAATCTTTTAAAATCCCCTTTGTTTTAGTGTTCTCTGTCATGGAAACAGCCATTTGCATTTATTTTGTATATAATTTATGTACATGCTGTCTCTCTTGCTAGAATGTAAACTCCTTGAAGGCAGAGATTATTTTATCTTTGTCTTTGTCTTATCCTCAAACAGTGCCTGGCGCTGTTGATTGGGTGAATGAATTGAGGAAGTGAATATAGAAAGAAGGGCAAGGACAGCATCTTGGGAAGCCATTGAGAGGGCCAAGAATAGAGACTTGGGTAAGATATAAAAAGTTAAGAAAATAAGAGAGAGAAGAAAAAGAAGGAGTAACCAAGAAACCAAGGAAAGTTACTATTAGAGTAATGACATTCCATAGAGTACATTCATACATTCATGTGTAATGACATTACATAGAATAATGACAACATCAATATTATATAGAAGTCAAGAATTAGAAGAACTGAATTAGAACAAGAATTAATACTTGAATTAGAAGTACATGGTATTTAGCAAAAAAGATACTGGTTGGAGATGGAGGGCAGATGTAGTACTGGTTGATAACACCTTATCTCACAGAAAAGACTGGAATTGTACAGTGTGCTGAAATAATAAACCAAATAAAAGTGCAGGATGTCTCTTAGAATTTCCAATGAAGTGTTTTATTAAATGTCTTATAGAAATATGTTTACATTTGCCAGAATGGCAGGATGCCCATTTACCCCTGCCTCCTCTTCATTCCCCTTTCTCTGTCTCATTTGCACTTTAAAAAAGGATCTTTGCAAGCCAGAAATTTTTTTTTCTCTTAGAAAAGTTTCTAATTAAGAGAATAAGTGTAGGAGATAGAGAAATTGTGGAAGAAGTGGTATTAGAGGAAGGGATCACCTATCTACCACCCTTTTCCTTTCTCCCTCCACTACTCCTCCAGGCTCTTTAGTTAGAGTTCTGGGAGAGGAGATAGGTGACCTCCCTGCCCTAAATCTGGTCCAGGATAGTTATGGAGGTTATTGGGACAGAGGGCCTTAGACTGGGAGCTAAAGAACCCTGTTGGAGGCAAGTTACAGGTCATGAATATGGCTAGAGGTGGCATGATATAGGATTGAATTTGGGGTGAGGGGATCTGAGGTTACTTTTTGGCTCTATTACCTGTGTGTACCTGCCCAAATAATTTCACTTTTTAGACCTCAGTTTCCTCATCTGTAAAGAGAAGAACTTGAACCAGATCACCAAGTCTAACACTGATCCTATGAACTCAACAAACATTTATCAAGCACTTACTATATGCGATATAGTGTGCTAGAGATAAGGTTACAAATCCAAATATACATATGCACATGCACACACATACCTATGTACACACACATACACACACACACACACACACATACATCACTTCCTGCCTTCAAGGAGCTTATGATCTAATGGAGGAACACAATATATACAAAAATAAATAAATCTGAGCTAAAAGGAGGAGGAGAGAACCCCCAAAACTGAGCAGATCAGAAAGGGCTTTAGGTGGAATTTGAGCTGATCCATGATGGTAGGTAACTAAGTCTTCTAAGAGGAGGAGGAGGGGAGGAGGGAGAATATTTCTGGTAAAGGAAAACTATGGGAAACTATAGAGATAAGAAGTAGAATATGAATTCAGGGAACAATTAGTAGTCTTCTTGGGGTGGAACATAGAATGCATGAAAAGGAGTAACATGAAATAACATTAGTAAGGCAGATTGCCATAAGACTGTGAAAAATTTTGGATGCCACATTGAGAGTTTGCACGTATCTGTTAGGAACCACTGAGGCTTCTGAGAAGTGGAGTAACGTGATCAGGCTTGTGCTGTTTTTATGCCGGTTGTATAAAGGAGACAGATTGAAAAAGAGCCTAGAAAGAGGGAGACCAATAGTCACAGAATCATAGATTTTGAGAGTTGGAAGGGAGCTCCATGGCCATACAGTCCAATCCATATCTGAAAGAAATCTCCAACATACCTGCGAAGTTATCATCTGGCATCTGCTTGAAGATCTTCGAGGAGGAAAACCTCACCACTTGTGGAGGTAGTCCATCGTATTTTTAGTAAGTTTTAAACATCAAACCAAAAATCACCTCATTGTGACTCCCACCTAATTGTCCAGATGAAGACTGACAAGGACAGTGTACACTTCTCTCTTCTTGGAAACAGTCTTTTTTAATTGAACTCAAGATGGAATTAGCTTTTCTGGCTGTTGCATCACACTGCTAACTAATATTAAA
>NW_020945008.1:161-1185 GCF_900497805.2 Vombatus ursinus | reverse complement strand
CAAGGAGGGTGGGAGAAACAAATGAGATCCTGCATGTGTAGCCCAGGTTTGGAGCTGCTCTCCCAATCCCCATTCACCCTGGCAGTTCAGGTCCCCAGAGGGCTTCTCTAGCATCTCCTTTCTGGATTTTAGGGGTAGCCCTGAGGGTCTGTGGGGGAGGGAGTGGTCATGGCTCATGATCCCCTTAAACCAGGCCTGCACAGCATACAGGCTGCAGGTCACATGTTGCCCAACAAAGGATTTCAGGCGGCCCGTGAAAAATGTAGAGTATATAAAAGAAGGTAAAGATGTAAGGAATGATTTGTCTGTGCTTAATTCACCTTCCTCTAGTCACTCTTGTGCCCATCATGTAACTTGGCAGGTACATTGCCACTGCAAACTCTTTCCTGTTTATCACATGACATAAGACATCCAACTATCATCAGTTTGTCTCTAGTCTGAGAGGAGTGAGAGTCATCTTTTTGCTGTGTTTTCAGTCCTTACAGGCTTTGAAGAAGGACAAAGTGAGGGCAGCCACGTGCCAATGCAGATGACACCACCTACGCAATGAGCAGCAACACCAGGAGGGCTCCTTCTCCTCCCTCACTGCGTGGTCGCCCTCCAAGTTACATGAGTGTCTGGTACTGTCTCCAAGGTCAGACACTCAGTTCAATATTTCTTTGTATGTGAGCAGTTGCTGTGGAGATTTTTTGGTTCTAACATTGAAGTTTTTCAGGTGATTTTGTAGAAGTGTCTCTAGACTGGTGTTCAAATTCTGCTTTTTATGCTTTGTACCTAAGTGACCTTGGGCCAGTCACTTTCTCTCCCTATGTCTCAGTTTGCTCAATTGTAGAATGATTGGATTGGACTTGATGGCCTGTAAGGTCCTTTGCAGTTCTAATGCCAGGATCTTCTGCCCAGCCTAGACAAGTACAGCATGAGGGATGCCCACCAAGGGCAGATTACCTTGGGGCACACTAACTCCTAAAGCAACTGTGAAATGTTAATGGGATTATATAATGTAAACCAGCTTGGCCCCTGCAAA
>NW_020945008.1:0-151 GCF_900497805.2 Vombatus ursinus | reverse complement strand
TTCTCCTATGAATTCATCAGGACCAATTTCTTTGACAGTTCCTTTATAACTAGATCTATTTTACTTTCTGAAATTGGGTTATTTAAGGTGTAACTTTGGCTTTTTGATAGTTTGACTATTTCATATTCTTTAATTTATTCCTCTTTTTCTT
>NW_020945007.1:3396-5738 GCF_900497805.2 Vombatus ursinus | reverse complement strand
TAGGAGCTTGGCCCTCAGGGTTACCCTTCAAACCCTGAGAAGAGTAGTAGCTGCCATTCTCCAGAGATCTGGCCAAACAATGTGAATAGGAGTTGGGGAAATGGTCCCAGCATGGTAACTATGACAGTACTGAAAAAACATTTTACTGGTCAGAACTCAGACATAGGGAACACAGGAGGCCAAGGGAACTCACTCAACTTAAACATTGCAGGGTTATTTTTTCTTGTGGTGTCATCACGCTTCTACTCCTGAGTACAGTTTCTGCTGGGTAGGTCATTCCAACGGACAATATGGACTGGCTCTTTGGGCACTCCCTACTGGGTGATTTGTTCCACTGCAAGGTAGCAGCCACTGACAATGGAGGGAGAGGAGAGAGGAATACTTTTTTCCACCCCTCCTGCACTGGAAAAGGCACTAGGGAAAAGGCAAGAGCAGTTCACTATTAAGACCCAAGTTCTTCCTTCACAGCTCCATTGCCAGAGATGATCTTCTTTTTAGAGCTTTCTCATGCTTTTTGAGGCCATTTTCAACCAGTCAATGCCTAACTGCCCTATAATTCCATCAAGTTTATTATAGAATTTCTTTATCTGTCCTAAATGGAAGTATTTATACTTCTTACACTTCCTTTGTGATGGCTAATCAAAGCCTAAAAAATGTTAACCTTTTACAAGTTATGAATGATCTAGTCCAAGTATTGTACCTTTTACATTCATCATCTGTGATTAAGTTATTCAGAGAGTCAACTTTCAAAACCTTTACAAGCCATGCATGCAACCAGCTCAAAGTCAGAAAGGACAAAACTTTGACACTTTACTGTCCCTGTTACTTGCCCATTATATCTTAAAATTTCTTTAAGTGGGTTAGGGGGACTTTGCTAATCAAGAGACCCCATATAAATACCTCCCTACATAAGAATAAGAAGTGGTGCAATGTTACATTATGGACTTTCTCCCACCAACTTTTGGTCCATTTAGAATGTTAAGTAGTATATATACATATACACACACCTATATACATACATATACATACATATACATATGTGCCTGTATGTGTGTATATATGTATATATGTTTATATGTACCTGTATACATATAAGTATATGCAATGTTCAATAGAAACTCTCCCATAAAATGGAAGCAAATACCAGAGAGGATTAAAAACCAGAATCCTACAATATGTTGCTTACAAAAAACACATCTGAACCCGAGAGACATACACAGAGTAAAAAGTAAAGGTAAAAGACTGGAGCAGAATATATTATGCTTCAGCTGAAGTAAGAAAAAATCTGGCCTAGCAATCATGGTCTCAGACAAAACAAAAGCAAAAATAGATCTAATTAAAAGATATCTGGAAACTACATCTTGCTGAAAGATACCATAGACAATAAAGTAACATCAGTACTAAACATATATGCACCAAATGGTATGGCATCCAATTTTTTTTAGGTGAGGAAACTAGAGCTTGGCCCAAATTTATTTTTTTCCTTAATAGTATTTTTTTCCCAATTACATGTAAAGATAGTTTCCAACATTCATTTTTGTAAAATTTTGAGTTTCAAATTTTTCTTCCTCCCTCAGTTCCCTCCTTTCTCCCCAAGATAGCAAACAATCTGATATAGGTTATACATGCACAATCATGTTAAACATATTTCCATATTAGTCATGTTGTAAAAGAGGAATAAGAACAAAAAACCACAAGAAAGAAAACAAAACAAAACAAGTGAAAATAGTATGCTTTGAGGTACATTCAGACTTCATAGTTCTTTTTCTGGATGTGGATAGCATTTTCTGTCATGAGTCTTTTGGAGTTGTCTTAGATCTTTGCATTGCTAAGAAGGGGTAAGTCTATCAAAATTAGCCATTGCACAATGTTGCTGTTGTGTACAATGTTTTATTTCTGCTCACTTCACTCAGCATCAGTTCATATAAGTCTTTCCAAGTTTTTCTGAAATCTGCCTCTTCATTATTTCTTATAGAACAATAGTATTCTTTGCTCTCCTACTCTTGTTTGGGAAATAATAGGTGGTTAGTTTGCCTCTTAGACACCTAGATTGCTAAAGAATTAATTTATTTCCAAGGCAGTCCTTTCCATTTTCAGATGCTTCTAATTGCTAAAAACATCTTACATCAGGTCTAAATCTTTCTTCCATTCCATGGCCCTAATTCTGCAAGCTGAAGCCAAACAGAAGAAATCCAATTCCTTTCCCCCATGGAAATCCTTTAAATATTTGAAGATAGATATTATCTCACCACTTCTTCCTAAGTCTTCTCCAACTTTAATATCCTCTATTCCTTCACCCATCATATATACACATAGTTTGGGTACCACCAAAAACCATCCAA
>NW_020945007.1:2006-3386 GCF_900497805.2 Vombatus ursinus | reverse complement strand
GATAGTTGAGAAGACATAAGGGAGCTATGCCTAATACAGGATCTAATATCTAGTATGTATTTAACATGTTTTAAAAATGATTTAAAATATATCAGTGAAGGGGGATTTGAACTGGCCTTTAAAGGGCAGAGAATGTTGAGAAAAGAAGGGGAGAGCACTCCATCTGGGAAAGTGGGTAATAGTAGAGATAGCAATAGAGACTGTGATGAGACTAGTCTAGTTATAGTACAGAGTATATGAAGAGGAGCAAGGGGGAGAGAAGACAGGAAGTCAGTCTTGGAAAATTGAACAGTATTTGAGTAGGAGAAGGGTATAACAAAAGGGGAATTTAAGGAAGAGTACTCTAGTAGTGCAGGATATATGGGAATGAATGAGATGAAATGGAAGCAAGGAGACCATGTTATATATTTTTCTACTCTCCACATTGTTATGGTACCATGCATTCTCATTGTTATTGTAAAGAATTGTGTTAGAAGCTTCAGTATCACAGTCCTAGGGAGAAGGGAAGTTTTCTTCCTTCCAGAAGTTTTTTGAAGGCCCCTTTCATGTCTTGATTCCTCAGACTATAAATAAAGGGATTCAGCATTGGTGTTACCACAGTGTACATGATTGACATGACTGTCTCCTTGACTGTTGAGTTGTTGGCTGAAGGGCACAAGTAGAGGCCAATGATCATCCCATAGAAGAGAGAGACAACTGTGAGGTGAGAGCCACAGGTAGAAAAGGCTTTGCGAATGCCCCTTACAGAGGGCACCCTGAGGATAGAAGAGATAATACGGGCATAAGATGTGATAATTAGCAGGAATGGCACAACCATAATCAGTCCCCCCATGACAAAGATTACCAACTCATTTGGCCGGGTGTCTGAGCAGGCCAATTTCAGTAGGGCAGACATGTCACAGAAGAAGTGCGGGATAACGTTGTTGGCACAGAAGTATAATCGGGACATGAGCAGGGTGTGCAGCAAGGCATGGAAGGCAGTAAGGACCCAGGAAAGCACCACAAGAGATCTGCTAAGCTTGGGGCTCATGATGACAGCGTAGTGTAATGGGTAGCAGATGGCCACATAGCGGTCATAGGCCATGGCCACCAGCAGGAAGCTCTCTAGGTCTCCAAAGAAAAGGAAGAAGTACATCTGGGTCAGACAGCCAGGATAGGGAATAGCTGGTTTCTTGCTCTGCATGTTTATCAGCAGTTTGGGGATGGTCACAGAAGAGAAGCACATGTCAGAGAAGGACAGGTTGCTGAGGAACAGATACATGGGTGTGTGTAGGTGGGAATCCACATGTATCAAGAGGATGATGAGCATGTTCCCAAGGACTGTAGTAAGGTACATGGCCAGGAAGAGGGCATAGAAAGGAGCCTTCATCTCTGGTTGGA
>NW_020945007.1:0-1996 GCF_900497805.2 Vombatus ursinus | reverse complement strand
ATTTACTTAGTATATATCTTGTAGATGCCTATATGTGCACATGCAGTCTCCCCCATTAGAATGTAAGCTCTTTAAGAGCAGGTATTCTTTTTTTCTTTGTATACCCAGTACTTTATGCAGTGCCTGGATCTTAGTAAATGCTTAATAAATGCCTGTCAATTGATTGATGGTAAATTCTTAATCCAAACTGTGACTTCAGAAGAGATTGTTTAATAAAATTATACTTAGAGAATTGTTGAAGGAAAGTTAAAGGCAATTATGTGTTTTAGGAATTCAGTGGAGGAATGAATCACTTCAGTCTGGGATGGTTGGGAAGACTTAAAATCTGAAGCAGGTAACTAATGTGGCAGCTAGGTCATTCAGTGGATAGAGTGCCAGGTCTGGAGTCGTGAAGACCTGACTTCAAATTTGAACTCAGATACTTACTAGCTGTGTGTTCCAGGGCAAGTCACTTAACCCTGTTTGTCTCAGTTTTCTGGTTAACATGCATAGTCTCCTAATATAACTCATACATTTCTGGACAGCTCTAATAGGTTAAAAAGTTATTCTTTTTTTGAGCCAAAATATATCTCTTTGTAATTTTCACTTGTTGGTTCTGATTTTATACTGTGGGTCAAATCAGAAGTTAAATACCTCAACATAGCACAATCTCTAAAATGTTTGATAAAAGAAGTAGTCTTCTCCTACCACCTAAATGATCCATCTCTTTTCTAGACTAAACATATCTGTACCTTCAAATGAGCCAGCTAGACTATACGATATAATGGAAGGAGCAATGAATGTGGGCTTAATGGTTCTGGTTTCAAATCCTTTTTTAAAAGTTTTCAAATGGGGGCAGTTAAGTGGTGCAGTGGATAGAGCTCTGGTCTTGGAGTCAGGAGGATCTGAGTTCAAGTCTGGCCTCAGACACATGACACTAGCTGTGTGACCCTGGGCAATTCACTTAACCTGATATATTTTGGGGATATTGTGAAGGGAATTTATGAACTTCACTAGATGTGCTTTGAGATGCCTTATAAGTCAGAAATTCTATGATTTTGTGATATTGCATATTTTAAATTTTGCTCTCCACCTTTTGCCTCTCTCCTCTGTCTCCCCTGTTGTCATTGTCTTTCCTTCTAACACAAATTCCAGGTATAACCAGAATACTATAGATGTTGAATGATCAGGTAAAGAACTGTGGGACTAGAATGTTCCTTACTCTGGACACTATACTTACATCATTGATAGCTCAAGACTACATTCATTTTTGTGTATGTGACTTTACAATGTATTCATATGAATAAATGCTTGCAGTCACATAGAATCCTAAGGTCTTTAGCACATGATATGCTTTCTATCTATGGTTTCTCTAATGTATATCTATAATCTATGCAGTTAATGTTTTGAACCAACATACAAAACATTTATCCCTATTAAACTTCATATTGTTGATCTAGGTTACTCTTATAGTCTATTCAGACATTTTAGATTTACAAAACATCTTGTCCATGTCTTCATTCATGTCAATGATAAAAATGTTGAAAGAACAGGGCCAAAGAAAGGACCCTGGGGTACTGCCTTCTAGGCTGATGTTGATTCATCAGTGAGCACTCTTTGGGTCTACTGAGATGATGAATTCTGAACCGAGGTAACTGTATTATGTAACAATGGGGTCAAGGTCAAATAGAAATGAATCTCTGTAGCCTGCATATTGACTTAGAAAACAACAAATTAAAATTATCTGTTTTATTGTATTTTTATTTACTTTGTTAAACATTTCTCAATTACACTTTAATCTGTTTTGGGACCCATTGGGAGTATTGTAGGTTATATGCCTCTTGCATGAACTTTACGTCTCTGATCTAATTTATATCTTGAGAGGTTGTGTCAGATGACTTGCTGAAATCAGAGCATACTATGCTTATAGTATGTCCCTCCTCTAATCTTTTAGGAAACCTATCACAAATAAAATGGGATTAGTCTGGTGTTATGATTTGTTTTTGATGAACCCATG
>NW_020945006.1:0-6040 GCF_900497805.2 Vombatus ursinus | reverse complement strand
GTTATTTTAGTTTTTCTTTATTTCTTTAAGGAGTCCCCTGTAACTGAATCTATACAGCATTTATATACTGTGATAGATTGATCCCTATAGATATTTGATGAATTCTATAGTTATTTGCAATGGGATTTCCTTTTCAATTATAACTTTTTTGATATATTACTACTATTTCCAGAAATATTTGTAAATTTTTGAGAGTCAATTTTGGAACCTTCAACTTTCCTGTCTTATTTATTATCTTTATTAGTTTCCTAAGATTTTCTTTTTTTTTTTCAGCCAAAGATAAGATTTATTAGAACATTGGTCATATTGGGCAGACTCTTAAGGAGTCTGAACATTAGTAAGCTATCGGCTAGATTATAAGAATCTGACTAGTGGCTAGATTTTAAGAATCCAAGAAGTAGCTAGATTATAAGAATCCCAGCAGTAGCTAGAGTTTAGGAATCTGAGCAGTGGCTAGATTATAAGAATCTAAGCATCTTAAAGAAGACAAGATGGACCTTATATACAGAAAGCCCGTGGGAGGGATCTTGGAGTGGCCAAGGAGTTTGGGGTGAGGTGAGGAGAGGAGAGGCCTAAGGAGATCTGGATGGGAGTGGCCTGTAAGCTGGGGTGAACAGAACTCCTGGGACCTGGACAATGGAGACAATGGGGGAGGGGGAGATTGGGTGTAGCCACCATGAGAGCTCAGATGATGGGATTATAGCCTCAAGTGAACGCCAGAGATTTGGCCATATGGGAAAGTCCAGGGTTTTTACTTTCTGGGGTCTAGATCCCATCCTCATCAATGGGACCCAAATTCTTTTGGGGTAAGGGGCAAAGGTCTCAGCTTCTGAAACTGCTTCCTGCTGGCAAGGGGTGTAGAGCTGTCCCTGCTTTGAGGAGGTCCCAAAGAAGTTGACTGGAACAGAGCACAGGCTACATCCAAGGAATGACAGGAGGACACTGGCTGCTCCCCACTGTTTGCTGTAGGTGAATGGCTTGTAATCTGGAAGACACAAATCTGACAGAAAAAAACTACAGGGCGAAGTTATAAAGCAGGGACTAGATTTAGGGCCCAACTTTGAGAGGAAAAAACATCCTTAGCTCTGTTTGGATTTAAATAATTCAGTTTTCCAACCATGCAGTATCAAATCCACCTCAAAGCCAGATTCAGGAATACCCAGGTGGTTAACATTCCCTTTCAAAGGAACATAATGGGGAAACTGAGCCAGGAGGAACACATCTTAGACTGAGGCAAAAATTGTCCTCTCAGCTTTTCCTAATACTGACTTCCCACCAGTATCACCTTCTGTGAGTAGCTTGTGGCATTTCTCTCAGATGATGGATTATGACCCATCAGACAACTCAAAATAAAATCCTATGAGCTTTGACCTCAAACAGCAAGTTTTACTAATCAGGGCTTAGGAAAAACTTTTCCAGGATTTACACCTCAAACTTAAATTCGTCCTGGTGTAAAAAGTCAATCATTAGAGATTTCTATACACTTGCAAATTCTCAGCAAGCCATACATAACCCAAACAAACTTTTTGGGTAGTTTACACATTAAAACAATAACCAACAATAGCTAAATTATTGCAGTGGTAACCAAATTATGAAAAGTTGCTTGACATAACTGATACAAAAAGTTCACCAATTTGAAACTTGAAACAAACCCATTACCAATCAGGTGACTTCAGTTTTGTTAAATGCACTTCCAAATTATCTTACACAGAGAACCAACATCTCATCATTAACAGTTAAAATTACAAAATTAAAAGAGGATGCTTACCCCAAGTTTAGAGGCTAGCTTCATTACTTTGAGCATGATGTGCTGAACCTGGGTGATGCTTCCAGGCAAAGGTTGCCCCAGAGCCCAAGGCCATTGCCAGGGGGGCCCACCCCTTAGCTGCAACCCCTCCCCCTCCTCCCTTCCCAGTGGGGGAGGGTGAAATCAAAGGTCAGGGTTAAAGGGACCCAAACTCTCTTCTCCTATGAGAGGGGTTAACAGATACCCTCTTGACTCAAGGGAAGGGAGTGACCTGGGTTGTAAGCAGGAGTTTCAAAACTCCTTAATGATCCATCACAAAACCTCCAAAATCTGCCAAGATATTTTTAACTGTTCTAACTTTCCCCTGTGACCTCCATGAAGGAGGACTCAGGAGTGTAGAGGGAAGGGAGTAAGCAAGCCTCAGGGAACCAAAAAGCAACTGCAGTTTTCCCCAATTCCCTAGCACTGAGGAAATTAGCAGAATTGAGCATACACTTTCTGAGAGGGCATCCGTGCTTGTCCTCTATGCTGCGGAAGATGTATTCAGGTCCATGGCCTTCAACCTACCCAGTGGACCAGGAGCCTGAGAGCATCAGGCCAAGTGAGACACAACCTGGTAACTGTCTGCCTGAAAAGCACCTCCAAGCCTTGGTACTTGGAGAGCAACCCTAACTGCAGAGCAAGAAAGGAGGGAGGGGAGGCTTACATACCTTCCAGTCTTGGCTGGAGAAGAACTTGGGGTTAGGCAGTTTCCCCGTAAGGGCCACCAAAATGATTCGGTTCAGGGGTTCAGGAGTGCTGGGATCCCAATAACACAACACACAGGTCCTGCCTGAAAAAATTCTACCCAAGCCTTCCTTCAGCCTAAGACAAGGTCTATTAGAACACCCATTATATTAGCCAGACTCTTAAGGAGTCTGAACATTAGTAAACTATTGGCTAGATTATAAGAATCTGACCAGTGGCTACATTATAAGAATCCCAGGAGTGTCTTGATTTTAGGAATCTGAGCAGTGGCTAGATTATAAGAATCTAAGCCTTCCTAAGATTTTCCAAGTATATCATCATATTATCAGAACATTTGGAAAATTTTTATCTTCCCTTTCCCTGTGTTTATGCCTCTGATTTCTTTCTCTCATCTTATTGCTGTTCCAGGCATTTCCAGAACTCTGTCAAATGATAGGGAAAAGAGTAGGCATCCTTTCTTTGCCAGTGAATTTTGTGAGAAAGGTTGTTGTGTATCCCCATAGCACATGAGGCAGAATTTCTCACAATCATTGGCTTCACTCCCTCTTCCAGGGTTGTCACAGTCCAGTGTTGATACAGAGTAGAGAAGACTGGTGATAGCTTGAGATGCAATAGATGACCTTATCATCTTCCATGTCTAACCAAGCTCTAAGCACTCCACAGTGCCTGCTTCAGCTGCCTTCATGGCCATCGGAACAAACTGTTCTCATCTGCCCATTCCAAAATGGGAACTCATCATATGCTTGGGGTAGACAACCCCCATACTTACCTACAGATTTGAGACACCCTCAGTTACCCTCAACCTGGTTTAGCCCATCTGCCCAAATGGTTTACCACAGTGTGGCCACTGTACAGGCAACAGCTTCTTGGAGCTGCAGGTGAGAGTTAGGTGGATCAGGTAGACACCAGGAGTGGGAAGAGCCCTGAAAAGGGCTTGGCAGCCCTCACACCAGAGGTACTAGTCTTCACTGAACACATCCTACACCCTTATTTCATGTGTTGAATCTCTGAATTAGATCCTTCAACTATATTTTTGGTTCAGTTAAATGTAGCCTCACTACAAATAATGCAAAAAGGAGGGGTGCCGTGTGAGCATGCTAAAGAAGTCAACTCAGAGATTTGTTTTTGTTTTGTTCTACCTCCTTTTGGATTCTTTATGTCATAAATCATGGAGACAGCTGATGTTAATTTATCTTTGGTGAATTATTTTTGTTTTGGAGATGTATCAGAGTTCAAGGCAATCAAAAAAGTTCTAGTCCCCCATCTTGTTGAATCTTTTACCTGGAAGTTCAATTCCTATTGTTTCTATGATTTGTTCTTTAACTTACTATTTAGGATTTCATGGTTAAGACCCTTTTGTATTTCTGTCTTTTTTATGTGTTTCCTGCACCAATAACTATTTTTATTTTATTATCGCCTGTATATAATGTATTCACTCTTTCTGCCTTTTTATATTTGCTTGTAGTAACTCCCTGACATTATACATCATCAATTTTTTTACAATTCCATTAGTTCTGGGAAATATGTATATGCCTTTGTAGTACCATTTAAAAGATAACACAAGTATGGTTTTTTAACTATGCTTTCTCCAGTAATTTTTTCACTTCCCTATTTTCTGTTTTGTGTACCTTTCTACTAGACTCACACAAAACTGGCAGAGGGACATAAAAGTCTCCTATTGCCATTATGTTATTTTTAGTGTCTTCTTCTAGTTCTGTAAATGTTACATTATAAATTTGGCTACAAAGATATTTGGAACTTATATATTTACCCCAGATTTTGATTTGTGGTCTATGATTCCCTTCCAAAAATGCAGATCTTGTTTATCTTTTTAATTTTTGGAAGGACTGTTTTTGTTTTGTCAGGGTGATTACAAATCTTGGTTTTTTTTTATTGACTTAATGCATAGAATTTTTATTCCCATCCCATCAGTTTTGTTTTTGAGTATATACATATGTATATATTTTGAGTAAATACATATATATATAGTACATATTTAAGTTTTTGTTTAAAGTTTTGAGTTCCAAATTCTATCCCTTCCTCTTTCCCTCCCCTTCTACCTCCCTGAGCCAGTAAGCAACCAGACATTGGCTCTACAGGTGCAGTTACATAAAACATTTCCATGCTAGTCCTTTTGTAGAAGAAGACTCTAATAACTGAAAAAAATGAAAGAAAGAAAATGAAAAATAGCCTGCTTTAGTCTGTGTTAAAAATGCCAGTTCTTTTGCTGGAGGTGGAGTGTGCTTCACCATTAGTCATTTAAGATTGTCTTGGATCATTGCATTGCTGAGCATAGCTGTCATTCACATTTCTTCATCGAACAATATTTCTGTTACTTTGTACAGTGTTCTCCTGGTTTTCATCCTTAAACTGTGCATCAGTCATGTAAGTCTTTCCAGGTTTTTCTGAAATCATTCTGCTTGTCATTTCTTATAGCACAATAATATTTCATTACAACCATATACCACAGCTTATTTAGCCATTCCCTAATTGATGAGCATTCCCTTGATTTCCAGTTCTTAGCCACTACAGAAAGAGCTGCTATGAACATTTTTATGCAAATAGGTCTTTCCCCTCCCCTTTTTAAAATGTCTTTGGGATACAGACCTAGCAGTGGTATTGCTGAATCAAAGAATATGTACAGTTTTATAGCCCTTTGCGCATAGTTCCAAATTGCTCTCTAGGATTGTTTCTTCAGTTTACAACTCCACCAACAAAGCATTCGTGTTCCACTTTTCCCACATCACCTCCAACATCCAACATTTTTCTTTTTTGTCATATGAGCCAATGTGAGAGATGTTAGGTGTTATCTCAGAGCTCTTTTAATTTGTATTTCTCTAATCAATAGTGATTTAGAGCATTATTCATATGATTACAGATACCTTTGATTTCTTTGTCTGAAAACTGCCTGTTCATATTCTTTGACCATTTATCAACTGGGGAGTGATTTGTATTCTTATAAATTCTTGTAACCTTATAAATTTGACTAAGTTGACTAAGTTCTCTCTATATTTGACAAATGAGGCCTTTATTAGAGATAGTTGTGGCAGAACTTTTCCCTTTTTTCTGCTTTCCTTATACTTTTGATTGTATTGGTTTTCTTTGTGCAAAACCCTTTTGACTTTATGTAATCCAAATTATCGATTTTAAATTTTTTAATCTTTTTCTTTCTTGGTGCTGAATTCTTCCCTTATCCACAAATTTGACAGATAAACTATTCCATGCTCTCTAATTTTCTTATGGCATCACTCTTTATGTGTAAACCATGTACCCACTTGGACTTTTTTTATTACATGGTGTGAGATGTTGGTCTATATTTTCTTAGCAGTATTTGTCAAACAATGAATTTTTGTTCCATGTGCTTGGATCTTTTTGTTTATCATAAACTAGATTACTATGATCATTTACTATAATAGAATTTGTACCTAATTTATTCCACTGATCCACCACACTATTTCTTAGCCATACCAGATCTCAAACTGTACTATAAACTGGTAACAAAAAAAAACAACATTCTGGTACTGGCTAAGAAATAGTGTGGTGGAT
>NW_020945005.1:0-20494 GCF_900497805.2 Vombatus ursinus | reverse complement strand
CCAGCATCACCTCCCAGTAGAGCTCCCTCTGAGCTGGGCTCAGGCACCCCCATTCCTCCTCTGTAAAGTCCACAGCCACGTCCCTGAAGGTCACTGTTTCCTGTAACATACAACACATCGATGCTGACCCAGTGGCCTCCTCTGGCACAGGCCTTTGGGAAGAGGAAGGCAAGAGAGGGCCGAGGCGGGGGGGTCAGATGGACAGGAGTGGATCTGGAGGTGCTCTGGGGACTGTGGGCAGATGTAGGGGGTGGGAAGGTCCCACGTACTGGCTATTGAGGAGACTCCAAGCTCCAAGCCCAGAACTGCTATTCATTATTTTTTTTTAACCCAAAACAGAGAATTTTATCTCACCAAGTCATCTAAGATTCTCCTCTGGGGTGGCTCTTGGCAATGGAATCTCTATCATTGATGTGGCCCCAACCACAGCAAGCCAACTCTTGAAAGCTGAGAAGCCTCAGGAGGTGGTGGTCAGGGTAGTTTGGTATCAGAGGAGCAGATCCCAAAGCCCTCCCCTCTAATCTGTCAGTTTTCTGTCTTGCCCCCACCTCCCATTCTCTCCTCAAATCCCTCTGGAAGTCCCCAAACCAATTCTAAGACAACCCCTCCTCCCGGGCATCTAGCCAAAAGAAAACACTGAACTAGTCTCTTAGGATTAGGGCAAGAAAGTGGTAAGGAATCTCCCTGGGTGCTGTGGCTGCACTAGGCCCCCAAATCTCGGAAAAATAGATCTTTTTCCTTCCTGCTCAGTCACAGAAGGATTCATATTAAGGGAAAGAAACCACTTCCGGTGACTGAGGCAAGAGGTTGTCCTAGTGTTACCCAGGCTGAGAAACGCCTTTGAAGAGTTTCCCCATTTCTGTCCCAGTTCTATAATCACAATCACCAAAACCCCCAAAGGGCACATGAGGAACACCATTCCCAGGACACAGGGATGCCTAAATCTCAGTTGATTCCCCGGATTTTGCAAATTCCCCACCACCAGAGGGAAATGAAGAGACACTTCTCTACCCCTTTATGTACTTTTTAGGAAGGAGAGACAAGGGGAAGTAACTAGATGTGGGGACAGACAGTCCTGAAGATCATTTTTTAAAAATTTAAATATAATATAAAAAAATAAATAGCTGTCTCCTTATGACTTTTTTTTTTCTTTTTTTGACAAGGCAATTGGGGTTAAGTGACTTGCCCAGGGTCACGCAGCTGGTAAGTGTCATCTGTCTGGGGTCCGATTTGAACTCAGGTTCTCCTGACTGCAAGGCCAGAGCTCTATCCACCATGCCACCTAGCTGCCCCTCTCCTTATGACTGTACAGGAACCCAGGCAGACAAGCTCGGTGCCTCAACTGCTCAGCTCTAACAGATCAAACCTGATACATACAGGACTTGTCTTCTCACAAACCAGGGGGTAGCTGGCTATGGATTTGTAGGAGTTTTGCCTTTTTTCCCTCAAATCTACTTGCTGGCACCACTGGGATCAGGAATTGTAACTGGCTCTGAGGGTACAGTCTGGTCCCAGACCACAGTCGTGAGCAGGAAGTGGTTGAGTGGGGACCGTGTAGCATCTCTCACAAAGTCTCTGTGGGCTCGGCTTCTGAACACCTCTGCAAGGCCAGAGTCAAGCACAGCTAGGGAGCAGTCTTCACTGAGGGATGCCAGGAGGGGACTGTCCAGCGAGAACACCAGCTTTGTGATGTTCTGGGATTGCACAGAGGAGCTGAGGACAGTTTTAGGGTTCTTGATGTCCACAAGGAAGACAGTGCCATTCTCATCAGCAAAAGCAAAAACTTTTTCCTTCTGAGGATGCCAGGCCAGTGAGGTAGGAAGGTGATGGGAGGCACTCTGGCCAATATGTAGGTGGCTTGGGCCGTTGGATATCCCAAAGTAGAATTCTACTGTCCTCACTGCACGACAGGAACTTAGATTCCTTGTAGGGACGAGCAGTAACACAGGAGACTTGGCCAGAGTGAGCTCTATAGGAGTTCAGTGCTTTCTCTCCAGGGAGGTCCCAAACTTTTACCCAGAAGTCCTTGCTGCCACAGACTGCTTGTGTGCCATTGATCGGAATGCTAACGCCAGTTCATATCTGCAGAACTTGTTGACGATGACTGTCTCACCCTCATCCAGTTCCCACAGTTCCACAGCACCAGAGTTGAGGCCATGAAGATGCCACGGTCCCCCACCCAGGCGAGGTCACACAGCTGGGCTTCAGTCTGGGCTCTGCCTGAACAGAAGCCAAGACACAAGGAATGGGCCCAGCTGCGGCCGCTGAGGCCAGACGCGCCCAGAAACAGGGTGCCATCAGACGAGTAGCACACTGCCTCCAGCTGCCGCTCCATACAGGCATACAGGTGCGTTGGGAGGCAGGCTCCATTTCTGGGAGGCAGAAGGCAAGTACATCTGTGGGGGCAGCTGTGGTCTGGTGGAAGCTGCGACTCCTCCCACATCTCTGTGGCTTCAGCTCATCTCCACTGCTATTCATCCTTACATGATATTGGGGAAGCCATTCCTTGCAGTAGACTCTGGTCTGCAGAGTAAGACCGGGGGTCTCTGGGAATTTTCGTCAATGCTGGAGACATGGAGGCCTCAGAGTCAAGCTCCCAGGCATGGATCAGGCTTTGAATGACAGCCCAAATAACCTACCCAGGATTCAGCAAGGAAACCTTGACTCACCTCACCTTGGGCCAACAGGCCCCCAGTGACCAGTCCAGTCTCCTCTGTGCTCACCTCTTGAGGAAGGGCAAGGTTCAGAGACAATCCATCTGAGGGACAAGAGAGGAAACACAAGAAGGGAGGCCTGGCTGGTCCTTTTCGTCTCTCACCTCTGGCCTTTCACTGGCCTCACCTGGAGGGCTGGAGAGGTCCCTATCCCTGTTAGATGTCTCTCCCCCAACACACAGACACACACAGAGATGAGAGGTAGCCCTTGGGTCATCCCTGTGCGGAGAACTCGGGAAAGAGGGAATATCTGCAGAAGATTCCCTTTCCAAGGTTACCAGGATTTCTTAATTGTTAAATTAAATTGCTTTGACTCAAGCACCATTCTTCTTGAACTCTGCAGTTGTGGGGGGGAGGGGGAGGGGAGAGCGATATATAGATGGATGGATAGAAAAGCATATAGATGGATGGATAGACAGATGGATATACAGATATACAGATAGACAGAGATAGAGAGATCCATAGTCATACAGACGGATGGAGAGATGGACAGACAGATAAAGAGCTAGAGGGATAGATTGACAGATGGCTACATAGATGGATAGATGGATGGATAGACAGATGCTTATACAGATAGATGGATAGACAGATAGAGATAGAGAGATACATAGTCATACAGACGGATGGAAAGATGGATAGATAGAGGGATAGATGGACAGATGGCTACATAGATGGATAGATGGATGGACAGATAGCCACATAGACAGATGATTAGATGAGTGGATATACAGATAGACAGAGAGTAGATAGATACATAGCCATATAGATAGATGGGGTCTCAGTGTCTTCATCTGGAAAATGGGAACAATAATAGCTATACTCTTATGTCACCAAGTTGCTCATGTGACTGTTTACACTACATCACTTGAGCCTCCCAGCATACTATAGCGTTTATTATTATTCTAACTGTTGCTCTGAGCAGCACCTCCTATGTCCCCAAGGGCCCAAAGCAGAGGCCTGATGACTGTTTCTTGGGTATGTCATAGAGAGATTCCTGTTCAGGGGCAGGTTGGAATGACCAGCCTCTGAGGGCCCTGCCAAGTGTGAGATCCTGTTAGCTGTGCCAGCCTCTCCCCCCCCAATGACCCTGGGGTGCAATCTCAGAGTCATCCAGGCCCCTTCCCTGTCCCTCAGCCCTCCAATTCAATCAGGAGCAAGTCTTGCAACCAGACCCCCCACGACATGTGTCAGCTCTCCCGTCCCCCCGTCCAACCTTTCCTCATCACCTCTCACCTCCTGACTGGTCCTCCCATTTCAGTCTCTTTCTGACTTCTTTTTTTCATTCTCCCCTCAGCTGCCACATTATTAAGGTACAGGACATGCCATCTCCTGCACCCACACCTTTGCCTAGGCTGTGCCCCAGGCCTGGAGCACAATCCTCCCTCACCTGCATGTCTAAAAATCCTTCACCTTCCTTCTAGGCTCAGCCTAGAGGGCTTCTCTCCTTGGAACCCCCTTATGTTTGCTTATCTGGGGCTGGGGGTGGGGTGACCCTATCCCCTTCCCCTGGTAGAGCCCTCATTCTTGAGGGCATGGACTGTCTTGGTTTTGTGTCGTATGATTGAAGGGACAAGGGCTGAGAGAACTCCCAAGGGCACAGGGAGGGGCAGATCATGGCTGGACAGAGGTCTAAGAGGAGTTAGGAAGGAAGGGGACTGAGAGCTCGGGCCTGACAAGAAAGAAGGAGCATGTTCTTTGAGTCTAGGGGGCAGGAGGTGAGAGCCCTGAGACTCAGGTGGATGGGAGAGGGAAATACCCTGAAGGCTTCTCAGTTTCCTCCCACCCTGTGGGACTGCCACCCCTCTGCAAAGCTCACCTCCAGACCCAGAGGCTGTGGCAAAGACAAAGGCACAGAGACACAGAAAGCCGGACACAAGCATGAATACACACAGACATGCAGAGTCAGCCACACAGAGCCACAATCCCTGTCACATGCAGACCCTACATCCCAAGACCCCTCTAACCCCCCATTAGAAGGTCTTCTTGCTGGGGAGGCTTGTGAGAGAGCTCCTGACCCATAAGTACTGCAGGGAAATAGCCCTGTGCCTATGAAGGTGGAGGCTGCCTCCAGCCGCCCCCAGCCACTCCCAGCCTCCCCCAGCCACCTTGCTGCACTCACCTGGACAGGGCTCTCCTGCCACCTTCCTCTCCATCATCCTTGGTGCTGCTCTCTCCATTGGGGAGATCATCTCTGGTTCCAACCTGGCAGCCCTGCTCGTGGGGAAAGCGATGAGGAAGTCCTGCTGTCCTAGGCTGCAGGGGCAGGTGGGATGTCCCCAGGACCTCAGAAGGATGCCCTGCTCCCCCAAGCTCCTACCCTCCATCTCCTGGCTCCCCCCAGGCTGCCTTCTCCCCCCTCCCCCCACCTCCACTGGTCAGGCACTTCCAGATTCTTCCTCTCCTGTCATTACCCAGCAGCTTCCACATTCACTCTATCCAGATGTATCTGTCCCCTTGCCATTTGCCCTCAACTGAAGCCTCCCATGGGAGCTGTCTCCCCTATTTCGAAGGGAGTTCCTGGAGAACAGGAATGTTCTAGAATGATTTTCTTGCTGTTCCTAGGACCCATGCTTAATAAATGCTGTTTCATTCATTCATTCACTCAGATCCAGGTGATAAATATCCACCAGCCTGTGGGCATCATTCTCTCCCCTTTTTCAAGGAATTCAGATCATGGCTTACAGTGTACATATACACCCTTATAAACCCTAAACTCCTAGTTCCTCAGGAGACTCAGTGACCCTGACCTATCCTTGCACTCCTTAGTCTGGGGTGGGGGTGCAGGGAGTTCGGCTGGGAGAATCATACCCTTGATCCCCTCCTCCCCTACTAGTATTGTATTTCCATGATAAAGAACTAAAAAAATAAAGAAACAAAAAAAAATACTTTTATCCAATCTTAACTGATCATTCTGCTTTCCCTAGACTAGACCATACCTGCTTTTCACTTCTTCATATCAAAGAAGGCTCCATACTCCAAGAGCAAAGCAGAATCACAGAAGCACAAAGAAAATGTGGGCTAGGGCTTGGAATATGACACTCCGGAAGTCAAAGGAACTAGGATTAAAACCAAGCTGCCTGCCCAGCAAAAACTGAGTGGAATCCATGAGGGAGAAAAATTGACATTCAGTAAGGAAGAGGAATTTAACGCATTCTTGAGAAGCCAGAGCTAAACAGAAAAATTGACTTTCAAATACAAGACTTGAGAGAAGCATGAAAAGGTAAACAGGAAAGAGAAATCATAAGGGACTTATTAAAGTGGAACTGTTTACATTCCTACATGGAAAGATGATATTCACAACTCATGAGCCCTTTCTCAGTATTAGGGTAGTTGGAGGGAATATATATAGACAGAGGGCACAGGGTGAGTTGAATATGAAGAGATGATGTCTGAAAATGAAGGGGAGAGAGAGAGGAATGTACTTGGAGAAAGAGGAAGGGAGAGGTAGAAAGGGGGTAAATTATCTCACATAAAAGAGGCAAGAAAAAGCTTTTACAGTGGAGGGGAAGATGGGAGAGATGAGGAGGAATGAGTGGACTTTACTCTCATGGGATTTGGCTTAAGGAGAGAATAACATACACACTCAGTTGGGTATGGAAATCTATCTTACCCTGCCGGAAAGTAGGGGGGGAAGGGAATGAGAGAGTAGGGGGATGATAGAAGGGAGGGCAGATTGGGGGAGGGGTAATCAGAAGCAAACACATCTGAGGAGGGACAGGGTCAAAGGAGGGAATAGAATAAATGGGAGGGGGAGTGGGATAGGATGGAGAGTAATATAGTTAGTCTTTCACAACATGTCTATTATGGAAGTGTTTTGCATGACTGCACACGTATAACCTGTATCGAGTTGCTTGCCTTCTGAATGAGGGTGGGTGGGCAGGGAGGAAGGGAGAGAATTTGGAAACTGAAGTTTTAAAACAAATGTTAAAAAAATTGTTTTTTCATGCAACTGGGAAATAAGATGTACAGGCAATGGGGTATAGAAATCTATCTTACCCTACAGGAAAAGAGAAGAGGAAGGAGATAAGAGAAGGGGGTGTGATAGAAGGGACAGCAGATTGGGGGAAGGGGTATTCCGAATCCAAGTCCACCTTGGGGTGGGGGTAGGGGAAAGATGGGGAGAAAATTTGGAACTCAAAATCTTGTGGAAGTGAATGTTGAAAACTAAAAAGGAAGACATTAAAAATAAATAAAGAAACAAAAACAAAAACAAAAACATGGGCTGCCTGGGTCCAGAGCCGCCTTCCAAACTCCCTTGGACTGCTGAGCCACGGCCCAACCAGCAGACCCTCACTCCAACACTGGGACATCTCCGGGCTTCTCCAGGAGCCAAGGATAAACAACAAAGCATCAGGACCTTCACTCAGCCTCAGGGCCTTCACTTTCCCATTCCCAGCTTGGAGCCCTAGGTTCACCTATTCAGCTCTGAGCTCTTCTCATCTCCCAAAGCCCTCACTCCCTGCCTCATGCCTTGCCAAGCCCCAGGCCTGGCTCCCTCCCACCAGCGCCCTCCTCTGTGCCTACTCGGGGGCTACTGGCTGGGGCAGAAGGGACTCCTAAAACTGTGCAGAAATCTGTTAGATGGGCTCCAGTGGCCCCTTCCTGTGACATGGACCAGGAGATCCTTCTCTCCTGCCCGAGGCACCCTCGAGCCCACTGCTCACAGCCCTGAAGCAAGGGTGCCTTTCCCTGCCCCCTCAGTACCCTGCTTCCCATCTGACCCACACTGAGGCATCTCCTAGCTCCTTGACCTCACCACCATTCTCTTCTCCTTTACTCTGGTCTCCCTCTCTCCAGCAGACTGCCCCCTAATCATCATCCCCCCTCCCTTCTGCTCCTCAGCTTTTCCCTATCTCTTTATTGGTTCTTTCCCTACTGCTTTCAAACCAACCTAAGGCTCAGCCTTGACTAGCAGCTTGGCCTGGAAGCTGGATCTCTGGACCTGGAGTCAGGGACATCCAGGTTGGAAGCTGCCTTCGCACCAGCCGGGTCACTGACCTCTAAGCCCAGGTCAGGACAGCAAATGCTGTATGGTGGAGGTAGCCTAGTATGGGGCACAGGGGATGGAGGACCTGGCTTTGAGCCAGGCCTGGGACCCAGCCCAGCTAAGGGACTCGAGGCTCCCGGGAACTCTCCAGGCCTGGACAAGTTTCCTGGGCCCTGGTCGAGCTTTCGATGCACTGAGGCACTTGGCCAAGTTCTTTACAGGGCCGTGTAAATGTTGGCAGTTCTGAGGATGATTCTGAAACCCTTTCCCAGGGCTGCCATCCCCTCCCTCTGCCCCTCAGGTCGTGTCTTGCTCCTTCTTCCAGTCTAGAAAAAGCTGAGGAGTGGGAGCACGGGTGGGGTAGGGGGGATTCCTGGCACACAGCAGGCGCGCCAGCAATGCTGACAGCAGGGTGCGGACCCCTGCGACACAAGGGCCCAGAGCCCTTGAGGGGAGCCCAAGGCGCAGGCACACATATACACGCGTGATCACGGGTGGGGGGGGACGGACGGGGGACAAAAGTCGAACAGAAATCACCATCGGCGTCCAGGGCAAACTAGAGCCCTCGAGGGAAGCCCACGGCGCGGGCACGGGCACACACACACAAAGCGTGGTCACGGGTGGGGGGAGGGACGGGGGACAAAAGCCGAACAGAAATCACTGTAGGTATCCAGGGCAAACCAGAGCCCTCGAGGGAAGCCCACGGCGCGGGTACCCACACGGGAACATGTGTGGACACACCCCCGACAAAACACGGACACGCACAGAGGTAAAAAGGGACACAAATCACGCACCACCACTCTCTAAACCCGACTGCAAGGGGAGCCACCACACAGGGACAGAGAACCACACACGCACACCCACACGGGAACATGCAACCACACACACACTCACAGGGACGTACAACCACACACATACATGCATGCACACGGAGGAAGGCAAGGACACACAAACCCAGCAGCCCCACGCGGACCCACAACAACACACAAGGAAACTCACAGGCACGGTGTTCAGCTGCGGACCACAAACATCGCCCTGCCCCCCGGCTCGTGACATCACACATTCGGGGACCCGCCCCTCCCCCTCTATGGTGGGACGTTAGGACGTCCTTGCGCCTGCGTGCTCCGTGTCCCGCCCTTTTCTTCACGCACGGGGTGGGGGGGAGAAGGGGGGAAGGCGGAGAAGAGGTCATACTCGCGCTGGCGCAGTAGGCAGTGGTCAGAAAGCAGGGGGTCTTGGTCTGGGCCCGGCAGCTACACTTCGCCCCCCGCCCCCCACCCCTGTGCCCTGCGTTGTTCCCACGCTGTGGAAGCTCCAGCGATTCTCCTGCCTTCAAGCCTCCTACCTGCATCCCCTACGCCAGGTGGCATCTAATCATGGAATTTAAATGTCTATTTATATTTTAGATATAGTTAATTAGTTATTCAAAAACCTAATAATTACTGAAAATACATTGTTAACACCGAATCAGATTTATGTTTAATTGTATCTAATTAAATTTATTTTATTCCCCCCCTCCAATTACATGTTAAAACAATTTTTTAACTTTTTTAAGGTTTTGAGTTCCAAATTCTATCTCTCCTTCCCTGAGATGGGAAGTAAACCGACATACGTTATACACATGCAATTACACAAAACATTTCCATATCAGTCATTTTGTACAAGAAGACCAGAGTAAAGAGAAAGAATGAAAGAAACAAAGTGGAAACCAGCCTGCTTCAGTCTGTATTCAGTCAATATCAGTTCTCTCTCTGGAGGTGGATAGTATGTTTCATCATGAGTCCTTTGGGATTGTCTTGGATCATTGTATCACTGAGAAGAGCTAAGTCATTTGCAGTTGGTCATTGTTACAATGTTGCTGTTACTGTGTACAATGTTCTCTTGGTTCTGTTGACTTCACTCAGCATCAGTTCATGTGAATCTTTCCAGGTTTGTCTGAAATCAGCCTGCTTGTCATTTCTTAGAGAACAATAATATTCCATCCTAATCATACCCCACTACTTGTTCAGCCATTCCCCAATTGATGGGCATCACTCTAACTTCCCATTCTTAGCCACCACAAAAAGAACTGCTGTAAATATTTTTGTACAAATAGGTCCTTCTCCCCCTCCACCCCCCGCCATTTTTTTATGTCTTTGGGATACAGACCTAGTAGCAATATTGCTGGATCAGAGGGTATATGCAGTTTAATAGCCTTTTGGCCATAGTTCCAAATTGCTCTCCAGAATGGTGGGATCATTTCACAATTCCACCAACAATGCATTAGTGTCCTAGTTTTCCCACATCCCTTCCAACATCCATCATTTTCTTTTTTTATCCTTTTAGCCAGTCTGATAAATGTGAGGCAGCAAGTCAAAGTTGTTTTAGTTTGCATTTCTCTAATCAATAGTGATTTAGAGCATTTTTTTTTCTCATGACTTTAGATAGCTTTGATTTCTTTGTCTGAAAACTGCCTGTTCACATCCTTTGACCATTTATCAATTGGGGAATGACTTGTATTTTTATAAATTTGATTCAGTTCTCTACATATTTGAAAAATGAGGCCTTTATCATAGATACTTGTTGCAAAAATTTCCTTCAGTTTTCTGCTTTCCTTTTAATTTTGGTTGAATTGGTTTTGTTTGTGCAAAACCTTTTTAATTTTATATAATCCAAATTACCTATTTAACATTTTATAATGCTTTTTATCTTCTTTGGTCTAGCTGAAGCATAATAGATTCTGTTCCAGCCCCTTACCTTTATTCTGTATGTCTCTGTGCTTCAAATCTGTTTCTCGTAAATGACATATTGTAGGATTCTCGTTTTTTTTAATCCATTCTGCTATCTGCTTCCATTTTTATGGGTGTGCTTATCCCATTCACATTTCCCCCCATGCTATTTTTCCGTTGTTTATCCCTCCCTCTCTCTCTTACCCATACCATTTCCCTCCTCACAAGCTCCCAAGTGTTTTACTTCATCACCACCTTCCCCAATCTGCCCTTCCTTTTATCAGTCCCCCTCCACTTCTATTATCCCTGTCCCTTTTTACTTCCTTATGAAGTAAGATGATTTCTGTACCCAACTGTGTGTATATTTTTCGTTCCTTTAGCCAGTTCAGATGGAAGTTCAGATGTTAGCTGCTCCCCTCCGCCCTCCTCCTCCACGTTTGTACAGATGTCTATTTGTGCACTTTGATGATGTGAGATATTTTCCCCTAATCTTCCTTCCCCTGTCCAGTGTATTCCCCCTCCCCTCTCAGGATTCTCTGATACTGGCTCTTTCATGATTCCTAACTACCCAATAATATTCTATTACATTCATCTAGCACAATTTGTTTAGCCATTCCCCAACTAAGAGGCAATCTAAGGGACCCCCTTACATTTTAGTTCTTTATTTTTCATTTCCTCCTTTTTAATTACACTAATACCTTTCACCATATCCTACAATAGATTTTTATTTCCTTTCTTTTTCTCATTTTTTGATGGAGAGAGGAAGGAGGGGAGAAAGGGAATGTTAGCAATAGTGATGCCAAAAGAAGTCCATTAAAATGTTTACTTTGAGTTCCAAATTCTCTCCCTATCTCCCTCCCCACCCTCCCCCCATTGAGAAAGTAGGAAATTCCAAATAGATTATATATATGTAGTTATGCAAAACATATCCATAATAGTCATGTTGTGGGAAAAAAAGATAGACCAAAAAAACCTCAAGAAAAATAAAGTGTAAAACAAAACAAAAAACAAAAGTTGCTATAATCTGTGTTCACACAACATCATTTTCATTTAAATATTTTAAAATACACAGAAGAAAACAGAAGAAATTTCAGAAAGAAGCAAAGACAAGTAGGATAGTTTTAAAAGTAACATGGAATTTATTATATACTAAAGAAAGGGGGTATAAAATGAAGATTCACAGTGTCTGATGTATATGTTGAAATTTTTTTTTTGGCATTTAAGTTCAGAAGAAAAAACAAAAATTAATTTTAAAAAGAACCAGTATAAATAGTGAAACCACCTTTCCAATTTTCCCAGAGGTTCTTATAAAACAAAAACTCCTTCCCTTGGGAGTCTGTGTTTGGAGATTTATTGAACATAGGACTACTAAAATGGGTTGCTTCTGGGCCTTGGCCAAGCTCTTTCTTTAAGTTCCCTGCTTTTGGTTTGTTGAGATCTCAATTGTTCCAATTTTTCTGTCTTTCAATGTTGTTCTTTTATCTCTTGCTGCATCTTGATATTTTGGGGTTCTACTTCTACCACTGTCTATCAGGGTATCCACTATTTGTTAATACTTTCCAACTTCTCTTCTAAACTGATTCCTCCTGTTTGCATTTCTGAATTTATATTTAAGAACTTGAATTTCCCTCATATCTCCTTTTAACCTTTTTTTTTTTAAAAACTGTACGTGTGATTCCATTGATATAGGGAATTCTCACTGAGTGAACTCCCTCCATCAATTGAGGTTGGCATCTAGTTTTATAAAACTACCTGGGTCACTGAGGTTCCCTCTGTTATTTCCCATTTATCCTTTATATAGCTTACTTTGTATATATTTGTTTGCATGTTGTCTACCCCACTAGATGGTAAGCTCCTTGAGGGCAGAGACTATCTTTTGCCTCTTTTTGTATCCTCAGCACTTAGCACAGTGCCTGGCACATAGTAGGCATTTGGTGTTTATTGATTGACTGATTAGGTGAATTGCACACAGCCATAGATAGCATGTATCAGAGACAGGACTTAAATCCAAATTTTCCTAATTCTGGGGCCAGATCTCTAAAGAACATACCATGCTGCCTCCTTTTAATCCTTTAAAAGTTTCTTAACTATGGTGGACATCAGGCTTCTTGCAATAGTTGTATTCTCATTTCAGGGGATTTATAATTGCTATCACAATATACTTCCTCCTCCTCCAAGATTTCTTGGAACTTTTTTGCCCGTAGTATCTATTTAGAATACTAGGAGTTTTCTGTTTAGTCAATACTTCTGTCTTTTAGCTGGCCTTTCTGTAGGATTTTCCTTATGGGGCTTTCTGTCTCTTCCTCTCATTTATATAATTGAAACATTTTGTATCATTTTATGTGGCACATTTCTTGTTCTGTGGTGATGCAGGAAAGCTAAGCTTAGACATGGCCACTTATCCCTTTCCTACTGATGGAATCCTAATAAAGCTGGCCCCAGCCCCAATATCCCAACTTCCTTATAGGCCCCACTGAACAGCAGGCCCACTGCCCCTACCTAGCCACTGCCCTCCCCCACTACTGCTCATTATCCTAACTTCCTCACATGTGCGTCACTGCTCACTAGAACAACAGGTGTGTCCATGAACTCATATTTCCCCCAGAAACAGCAGATGTGTCCATGCACTCAAACACAACCACATCCATCTAGTCTAAGACAGGACCACAATAGTCAGCCAATCAGAAAGCAGCACCACCAGGATGCCCGAGCAGGATGTGGACCCCAAAACAATAGAAGGGATTTTCCCTAAGTAGGCGCCTGCACAGTAATAGCAAAAGTTGTCCTTTAGGTGAATTTAGAGAGGCTTATTATCATATACGTAGAGGCTTATTATAATATCATTATCACACATACTACATACATGGGCTTTTCTGTACACATTGACGGAAATCACATGTAGAGTTCCACTAAGGCTGGGACCCCTCCCCTATTATACAATCCCTTAACAAACTGCTCCTGCCTTTTTAATATTCATAATTTCTGTTATGTAATTACATCTTTACCCTATACAAATCTATCTTACTTTCACTAAAGTTGCTGGTTCCTCTTGGAACTTAGCCTGCTTCATGAGAGATGTCCATCTCAATGAATGCCTATGCATGGATTAGAGGTGGTCTGACTGCATTTTGAGACAGTTCTGCCACAACACATCATGAAATCACAATACTACAATCTTTACCTTTATAGGAATCCCTCCAGAACAAGTTCACTTATGGTGGAGCAGGGGAGACCACTGTTTGATGGCTTTTCTACATTTCTTGGATTCTTAGGGTTTCTGTCCAGAGTGGTGTTTACAATTTTCAATAAGACTTCTCCAAAGTGAAAGTTGTCCCATGGTCATTACATTTCTACAGAGCATTTCTCCAGTATGAATCCTCAGACAGTAAAGGTTCTTCCTCTGAGTGAACATCAATGGCATTGATAATGTTTCTCTCCACTGTGGATTCTCTGATGTTGAGTGAGGTTTGAGCGTTGACTGAAGGATTTTCCACATTTCTCACATTCATAAGGTTTCTCTCCACTGTGAATTCTTTCATGTGTGGTAAGGGCTGAGCTCTGGCTGAAGGCTTTCCCACATTCTTTACATTTATAAGGTTTCTCTCCAGTATGAATTTTATGATGCTGAGCAAGATTGGAGCTCTGACTGAAGTATTTTCCACATTCCTCACATTTATAAGGTTTTTCTCCACTGTGAATTCTTTCATGCATAATAAGGGCTGAGATCTGGATGAAGGCCTTCCCACATTCTTTACATTTATAAGGTTTCTCTCCAGTATGAATTTTATGATGTTGAAGAAGGTGTGAGCTCCGTATGAAAGCCTTTCCACATTCCGTACATATATAATGTTTCTCTTCATTGTGTATTCTCTGGTGTTTAGTGAGATATGACCTATGCCTGAAGGCTGACCCACATTCATTACATTCATAGGGTTTTTCTCCACTATGAATTCTGTTATGTTTAATAAGGGATGAAGAGTAGGTAAAAGCCTTCCCACATTCCTTACATGTATATGGTTTCTCTCTAGTGTGAATTCTGTCATGGCGAGTAAGAGTTGAGTTTTGGCTGAAGGCCTTCCCACATTCTTTACATTTGTATGGTTTCTCTCCAGTGTGAATTCTCTGATGTTCAATAAGTCCTGAACTCCAGCTAAAACACTTTCCACATTCCTTACATTCAAAAGGTTTCTTTACAGTATGAACACTCTGAGGTTGGACAGGATGTGAGTTCTGGCTAACAGCCTTTCCATAGTCCTCACATTCAGAGGCTCTCTCAGTGCTCTGTAGTCTCTGATGTGGAATAAAAGTTGGCTGGTAATAGGAGAGATTCCTGCTTCTGTTATGATACCATGAGCTCGTGTGCCTGGATTTGCTCTCAAGGTCATTATATTCCTCGCCTGTCTGAGCACTGGAGGTTTCCTTGGGAAGGAGAGTCAATTCACTGAAGTCCCCTTCTTGGGAAAGGACTTCCTCTGGAGCTTCCATTGCAAGATCTGCCATTTGCTCCCACAGCCTGAATTCCTCAACAGGACCCTCCTCCACCAGGTCATTCTGAAGAATATTTCCTCTCCCCACAAATGTGCCGGATGATGCTTCCTGTTGTTCCACTAATTTCTGGTTCTCCAATCTTGTGTCCCAGGCTGAAAGGAACAGACAAGGAAGAGTACTGACTTCCAAGTTGTAAGGGACTTTAGAGGACTAGTCCAATCCCTGCCCAAATCCTGAATCTCACCAGCCCAGAGTGAGCTGGCCACCAAAGGGGCTAAGGCACTCTTGGGTACACTGAGGCTCTGGGCTATACTGTTGTTGTCCTCTACCCTGGTCAGATCACATCTGGATCATAGTCCTCAGTTCTCCCTACCACATGTTAGAAGGGACACATTGAGAAGCTGGAGAACTGCTAAAGCAGTAGAGGGCCTCTGATTGAGATCATATAAATATTAGCTGAAGGAACTGGGGCCATTCAGATTGGAGACTAGAAGATCATAGAATCAGAAATTCAGAGCTGGAAGGACCTTAGAGGTCACTGAGTCCAACCCCCTCATTTTTCAGATGAGGAAACTGAGGCCCAGAGAGATGAAGTGACTTGCCAAGAGTCACCCAACTGATAAGTGTCTGAGGCCATATTTGAACCCAGATCTTCTTGACTCCAAGTCCCATGCTGTCTCCCTGATCTCATACTGCTAGGTATTAGAGGTCTGATTTCTTCTGCCTGGCCTAGAAGTAGGACTGATGGGTGGAAATTCCAAAGAGATCAATTTAGACCTGATGCAAGGAAAAACTTCCTACTAATTAGGGCTGTCTAAAAGTGGAACACCTCTTCTGTGGGGTGGTGGGTTCTCTGTAAGGAGATTACTGTTATGGTGCATTTTGGTAAACTAGTACCTAGACATTTAATGTATTTTGAAGTTATTTTGATTTAAAATTCTCTTCTTGGATTAGTAGGGATATGTACAAACCTTCTTTGTTGGTTTATTTTGTTTCCTATTTTATTGAAACTATGCTTTTTTGTTGAATCTCTGGGGTTTTCTATGTAAGCAATCATGTCATTGGCTAATGGAGATGATTTCTCCTCCTCTTTGCCTAGGTTTATATGCTTGATTTCCTTTACTTCTCATATTTCTATAGCTAGTCTTTCTAGAACTCCATCATAAAGTAGATATCTTTGCTTTACTCCTATGATATCATTAATAAAGCTTCCAGCATCAAATAAGGAAGGAATGATCAGTTGTGCCTCCAGAAGACTGAGAGAAGTGATAGACTGCAGATGTAGAAAAGACCTAAGGTATTCAGGAACAACCAATGCATGAATTTGTTTTGCTTGATTATACTTATTTGATACAAGGGAGGACGGGAGTGGGGTATGTGTGTGTTTTTTGAGGGAATAGGATAGTTATGCCAAAAAAGAAGAAAATAAAGAAATTAACATCATCGATATTTTTAAAAAATGCACAGAAGAAAGTGGAAGGAAGTTTGGAAGGAGATACAGACAAACAGGGCAATGTTGGCACTACTGTGTCCAATTTTATATATCTATATCTATCTATCTTCTGTTCTTAGTATACAGAAATGTTCATACTTGATATTTGTCAACTTCATAATAAAAAAATTTTGAAAACAAATAATGAGACCTTTCTTTTCTCTTCCTTTCTCTTCCTTATTTTATAATTGATTTCATCTTTGCTACTTGATTTAAATTATGAAGAGTTATCAAAAGCTAATAGAATGTTTAAAGCTCAGTTTTCTTTTTCATTCTTCATCTTGCCCTCCACACAAGCCCATGTCTTGCCTGAAAACATGCTGACTCAGCATGACCTTTAACCTTTCCAGCTGTCAGAGTTTAAATAGAAGCTTTATGTTATAGAAGAATCTTTTTGTTCCCATGTTCTCTGGCATCTCGATCATAAATAATTGGCACATTTTGTCAAAGGCTTTTCTCCCTGAATCAATGATAGGCATGGAGTTTTAATTGTTTTATTACTGGTGGTGCAGAGGATAAAGTGTTGGATGCAGTGTCTGGAAGACCTGAGTTCAAATCTGGCCTCTGACACTTACTAGTTGTGTGACCTTGAGCAAGTCACTTAACTCATTTGCCTTCATTTTCTCAGTTCTAAAATGGGGACAATAAAAGCACCTACCTCCCAGGGTTGTTGTGAGGATTAAATGATGTAACATTTGTAAAAGCACTTAGAGCAGTGCCTGGCACATAGCTGGTGCTTAATAAATGGCTCTTCGTCACCCTTGATATAATTTTTTTATGTTTATCATTTTCCTAATGTTGAACCACTCCTCCCTTCTTGGCATAAATCCAACTTGGTCACAGTGAATAATTCTTTGACTGTCCTGTTTTGCTAATGTTTTATTCAATATTTTTGCATCAATATCCACTGGTGATATTGGTCTATGGTTTTATTTCTCTGTATAAAAGGCTAAGAGTTGGATAAGATGGGAAGAGAAGGGAAGATGCCCCTTTTCTCTATTTTTGTAAACCATTTTTATCTCCCTGGGATAATTATTCTTTGAGTGTCTACTAGAAGTCACTTCTCTATCCACTGAAATCTGGGTTTGCTCAGTTGATGTCTTTCTTAGATTGGGTTGTTTGGGTTCTCTCTCTCTGGTTCTATTAATATGGGCACATATCATTTATTATGCTTCAACAGAATCCCCCAAAAAGCAAGATTGGCATTCTTGACCTCAGACACAGCAACAATAAAAATAGATATGGGGAAAAGAGTCAAGAAGGGAAACTACATTGTGTTTAAAGTCATCAAACATAATGAAACAATGTTTATATTACACATGTGTGCCACACGGTATTTGTACTTAGGGGAAAAGCTACATGAATTACAGGAGGACCTGGATAGTAGACAACCATTGGTGGGGAATTCAACATATCTCTTTGAGACCTGGACAAGTCTAATAGAAAAGTAAATAATAAAGAAGTTAAGGTTCTGAACAGAAAGGTGGAAAAATTCAATATGATGGATCTCAAATGATTAATGAATGAGTATCTTGTGAAATATAGATCCTTTTCAGCATTGCCTATCATCTCTGTAAAAAGTGACCTCATGGGACTGTATGTAGAACCCAATTCATCAATGCATGCAGAAAGGCAGAAATATGAAGCCCATACTTTGGAGGTAATAGGGATAGTGACTGGACCCAGGATTTCATCAGTATAAGGAACTACTGCCTGTTGAAACTCCTTCCACCAATGCATAACCTTCTGCACTTGGAGAGTTTCCTAGAGCTCTGAGAGGCTGAGTGTTTTGTTCTGAGTGACACACACAGCCACCATGCATGAGAACTGGGGATTTCAGCCCAGGTCTACCTGGCTTTGAGGCTGCCTCTCAGCATGTTAAACTTGTGTTTTGTTGAGTTAAGTTATGCTATGTTGGCTCTAATACCATAAAAACTAGAATTGATCATGGAAATATGAACAAAGGACCAAGACTTAAATGGAGACCAACTAACACAATTCTAAAATATGAGTGAGTCACACAAGTTGTAGAAGAAAATTCTTCTAATAATGATAAGGTATTAAAAAATTGGTGGGATACAGCTAAAGCAACCCTTCAGGGAAAATTTATATTAATAAAAAAAAATCAGACCAGTGAACTGACCATTCAACTGAAAAAAAAAAAACCTAGAAAATCAACAAGTTACTAACTTCAAGACAAACACAAATGCAGAAGGCTTGGAAATCAAAGAAGACATAATGATAATTAAAATTAAAAAGATGTTTGAGATGGTGAATATGAGTTCAGTTGTTTCTGTCGCCTGTGACTCTCCATGACCCATTTGGGGTTTTCTTGGCAGAGATACTGGAGGGATTGCTATTTCCTTCTCCAGCTCATTCTACAAATGAGGAAACTGAGGCAAACAGGGTTAAGTGACTTGCCCAGGGTCACCCAGCTAGTAAGAAGTGTCCGAGGCTGGATTTGAACTCAGGAAGATGAGTCTTCCTGATTCCAAGGCCAGTACTCTATCCACTGGGCTACGTAGGTGCCTTTTTTTTTTTAAGACTCAAAGCCAGAAAAACCAATAACTATGGGATTTTTTTTTTCAAAATCTAGGAAGAACAAATGACTAAAATAAAAAAAAATATGAAGAGGGAAACACAACATGTGGAGACAATATTGACTGTTACCAATTACATGTCAAGCTAACTGAAAGCTTCTAAAAAATGGAGGCAGTGGTAGGGTGGCCTGCCTCACTGAAGGTCCCCACCAACTTGTCGGACATGTGGACTTGTTGGGAATGGGAGGGTGGATTAGATGGCTCCTTCAGAGCCTAGGTCATTCTGTCAATTCATTTCCATCTTAGACCAGATCCCATGGTCTGAGCTCTTCATTTTCAAGATGGCCGACTTGAAATTCAAAGAGGAAGGGTTTTGCCCCTTGGATCCCTTGTGTGCCAGGCAGGCTGTTGAAGCCTAGGGAATCCTTTTCACAATACTGTTTTTAAGTAACTGAAGGAAATGCTAAATTTCCATTAGACGTTAGTGAAAATAATGATATAATTTTTCCCACTCAAGTTACAGTCCCCCTAAAATCAACCTGCCATCCTAAGCATCCCTGACCTAAACAGTGAATGGAAAGACAGTCAGTGCAGTGTGCTGAGTAGAACCCGAGCTGGAGTCCCAAAGCCCTGGGTTTGAATCCTGCCTCAGAAACTTCCTAGCTTGGCTGTAGGACCCTGGGCAGGGTACCTCTGATTCTTCAGCTGTCAAGGCAGGGGCTTGGCCCCAATGAGCTCCAAGGGCTCCAGCTGGAGATGCAGGACGCTAGGAGAGTGGGAGAGCCTGCAGAAATGAGGCAGCTGTGGATATGCAGAAGGGAGGAGGAAGGTTGGGATGGACTTCAGAGAAGGATGGGAGAAGAGAGGAGGAGGATAGCTGTGGAGCCTGGAGCCAGCCTGGAGTGACCTTGGGCAAGTCATAGGGGGCATAGAATCTCAGGAATTGAAAGCAACCTTGGAAGCCATCTGGTGCCACCCTTTCTCTGCAGTCCAAAGCATCTTTAGAACATTCCTTAAAACTCATCCTGCAGCTTAAGGATCTTTGTTGCCAGGCAATTTATCACCTCCCTGGGCTTCAGTTTCCCCATAAGTAAAATGAGCTTGCTCAACTCGGAAAAATGCCAGACTGGGACTGAAGAGAACCAGATTGGTTGGCCTTTGACCCCAAAAGAGGTGTAAGCAGAGAAGTGCTGGGGTTTGGATGGGAGAGCCCCAGCCCAGGACACGAGGCCATATTTCTGCCATTCTGTGTGGACTTAGAAAATATCACTGACCTTTCTGCCTCAGTTTCCTCTTCTGTAAAGCAAAGGACTTGCTGTGACTCATTCCTAATACCTGTCAGTTCTCCTGCTCATCAGCCCCAATAGTCCAGGGTCCTTTTCCCCTTGTCCATTCCTGGCAATAGCACCCCAACCTATGGAGTTCTTTATTTGGTGGTCCTGGGACAATCTCTAGCCAGGGAAAGGTTAGGAAAGTGTGAACACACCCTGTTTCTGGGCCCCCCAAAGAAGAGGAGTCTCATTTCTGAACCACTTCAGCCGACGCTATCACAGGCTCCAAACTCC
>NW_020945004.1:365082-376842 GCF_900497805.2 Vombatus ursinus | reverse complement strand
ATAGTTCCAAATTGCTCTCCAAAATGGTTGGATCAATTCACAACTCCACCAACAATGCATTAATGTTCCAATTTTCCCGCATCTTCTCCAACATTTATCATTTTCCTGTTTTCTCATGTTAGCCAATCTTGTAGGTGTGATGTGGTACTTCAGAGTCATTTTGATTTGCATTTCTCTAATCAATAGTGATTTAGAGCATTTTTTCACATGACTATAGATAGCTTTAATTTCTTCATCTGAAAACTGCCTGTTCATATCTTTTGACCATTTATCAATTGGGGAATGACTTGTATTCTTATAAATTTGATTTAGTTCTCTATATATTTTAGAAATGAGGCCCTTATCAGAGACACTGGTTGTAAAAATTCTTTCCCAGTTTTCTGCTTCCCTCCTAATCTTGGTTGCATTAGCTTTGTGCAAAAAGTTTTCAATTTAATGTAATCAAAATTATCCATTTTGCATTTCATAATGTTCTCTATCTCTTATTTGGTCATAAATTCTTCTGTTCTCCATAAATCTGACAGGTTAAAATATCCCTTGCTCTCCTAGTTTGCTTATAGTATTAATCTTTATATCTAAATTGTGTACCCATTTTGACTTTATTTTGGTATATGGTATAAGATTTTGGTCTATGCCTAGTTTCTGCCATACTTTTTTCCAGTTTTCCTAGCAGTTTTTGCCAAATAGTGAGTTCTTATCCCAGAAGCTAGGGTCTTTGAGTTTATCAAATAGTAGATTACCAGTAATTACAAGTAATTTTAGTCAGTTACTTAAGTTTCTCCTAAGTACACTCTTATACCATCTGCAAAAGTAATACTTTTATTTCTTCTCTGATGCTACTTATTCCTTCAATTTCTATTTTCTCATCTTATTGCTCTAGCTAGTATTTCTAGCACTATATCAAATATTAGTGGTGACAATGGGCATCTTTACTTTATCCCTAATCTTACTGGAAAAGACTCAAGTTTGTCCCCTTTACATATTATGTTGGCATTTTCTTTTAGATAGATTTTATTTCACATGTTAAGATAAAGTCCATATATTCCTGTATTTTCTAGTTTATTTGTTTATATTTTTTAAATTTTTAAAAAATTTTTAACATGTGTTTTTAAAACTTTGGGTTACAAATTTTCTCCCTTCCTCCCTCCCCACCCACCCTCATTGAAAAGGCAAGCATCTCTATACAGGTTATAGATGTGTAGTCATGCAAAACACTTCCATAGTAGTCCTGTGTGAAAAGCTAAGTATATTTCCCTTCATTCTGTCCTATCCCCCATTTATTCTATTCTCTCTTTTGACCCTGTCCCTCCTCAGAAGTGTTTGCTTTTGATTATCCCCTCCCTCAATCTGCTCTCCCCTCTATCAACCCCCTGCTCTCTTGTCCCCTTCCCCCCTTATTTTCCTGTAGAGTAAGATAGATTTCCATACCCCATTGTGTATGTTATTCCCTCCTTAAGCCAAATCCTATGAGAATAAGATTTATTCATTCCCTCTCACCTTCCCCCATTTCCCTTCCACTGTGAAAGTCTTTTCTTGTCGTTTCGTGTGAGGTATTTTACCTCATTCTACTTCTCCCTTTCTCCTTCTCCCAGTATAATCTTCTCCCACCCCTTAATTTTATTTTCCAGATATCCCTTCATCTTCAACTCACCCTGTGTCCTCTATCTATCTATCTATACAAACATATAATTTTTCCCTCCCACTACCCTAATACTGACAAAGGACTCATGAGTTGCAAATATCATCTTTCCCTGCAGGAATGTAAAAAGTTCAACCTTAATAAGTCTCTTATGATTTCTCTTTCCTGTTTACCTCTTCCATGTTCCACTTGAGACTTGTATTTGAAGGTCAAATTTTCTATTCAGCTCTGGTCTTTTCCACAGGAATGCTTGAAAGTCCTCTATTTCATTGAATGACCATTTTTTACCCTGAAGGATTATACTTAGTTTGGCTGGGTAGGTGATTCTAGGTTGTAGTCCTAGTTCCTTTGCCCTCTGGAATATCATACTCCATGCCCTACGGACCTTTAATGTAGAAGCTGCTAAATCTTATGTTATCCTGATTGTGTCTCCACAATGCTTGAATTGTTTCCTTCTGGCTGCTTGCAATATCTTCTCCTTTACCTGGGAATTCTGAAATTTGGCTACAACATTCCTAGGAGTTTTCCTTTGGGCATCTCTTTCAGGAGGTGATCGGTGGATTCTTTCAGTTTCTGTTTTGCTCTCTCATTCTAAAATATCAGGGCAGTTTTCCTTGATAATTTCTTGAAAGATGATGCCTACGCTCTTTTTTTGATCATGGCTTTCAGATAGTCCACTAATTTTTAAGTTCTCTCTCCTGGCTCTATTTTCCAGGTCAATTGTTTTTCCAATGAGATATTTCACATTGTCTTCTATTTTTTCATTCCTTTTAATTAGTGTTACAGTGCCTTGATTTCTCAAATTGTCCCTATCTTCCAATTTCTCCATTCTAATTTTTACCCATTTGGCTAATTTTGCTTTTAAGGACATTCTTCTCCTCATTGGCTTTTTGGACCTCTTTTGCCATTTGGGTTAGGCTATTTTTAAAGGTGTTATTTTCTTCAGTATTTTTTTGGGTCTCCTTTAGCATCACTCTCAGTTTTTGCTCTACTTCTCTTACTTGCTTCTCAAAATCCTTTTCTGAGCTCTTCCATGGCCTGGGACCAATTCATATTTTTCTTGGTAGCTTTTTGGATGTAGGAGCTTTGGCTTCGTTGTCTTCTTCTGGTTGTATGTTTTGATCTTCTTTGTCACCAAAGTAAGGTGATATAGTCTGACTCTTTTTACACTGCTCTCTCATGATCCCAGCCAATTACTTGAATTATAAACTCTTTGTTAAGGTAGGAGTCTATTTCCAGTGTGGAGAATGTACTGTCCCAAGCTTCAGGGGTTTTGTGCAGCTGTATTCAGAGATACTTCTAGGGACCTGTAAATTTTCAGTTCTTCCAAGGTGCTATGATCAAGGGCAAGGAGTTTACTCTTTTCCTGGCCTGTGCTCTGGTCTATGAGCACTCTTTTCTGTCTTAGAACTGTGAGGAGGTTTTCCTCTCCATAGCCACTACAAGCTCCACCACGCCAGCGCTCCTCCTTGCCCCAGGACCGCCACCCAGAACTGTGACCCAGATCCAAGCACGGGCAAAGCAAGAGAATCCTGCACCAGTAGAAAGATCCCTGCAATCCCCCTCTGATCGGCCACTTGATTCCCCCTCAGTCTGTGGGCTGGAAGCTCAGGAGGCTATCGATGCCCCAGCTGAGCTTAGGGACTGGAGCTGAGACCACTGGCTTCTCTCTCTCACCACAGACACAGACTTTTCCCACTGACCTTCTAAGTTGTCTTTGGCATTCGTGGGTTGAGAAGTCTGGAAACCGCCACAGCTGCCTGCGATTCAGTCCTTTGAGGCCTGCTCCAGGTTCGCTGTGGCCTGCTTGCCCTTGCCAAACTGCGCTCCTCTCCCAGCCTGGTGGGATATACCTTTCTGATTAACCATCCAGGTTGTCTTGGGCTGGAAATTTGTTTTGCTCTGTTTTTTTGTGAGTTCTGCTGCTTTAGAATTTGTTTAGAGCCATTTTTTTAAACAGGTATTTGCAGGGGTTTAGGGGAGAGCTCAAGCAAGTCACTGCTTTTACTCCGCCATCTCAGCTCCACCCCTGGAATTGTATTTGTTTATTTTTAATAGAAATGAGTGTTGATTTAAATTATTAAAACTTAAACTTGCACTGAGACTTTGGGTCAAATTTTTGTCAATTTTTTTTCTGCATCTCTTGATATAATCACATGATTTTTGTTGATCCTGATATTACTATGCTTGTAATTTTCCTAATAGTTAAGCAAACTTGCATTTCTAGTATAAATCCAACCTAGTCATAATGTATAATCTCTGTAATATGCTGTTGTAGTCTTTCAGCTAGTGTTTTATTTGTTGTTTTTACTTCAGTGTTCATTAAAGATATTGGTGTATAGTTTTCTTCCACTGTTTTGACTCACTCTGGTTTAAGTACCAAGAGTATGTATAATAGAAGAAATTTGGTAGGATTTCATCTTTTTCTATTTTTGAAATTAGTTTATGTATGATTGGAATGAATCATTCTTTGAATATTTGATAGAATTGGCTTATAAATCTACCTGGTTCCATTTTTTTTCCCTTTGGGAGTTAATTTATGGGCTGGAACATAGAATTTTAAAGCTATATGTGCCATAACAGATTAATGCAATTTGCCCACTCATTTTATGACTGAGGAAACAGAGGCTCAGAGACATCAAATAACTTTTTTTCAAAGTTACTCAGATAGTAATAGGTAAAGCTGTGATTCAAATTCCTGTCATTTTACTTAAATCCAGTTTTCTTTGCACTTTGCACTGATGGTTCTAGACTCTAAAATCTTAACCCTAAAGTAGCCTAGAGCAAAGAGATGACAATCTCTCTGTTCCACTTTCTCTATCAGAAGCCATCTCTTGGAGCATTCCCAGCTGTTTTAGTATAAAATGAAACACCTTGGATATTTGGCTTGACTTGGAAAGTTTCAGTTTCATAGATTTAATTAACTGCAACAAACATTTTCTGAATGCCTGCTTTGAGTCTAGCATTATGGTAGGCATAATATGAAAGATATGTGATAAAAGCCCTGAAGAAATATCTTAAGACCCTTTTTCTTATATGGAAAGGTATCTAGAGATGTCCCTGAGAGAATGGGAAACCTCCTAAAGCGTAGGCTGGTACAGTGGAAACCATAAGCTTGATCAAGGGAGTAGAGGGGCCCTTGTACAAACTAGAGCAATGATAGATTAGGGTGGAGTGGAACATTGGAAATGAACTGAAAGGAAATGATTTGAATAAATCCAAAACATTAATTTTTTTCTTATGTCATATCCTTAGTTGGTATAAATTGACCTTTTTCTGATTTTAGAACTGGCTGTCCAGTCCGCTGCATTCTGGAACGTGGAGAAGATATATTAATATCTGGAGGCCGTCATCCTTACCTTGGAAAGTACAAAGTGAGTAGGAGAAGAAAGTCAGAATGGTCTGAAGGTTATGAGCATGGGGAAGCAAAGGTGCAGCAGCAGGAATGAGCATGACATGAATATTGGGGGAAATTATGAAACTAGCTTGACTAAAGCAGTGGATACTTGTGGAGTAGCTGTGATCAGGTAAGGTTGGATATGGGTGAGGCGAGTCCAAGATTGTAGAGTTTTGGATACAAACCAGCACAAGGAGTTTGAACTTAGCTAGAGGGTCTTTCCTTTTTGTGTCATTGTGTCATTTTTGTGTGTGTATGTGTGTCATTGTGTCATTTTTTTTGTGTCATTGACCTCTTTGATAGTCTGGTGAAACCAGTGGAGGCTTTTTCAGAATAAAATTTTTAACTGCATAAAATAAAATACATAGGATTACAAAGGAAACCAATTACACTGAAATATATTTATCAAAATATATATTAAAAAAGAAAAACAAATTTGCCCAGGTTTAGAATACTTGGTGGGTAGATCCTGGGGAGAAATTGTGAATTCTTGAGCAGCAGAATAGCATGATAAAAATATTCCTTTAGCAGTTTTAATATGATTAATATTATAGGATGATATTACAGGGTGACTCTGAGATGAAATGAGAGTCTGGAGTTAGGGAGGCTATTAGAAAGTTATTGCAGTAATTTAGGCATATGGTAGAGATCTAGGCTGGGATGATGGTACTGGAAATGGAAAGAAACGGGCAAATTTAAGAGATATTATGAAGAAAAAATAAAAAAGACCTGGTGATGGATTGGATGGAAGAGAGGGAACAAATGGAGGAGGGAGAGAAGTAGAACGTGTTTTTAAGCATAGGTGATTAAGAGAATGATGGTGTCATTAACCAAAAGGGGGCAGATTGTAAAGAGGAATCAATTTAGGGAGAAAATAATGAGTTTGGTTGGAGAAATACTTAGTGGCTGGCCCACGTGGAAATATGCAGAAGGCAGTAGGAATATATTTGAATGTCTAGATTATGGCTGGATATGTAGATTTTAAAGTTATGAGTACAGAGGTGATAGCTAAAATTATGAGAAGAGGGCTCTGAAAAAGAGTCAAAGAAAATCAGAGGTTAATAAGCCTTTGGGGACATAAACATTTAGGAAGTGGGATAAAGAAGAGCAGTAAGTGAAAGCGAATAAGAGGAATGGTCGAAGTAGAGAAATAGTATGTTGTAGTATTTTGGAAAGCAAGAGAGAAGAGAATTCAGGAAGATTCAACTGTGTCAGGTACTACAAAGAATGTCTAGCACAGGGGTGGGGAACCTATGACCTCAAGGCCACATGTGGCCCTCTAGGTCCTCAAGTGCAGCCCTTTGACTGAATCCAAACTTCATAGGATTGAGGAAAAAGCCATTAGATTAATAGGTTCCAAGGTCACACTGGTGCCTTTTGAGAGGAGAGTTTCAGTAGTATAGTTTGGACAGAGGCCAGATTGTAGGTGGATACAAAAAGAGTAAGTGATAGATCATTTGTTGAAGAAATCTGGCAGTGAAAGAAAGGGAAAAAAAAGGATTGGGGTTAACCAAAGGGCTTTTAAGATGGGTAGGGAAGGATATGTTTGGAGGTAGAAAGAATCAGAGGAAAATGAGAAAATGAAGATACTAAAGTGAAAAGAGTTAAAGATGGAAACAAGCTTTCAAGAGGGGATGGGATTTAGGCCACAGGTAGAGGGATATCTTCCAGACTTGTAATTTCCACAGCTACATGATACGTTATGCACGGGTATTTACATTTTGTTTCATATCCTTCTGTACTATTGTCCATTGCCATAAATTATTGTTCGAGGTCAGGTGACAACAGGGGAAAAAACCAAGAATGTTCTACTTTCAAGGGTAAATGTAAGTAGACTCTATATCCATACAAGAGAAGAATAACCTGCTTTGCCTAATTAATATAAGTAGGTAATTAATATTTAAAGGAAATATTTTCTTCTTTTGGTCTCTAAAGATGCAGTTCTATTCTTTAGGTAGGATTCATGAATGATGGTAGAATCATGGCCCTGGATGTTGTGCATTATGCTAATGGTGGCTTCACACTGGATGAATCTCTATTTGTAAGTATTAATGGATAAACATACATTCAAGTATTTAAAATATGGAATTACAAAAATGAATTATAAATTTTGTTTATCTAATAAGCATAAGGAGACTATTGCTTCTAGTGCTATAATAGGCTTCTGATATCATTGATATAAGAAACTTTCAGATGAGGCAACTTCCTTAACTAAAGCAGTTGTCACCTTCTTTGCAAATTGTAATCTTACAAGAGAAATGCCTAGAGCACTGAGAGGTTAAGCGATTTGCCTAGGGTAGGGCAGTCAGTAAGTATTACAGGTAGGTCCTTGATGTTGGTCTTCCAGGACTGGAGACTAGCTTTCCATCCACTACACCAGGCTTACTCCAAGCTACATGGTAATAGAAACGCATATTCTTTATGTAAGGAGCTGTTGGTGGAGAAACAGTATGAGGTAGTGAAAGACCACTGAATATGAATCAGAAGACCTAGATAGGGTTCCCACCTTTGCTTCACTACAAGCTAAATTTAGATCTAGATCAGGTCACTTCACTCTAAATCTATTTCCAGATCTGTAAAAATGGGGATAATAACACTTTCAGTCTCAAGTATGGAAGAACAGAAACAGGGAGTAGGAAGGGCAAGTATTTACAATCACATCAGTGATTTCTTTTATTCCAGTACCTACCACAGTGCTTGACACATGGGCATTTGACGGGTAGGCATTTTTTTAAGTAGGTACTTAAAAATGCTTGTTGATTGATTGTCTGATTGATTCCTACAGGTGACAGAGAATGGTCTCCTAAAGTTGGACAATGCTTACAAGATCCCAAACTTACGTTGTCGAGGCCTTGCTTGCAAAACTAATCTTCCTTCTAATACTGCTTTCCGTGGATTTGGCTTTCCCCAAGCAGCACTGATTACAGAAGCATGCATAACAAAAGTTGCAGCCCAAAGTGGTTTGCCACCAGAGAAGGTAACTAAATTATCATTTAATAGAAAACACACAGAATATCGGCACAGAAAAAAAATTCCATAGATTATATAGCCCAATTATCCCATTTTATAGATGAGGAAAATAAGGCCCAGAAAGGGAAAAGTCCTTACTTATAGGCATGAGTCTACTACATCCGTTGTGACCACATCCTTTTCTTCCATGGCTAATGACCCCTTTTGGTTACTGGTCAAAGTCACCTCCTCATTATCAGTCAGGTTCTCCATCATTCAGTTTAGCCTGCAGGAGGGGGACGCAAGTTTTCCCCTTTTCTGCTTTGAGACAATAGTATTTAAGCTTTCTTTTAAGTGTTCAATGAGTTAGTTATAAGTTGCCAGGGAAAGGATGGAATAACACCAAAAGGGGAAAGCACAAGTTGAGAGGTCTTATCAGTTAAGGTCCTTTAGGCACAAGGAACTAGATCTGCCTCTTCATTGTTTTTGATTTTCTCTATCTGACAACCTACTTCTGCCAGATGAAGTCCTCAGAATCAGCTCAATCCTGCCTAGGTTTCGTGTTAGATTAGTTCCTGGTCTATGTATAATAGAATCAGTCAGGCAAAGCTGTAGGGTTCATAACTTACCTTTGATGTTTATTGCTTTCTGAAGTTTAGATACCTTGTCCTAATCTGCAGCTTTGTGTGACATTATGTGAGTCATTTAACTTCTTTTGAATTAATTTCCTTACTTGTAAAATGAACAGGTTGGACTAAATGGTTTTGGAGACCCCTTTCAACTCTCTGTCTATGGTCCTATGAACTTAGGATCCTAAATAGGTTTTCAGTGGAAGACGCTTTTGATAGTCAGAAAAATACCGTTGGCTAGAGCAATATAGGAAGGGCTCATGGAAGATATAAGATTTGAGTCGGGCCTTAAAGCATGAGTAGGATTGAGAGAGATAGAGAGGAGTAGGAGAGAGACTATAGTTTGTAGCATGTTTTAAAATTTCTTTTTAAGGTGAGAATTATAAATATGTACAAAGAAATGGATGAAACACACTACAAACAGGAGATTAATGCACACAACCTAATGAAATGTTGGAATGAATGCATGGAGATGTCCTCGTACTATGCAAGGAAAACAATGGTAGAAGATTTCAACAAGAAGAATTATTGGAAAAAGAAAGGGATTGCACTTATTCCAATGAAATTTCCTATTGGTCTTTTCTCACTTGCTGCTGGTCAGGTAAGTTTGCCATATAGGCTGCCAAAGAATGCTGCTTTTTTTATGGGAAAGTTAAGCTGGTAGAAAATATAGTTTTAGTAAAAACAAAAAAAATATAGCTTTGGTTAAAAACAAAATTATATTTTCCTCTAGGACAGCTCTCTGTGTATGTATGTATGTATGTGTATGAATACACACATACAAACATATATGCACATAAACACCCACACACATATAGACATATATTCATATATACATGCATATGTGTACACATGCTTGGCTTCTATATTATTCCCATAACAGATAATAATAGCTTTTGGTTTTAGATAAATATTATTTATCATTTGAAGAAAAGTTTATGCTTTCTAGTGTTCTGTTTTATTTTAAAAGAGGAATGGGTGTTGTATCTTGTCAAAAAGTCTTTTCTGCATCTATTGATAAAATTATATAATTTTTGTTGGCTTTGTTATTAATATGGTCAATTACGTTTGTAGTTTTTCTAATACTGAACCAGCTTTGCATTCTTACTATAAATCCAGCCAAGTTATAGTGTATGATCTTTGTGACATATTGCTTGCTAATATTTGATTAAATTTTTTTGGATCAATATTAATTGGAAATACTGGTATATGGCTTATTTTCTCTGTGTTGACTCTCCCTGGCTAAAATATCAAGACCATATTTGTGTCATAGAAGGAATTTGGTAAAACACATTGTAACAATTTTTTCAAACTGTTTATGTAGTTTTGAAATTAATTGTTCTTTAAATGTTTGGCAGAATTCACTTATAAATTTATCTGGTTCTCAGTTGTTGTTTTTTTCCTTCAGGAGATCATTTATGACTTGTCCAATTTCTTTTTTCTAAGATAGGGTTATTTAAGTACTCTATTTTCTATTCTATTAATCTGGGCAATTTGTATTTTTTGTAAATATTCATTCATTTCATTTAGAATGTTAGTTTTATTGGAATATTGTTGACCAAAATAGCTCCTAATAATTGATTTTATTTCTTCTTTTCATTGGTTGGGAATTCATTTTTGTTTTTCGTTTTAGATGCTGTCAATATGTTTTCTTTCTTTTTAAAACTAAAATTAGTTAATGGAGTATTTTTTTAATTCCACTGCCCACCCCTAAACAACTCCCAGTATTACTTATTCAGTTTTTATTTTGCTTTCAATTTTGTTCATCTGTCATTTGATTTTCAGAATTTCTATTTTAATATTTAATTGGGGGCTTATAATCTGTTAGTTTTCTATTTTTGATTGCATGCTAAGTTCATTGGTTTCCTCTATCTCTTTTCTGATGAATGCATTTAGAGATATAACAATTTCTATAAGTAGTGACTTGGCTGCCTCACACAAATTTTGGTATGTTGTCTCATTTTTGTCATTATCTTTAATAAAATTATTGATTGTTTCTATGACTTGTTCTTTGATGTTCCCCTTCTTTAAGATTAAGTTATTTAGTTTCCATTAATTTTTATTCTTTGCTTCAAAGGCCTTTTATTGAATATATCCTTATTAGAATATGGTTGGTAAAAAATGCATTTAGTATTCTCTTTTTTTGGGGCATTTGTTTATGAAGTTTTTATACCCTAATCCATGAGTAATTTTTGTGAAGTTTCCATGAACAGCTGACAAATATGTGTATTTTGTTCTATTCCTATTCAGTGTTCTCCAGAGGTTTTATCATATCTAAATTTTTTTTAGCTGAAGTATAGTAGATTTTGCTCCACCCCCTTAGTTTATTCTTTGTATATCTTTTTTGTTTCAAGTGTATTTCTTTTAAACAATGTATTGTTGGATTCTGGTTTCTAATCCATTCCAGTAATCCTTTTCAATTTTATAGGTAAGTTCATACCATTAATACTTATAGTTATAATGACTAATTGTATATTTTCCTACATTTTATTTGATTATACTTCTTCCTCTTTTTTCCCCCCACACTCTGCTTAAAAGTTTGTTTTGATTCTGCCTAATACCTTCCTTGGTCTGCCTTATTCACCTTCTTTCTCTTAACCTTTTTCCCTCCTATTTCCCTGTGGAGTAAGATGTATTTCTACCCAAGGTGCATATGTGTGTGTGTGTGTGTGTGTGTGTGTGTGTGTGCGTATTTCTCTCCTTTAACTAGTTCAGATGAGATGTAGATTCTAGTGTTACCTTTTACCCATCTCATTGTCCCCTCTTTGTAATACAGATTTCTACTTATATACTCCATTTATGATAGATAATTTTCCCCATTCTTCCTTTACTTTCCACCATCTCAGTGTTTTCTTTTTCCCCATTCTTTCCATTCTTTTTTTTTTTAGAGATCATCCAAACATAACAGAATCCTGCCCAGACCTTCTATCTAATTAGATACCTTCTATTACTCTTAAGGATGATAGTGTGTTGAAGGGCTACATGTGTCATGTCCCCATATAAGAATGTACAATTTTGCCTTGTTCAGTCTCTTCTAATTTTTCATTCATGTTTACTTTTTTATGCCTCCCTTGACTCTTTGTATGTAAAACTTTCTACTCAGTTCTGGCCTTTTTATCAGCAATGTTTGGAAGTCTTCTATTTCA
>NW_020945004.1:321786-364682 GCF_900497805.2 Vombatus ursinus | reverse complement strand
TGCTGTATAAGTTATTCTTGTTTGTAAACCTAGACCTTTTTGAAATATTCTATCTCAATGTTTTTGCTCCTTTAAATGCTATCTGCTAAATTGTGTATAATTCCAAATATGATTTTTTCTTAACTTGAATTCTTTTTTTCTGGTTTCCTGTAATTTTTTTCAGGAGGTAACCAATGGATTCTTTAATTTTTACTTTACATTCTGGTTCTAAGATATATGGGCAGTTTTATAATGTCTTGAAATATGATATATAGGCTCTTCCTCTTCTCCCTCCCCCCCATGACTTTCAGGTAGTTCAATGATTCTCACATTCTCTCTTCTCAATGTCTTTTACAGGACAGTTGTTTTTCCTATCAGATACTCTACATTTTCTTCTATTTTCTTTTTCTTTGGACTTCATTTTATTATTTCTTGATGTCTCATGGAATCATTAGCTTCCGTTTGACCAACAATCCATTTCAAGAAATTATTTTCTTTGGTAAGCTTTTGTGCCTCTTGTTTTGACTTGCTAATTTTTTTCATATCTTTCTTCTGCAGTTTATTTTCCTATGTTTTTTCATACTGCTCTCAGTTCATTTTTAAAATTATTTTTAGCTCCTAAAACAAAACAAAACAAAACAAAAAACCTCTTGCTTTAATTCTTCAAGGAATTCTTGTTTAACTTGTGTCCAAGTTGTGTTTTTCTTTGAGGCTTTGCATATAGATTTTTAAAGGGAGTTATTCTCTTCTTCTGTGCGCTCACTGAGAGGCTCTGCAAATTCAGAACAGTTGAACTGTGTGCAGGTTCCTCTTTGGTCTGGGACAATTGCCCTGCTTATTTCATTGTAGGTGTCTACACTGAATTAGAGGCTAGAACTGAATCCTTCCTCTGGTCCTGGGATCAGAGCCACCCAAATATGCTTTTTTGTCAGACTTAGAAGGGATCACAGAGATCATTTGGTCTAAAACTCTAACCTTATGGAAGAAGAAATTGATATATTGGGAAGGGAAGTAAGCATGAACCATATTACAGAGAACTGAGTTTTTTTTTCCAGAAGTGAATTTCATGTTTTATCATATTCTTTTTCTCTGGTAGTTCTGGAAAACTGGATTTTAAAAATTTCTCTATCATAATTTTTTGCTCTTTGAGTCCTATATGGGTGATCCACTTGAAGTGTTTCCAATCCAGTACTATTAGAATGAAACTTTTTCCTAACACTGTCCCTATGATTATTTTACTTTAACTTACCATGTAGCTATTAGACTAGCACCGTGTTACCTGTTTTCCTACATAAACAGCCCTGAAAAGCTTTGCAGTAGTGACCACATCCCAGTAAGATGGCTTAGTTAAGTATCTGCCCAATATGCCACCCAAGGATTATGCAGGTGATTTACTGGAGCCTGAATTCAGTGATGGCTGCATTATTGGGATAAGGGCTAAGTGGTAGGTGTGGCTGGATTTGAGTGTGAAAGCTTTATGCTGATACCTGAGTCATACACTAAAGAGAGCTAGGATTCTGTTCTGTATGTGACATCCTGCCAGTGGCCAAACTGTATGTGTGTAGATTTTAGTCTTGAAAATTGTTTTAGATGAATGATCGTATAATTATAACATTAGTCAAAAGCACTACCAAACCAGATTTTGTTTTTTCTGCTTAGGCAGCTGCTCTAGTTCACATCTATCTGGATGGATCTGTGCTAGTGACTCATTCTGGCATTGAAATGGGGCAGGGGGTTCACACCAAAATGATTCAGGTAAGAACAAATAAACTCTGTGTGTGTGTGTGTGTGTGTGTGTGTGTGTGTGTGTGTGTGTGTATGAAGAGAGAGGGAAAAATAAAAGGAGAGGAGTTATACTTTTGTATTTTTTTTAATAAATCAATACTTTAGGGTATTAAAGTAGAGGAATAAACAATTAAGTTCAATAAGCAGTTATCAAACACCTTTTTATTAAAAAGGCAAGGAGAATATTTCAAGTAGAAGAAGCAATGGTTTTGGAGCCAGAGGACCCCAGTACAAATGCTAAAAGGTCTTGGCTTCCTTTGGGCAAATTATTTCTTCCTTCTGGGCCTCAGTTTCCTCATTATTAAGTGAGGGGTTGGAAAAGATGGCCTCTGAGATTTTACCTGAACCTAAATAATATGATCCTGTAACTTATTGTATATAAGGGCATTATTCTAGTTGTTGGGATACAAAGAAAAAACAAACAAAATCTGAGCCTGCCCTCATACATTTACACATATAAGTAAATAGAATAATTTGAGGAAGAAGGCACCAACAACTTGGAGGATCAGGAATAACTTTTTGTAGATGGCCAAGGTTTGAAAGAAGCTAACACACTTCATTGAATTGAATTCAGAAGAGACTGCCTTTTGAGCCCAAATCCCAAATTATGAATTTTGCAACCAGAAAAATATTTGGCCTGAAAACTGAAAATAGTAATCTCTGTGGACAAAAGTCTAAATTATGATTCAGAATATGATTCTGTGAGTATAAAATGAGAGCAAAGTAATTGGAAACTTATGAAGGGATATTTCTGTTAAGCTGAGGTGTAGGGGGAAAAAATCTGTCCATGGCATTAAGAAAATTTAGAGATTATACAGACCAAACATTATTTGTTAGATGAAGGAACTAAGCCCCTCTACTCTACACTTCAGGATCCTTCTATTCTTTTACTTCTTTCTTGGAGGAAGAGATGGCCATTCTCCTTGCCAACTCTCTCTACCCATTTCCTTTAAAATGACACTTTACTGCTTCAGGATCCTTCCCTTACTCTCATATTGAATCAAGACTGAGGTTTCAGCCCAGGTTCCTTGGATAAATTATTTAATGTCTTTAAGCCTTGGTTTCCTCATCTGACAAATTATTTTTGGTCTATATAATCCTGACAGAGCCCTGGACTTGGAAGGCCTGGGTTTAAATCCTATTTCAGACATTTGGTGGCTTTATGAGCCTGGAGATGTCACAACCTCCATAAGCCTTAATGTGTGCATCTGTAAACAGGGATGATAAAAGCAACTACCTCACAAAACTGCTTTGGGAATTAAATGAGATGTCAGTAAAAAAAACAAAAACTTTGCAAATCTTAAAGTATTAGATAAATGTCAACTATTATTATACTTTAGGACTCATCTGACAAATTTGTTTAATCTCTAGAGATATTAATATAATTTCTAAACTCTTTAGAGTGTAAACAGATAAATCATCATTTGTCAGATGAAGAAACTAAGGTTTTCAGAGGTTACATAATTTATCAGAGCTGAGGCCACAATCACAGTCTTTTCATTATAAATGAGAGAAAGAGAGGGAATGATTAATGGGGCAGGATCTTAGAGGAGACCAGAGAGGGTGAGAGGACTTCACCATGTACATTGATGTCCCCCCAAACAGTCTGGCTTCCCAATGTATCAGTCTCCTTAGTTCCCAACAGCTACAACTTCACTCTACCTCAGCCACAACACACTTGATCGAACTCTACCATTTTTTCTAGCTATCATCCTATATCTTTTCTCCCTTTAATTGCCAAACTGTTAAAAAGAATCATGTTCCCTCATCGCTTTCCCTTTCTCACCACTCTCACTCATTTCTTAACCTTTTGAAGCTGGCTTCCCATGCCACCACTTGCCTAAGACTGCTCTTTCCGAGGTTATCAATAATCTCCTAAATTCTAAGTCAGGTGGTCTTTTCTTAGTCCTCATACACTTGGACCTTTTTGCATTTTTTCATACTGCTAAACAGTCCCTTTATTTCAACTGATATTCAAATATATCAGTGTGTGTGTGTGTGTGTGTGTGTACAGTACAGTTTTTGTTCTGTAAAATCTGGATATAGTCAAAAGGTCACATTTAATGATCTAGAAGGCCACATGTGGCCTGAAGGTTCCCCACCCCTGTCCCAGACTAATCAAATAGTTTTCCCTTCCTTCACTTAATGATACACATATGTGCACACGCACATATTTTTGTACATATATATATGCATGTGTATGACATTTAAGATAAAGATAAACAAGAGTGGGCAAAATATTTTTAAACATGAACAGATTTTTGATATAAAAAGTTGTCTTTTCTCAGATTTATGTCAGATCATATAATGTTATTTACTAGGCTGTCTAAATGTATTTAAACTATGTCAGCTATTGTCATCATAGTTATTGTTATATTATTAGATTGTAAACTGTTAAAGAGTGGGGTCTGTGTTGCATTCCAAGCTTTTAGCACAGGAGCCTACAAATAGTAGGTATTTAATGTCTTTTGAATTGAATTGAACTTGTGGTAATAAGAGCTTATTCTCTTTGCTAGGTTGTCAGTCGTGAGTTAGGAATGCCGATGGCCAATATTCACTTGCGTGGAACAAGTACTGAAACGGTCCCTAATGCAAATATCTCAGGAGGATCTGTGGTGGCAGATCTTAATGGCATGGCAGTGCAGGTAAAATCAGAGCACTAACATATTAATCCTTGGTCTTCTATGACTAAATAAAGAATGTCCCCAAAGTCTTAGTGTAGCTTTAAACTATGAAAGCTTACATTTTTAATAAATTTAAACTATGAAGTTTAAAACTACACTAAGACTTTGGGACATGCATTATATAAGTGAAGCCCAGTAAATCTTGAAGAAATATTTAGAAATGAGAATGGAATATCATTCAAATATTTATTAAGCACCTAACTTGTTCAAGGTATTGGGGGAAAGAAGGGAGAGGATTTCAAAGAAGTCTAAGAGATCTTTCCTATCTTCTAGAAGCTTACAATCTAGTATATTGGATAAAGTGTTGAATTTGAAGTGAGGAAGACCTGGATTCAAATTCTGCCTCTGATCCTAACTAATCATGTGGGCATAGACAAGTTATTTAACTTTAGTTTCCTCTTCAGTAAAGAGGAGAAAACAAGAGAATCTGTGATTTTGTCAGCATGGGGAACTCCGATTGTGAGAGCTCCCTGTACAGCCTGTCAGTGGTAGGGGAAGTAAAGTAGGATTACATGATCATAGATCTAGGGCAAGAAAGGACCTTAGAAATCATCTAGTGTGACTCCCTCTCTCCCCCAGTTTCTAAATAAGGAAATCGAGGTCCAAGAAAGTTAAATGACTTGCCTAAGACAAAAAATGTAAGCCTCAAAGTCTGAATTTGAGCCCAAGTCCTCTAACTGTAATCAATGTTCTTTCCCCTCCCATACTGCCTGTAGGATTTATAGGATTTAGAGAAATGGAGAGAAGAGGGTTGGGCATTCCAAGCTGTGGGATATTTCCTGCATGAGTAAAGACAGAGAGACTAGAATATGCGAAATGAATTTGGAAGGCAGTGAGTTGATGAATCTGGTTGGGGGAGGGAAGTTCCATCTTGAGGAGCAGAGGGCAATAAAGTTAGAAAGGTGGACTCGATTTTCTTCTTTCAGCAGTTACATTGTAATCCCTTGCGTACAGCAGGTGCTTAATAAATATTTGTTGAATTGAATTGAATTGAATTGGAGCTGGATCTCCCCCACCCCCACCTTATTTTTACATAGACACTTCTCCTGGAATGTTCAACTAAGCCAACTACATTTTTGAGATCAGCATGTCTTGGGTAAATAAAAAATCCTACAGGATCCTGTAGGAAAAGTGCAGCCCATTTGAGTAAGTCATTCAGTATCCCCTCCATTCCCAGCTAAACCTCTTAGCTTTCATGCAAAGACCAGCTCCATAGAAAGTCCAGCCTCCAAAGAGGATTATTATTCTGCCTTGAGTTAAGCTTCTCTCACTTTTGTCCACATATGCTGGCCAACTGCTCAAGCCTCAAGTGATTCATTGTAATATATAGTTTTGGAGTAGCTTTTAATTAATTCCAGGATGAGCTGAATTCACTGGCCTGGACCCCACTTCCTCTAAGGCAAGTACATGTCTGAGCATTGTATTAGCTTATGTAACAATCACACCATGCTGCTGACTCATACTCACCTTACCAAACTATAAGACTGCTTCAACCCTTGCCGGAATTAGTAGTAGATTGTTCTTAAAAACAAACACGTTGCAAGAACAAATGAAGCTCATTCATTGAACAAACATTTATTTAGCACCTGGTGGGTACAAAGCCCTATTTAGACACTGGAAAAACCAAGATGGGCCATTACCTTTAGAGAGTTTATATATGTACTTTCATAAATCCATGGGCATTAATGACAATGAATCAATTTGCAGATTTATTTAGTGGTTTGCACCTAATTGAGCTTTAAATTTTTTTTTTAAATTTTGGACCACTTTCTATCTCAAGTACATTTGTATTAATTTTATTTAACAAAGCTACTATTTCCTTCACACATTACTAGCATAATTTTAATTTTTTCATCAATTACAGGATGCTTGTCAAATTCTTCGAAAACGTCTGGAACCCATCATTAGCAAAAACCCTCATGGCACTTGGAAGGACTGGGTAAGAGTTTCTATGTGAAAGAGTAAGAGGCAGTTCTTACCACAAAGGAAGTGCTTAATAAGGAACTTACAAATCAAACAGCTTTGATAAAGGGTTCTGAAAGGTGCCACCATGGTAAAGGAGGAAATAGACAGAATAAAGGGAAGTTTGGGGTTGGATTTTGATAACTTTAGTGGGTCATTATTAGATTCTCAAGCATCTACTTCTTAGGGAGTGGAAAACCTAATATTCTAGGGTTCAAGTGATAAAGAAAAGAAATCTCTAGGAAATGATTAAATTCCATATATTCATGGCAACTGGAAGAGGAGGTTCCCCAGGATTATTCTTCGAGGTAAGATTTTCCTATCCTGAACCATGAACTTTGATTGCGTGTTTAGAGTTGGAAGGGACCTTGGCAGCCCTCCTCACCACAATGGATCTGATAAGTGACCATTCAGCCTCTATTTGAAGACCTCCAGGGAAGGGGAGTTCATGGCCTTTGGAGGCTGCCCATTCCACTTTGGAATAATCCTGGTTATTTGGAATTTTTCCTGAGATCAAACCTAATTTTGCCTCTTTGTAAGCTCCACCTATTGCTCTTGGTTATTACCCAAACAGACCTTTCTTCCTTGCACCAGCTCTTTAAATACTTAAACTTATCAATGATGTCCTCCCTGACAGTTCTCTTCTTCATGACAAACATTCCCAGTTCCTTCAATTGATCATCATATACCATGGACTTGACACAAGAAATCATCTAGACCAAACTGTGTATTATACAGATGAGGAAACTGAGGCCTAGAGAAAGTGACTTGCTGCAGGTCACACAGTTGACAAGCTGCTAAGGCAGGTTTTGAACTACACACTGGGATTCCAAATATTCTTTCCTTAGCCAGTGATACACAGGGATGTATAACTAGGACAAATTCTATTTCACCTTTAGCATGCGAACAAATTTTAAATGTCAGAAAATTCATTGTCCATGGCATAAAGGTATTTATTTTGTGGTCAGTCATCACATATGTTACAGTGATGACTCAACTGCCAACACACAAGGAATAGAATTTTTCAATTTGCCCGAGGAGCAAAATATCTTGTTGTATCTCTGCGGGGAGTGTACACATTACATCCAGAGGGATATTCAATGCAACTGATAGAATTTGATGGAATTTTCCTTTTGTGTTCTTGTTTTTCCTTTTTAGTATTAGTACATCCACAATATTGAAATGAAAAGCTCATTCACAGATACTATAAATGTCTGCAACAGATTTGTTAACATTTTTTTGATTCTAAACAAATGCCAAGTAAATAAGCATTTCTATAAACAAAGTAGAGCAGATAATGAAAATTAAACACAAAACCAGAAATTTCCTTTATGTACAAGTTATTTTTCCTTTTAAGTATATAATAAATTCAAAATATTACTTTCAAAGTTGTCATGCTCATCTGTGTTTCCTTATGAAGTTTCTTCTATTCATTCTGTGCTTTTAAAAATGCTTCAGGGACAATTTTTTCTCTTACTTTTTTGACAATAGTATTGCTAGCCTTCTTCTCAAAAGGGGAAAAAGGAAAAACAACACTGCTGCAGAATCTTTAAAATTATTTTACACTCATAAACTATTCATGAGGTAATTAGATAATTGTATTTTATGAAGACAAGACAGGCTGTCCATATGGAAAAGGTGAAAGATGGCAGATGGCCAGCCACCAGTACTTTATTTGTACCCTCGCAATGTCAGGAGAAAGTGAGGAAGTCTCCAGCATATGGGGCATAACCCCTCGCCCCTCCATCATGGCAAACTTATGGGAGAACATGACCAAGAGCTGCGCAAGATGGGTTGGTTGTCCAATTTATCCTTGTATGGGTTGTGAGCTACATTGAGGAGATTAAAGATTCATGTGCATATGAATATTCCAAATTTAAAAATCATAACCAATTTGTCCAGAGGGCAATCAATTTTTTGGCTACTGAAGCTCTGAAAGACTAAGATGTAGAATACTTGGATTCTCTAAGAGTGGGGGAAGTGCCAGTGCTGAAACTTGAACAGAAAATTGTTCTGCATGTTATTGCAGTTTGTTAATTTAATTTGTAATAAGAAGTAACAGTTACTGACCAGAAAGAGGATTACTTAATTTAGAATAAAATTAGAAATGAGAACATAGATGAAATGTTATTTTTAGTTTTTGTTTCTTTTTAAATGCATTTCTTTTGGACTGTATCATAAGAGAGAATATGTTCCTCTTTTGCAGGCAAAAGAAGCTTTTAATCAAAGCATTAGTCTTTCAGCAACTGGATATTTCAGGTAAAAAAGCCCTTTCATCCTCATGGAATTGTTAAAATTTGAGGTGAGACCATGCCATCTCACTGCTAAAGTGAGAAAAGGAAGACAAAGGTTAATATAGAGTATTTCGAAGAAATAGATAAAAATGCTTTTTAAAAATGTGCCTTTAAAAAATAGTGGAATCAAGGGAAACTTTTGGCTCTGTTTACAATTTTGACAAAAGGTATTTTATATTTTCTAGTAGTATAGGCCACTAAAATTGAGCTTCTGTTCCCTATTTAAAAGCACCAGTGGCTGAATAGGTTCATGGGGCAACTTGTAGTTGAATAGATAATATTGCAATAAAAATAAAAGTTCAGGAATGTCTAGCAAAAGTTCTGGAGAGGTCAGGAGAGTTGCATCTCATTGTTCTTATCACTTCAAAATAATTGTTCATCATTCCTGAAGAGTTTTCTGGAGCAAACCCTTGGAAACCTTTCATGTCCAGCCTGGAGTAAACATAGAGAAAGAAGGGAAGAATTTGTGCTAATAAACTACTGACCTTAGTTATCCCTGCCCTTCTCTCTACTCTCAAATTGTATCTAACACTGAAATACTAAGGTATAGGCAAGGAACTGATGCAGATTGTCTGATCTGAAAATGGAAGTCCAGGTTAATGATAGAGAGTGATGGAGAGAATGGTGTCCTTACAGCATTATAGGTATAAGTCATGGGAGGCTAGGGCTTGGCAAGTGAGAGCAAGGGGTTTGGATGTAAGCTTCTTAAATTGTCTTCCAGTGGCCTAGTGTTAGTCTAGAACAGAGGTGTTAAACTCTGAAAGAAATGGGAGCCCTTGAATCAAATACAAGGATCCCTGTGGGCATATATTGATTTAAAAAAAAAACAGACATTAACATTATCTGTTTTCTTATATTGTTATTTATTTTGTTAAATATTTTCCAATTACACTTTAATCTGGTTCAATCTACATTCAAGAGTGTTATTTTTTTTCTTTCTTGCTTTTTGGTGAGGCAATTGGGGTTAAGTGACTTGTCCAGGGTCACACAGCTAGTCAGTGTCAAGTGTCTGAGGCCAGATTTGAACTCAGGTCCTCCTGACTCCAAGGCAAGAGCTCTACCCACTGTGCCACCTAGCTGCCTCTCAAGAGTGTTTTGAACCATGTATTTGACCCCTCTGGTCTAGAACGTATGGGTAGCTTTGAACATTTGTCAGAAAAAGCAAATATTGAGATTTTCACATTAGATTAAGCTCCAGGGTAGGCAAAATTCCTCTTGACAGGGGAATACTTTTGGAGGGACATTCATATGACCTAGAGCATTTGTTTAGGACTTTTTCAGGGGTTTGAAATAAGAGCCCAAAACAAGAGGTGTGTGTGTGTGTGTGTGTGTGTGTGTGTGTGTGTGTGTGGTTATAGTGCCATGGAAATGCCCCATTAGATTAGTGAAATGATGGCTACGTATTATGCAAGACTTCTGTCTTTCTGTGATCTAAACAATCTGGTGCATCTTCCAGAGATCTGGTTGTTCTCTGGGTCTTTTGTTTTAAACACAGCTTATAAAAGCTGTGTAATAAAATTCAACCAGAATTTTTACTATAATAAAAACTGACTACTTATAATAGTCCACTTTTATATTTTTTATAGTTACAAAGTGGTCTTCCCATAATAACTCTCTAAAGTAGTTAATGCAAGTATTATATCCATAGTTTACAGATGAGGAAACTGAGGAGCCAAATGAGGAAAAGAGGTTAAGAGCCAATCTCAGACAAGTTAAATGATTGATGTGTCATCACTCAGGTCAGGTCATTAGATGGCACAGTGGATAGAGTGCCCAGCTTACAGTCAGGAAGATGTGAGTTCAAATCTGGCCTCAGATACCTACTAGCTGTGTGACCCTGGGCAAGTCATTTAACCCTGGTTGCCCCAGTTTTATAAAATAAGCTGGAGAAGGAAATGGCAAACCACTCTAGGATCTCTGCCAAGAAAACCCCAAATGGTGTTAGAAGGAGTTGGACATAATTGAAATGACTGAATAACAACAAATCGTCACTCAGCTAGTCCAGTAAATGACAGAGCCAACATCTGAACTCTGGTATTCTACTTCTAAGTGAAGTGCTTTTACTACCACTTAAATGTACCCTTGCAAAATACTTAAAAAAACCCAAAACTACATTTCCAACAGGGGCTATGAGTCTGACATGGACTGGGGAAAAGGTGAAGGTCAGCCATTTGCCTACTTTGTTTTTGGAACTGCCTGTTCAGAAGTTGAAGTTGATTGTCTGACAGGAGATCATAAGGTAACTGCTTCCTTATACAGTCTCCAACCTAGGCCTAAATTGCAAGTTGAATTCTGTCCCTCCCTTAAAGCAGGTGATGCCAGTCTTATGTGTCAGAATCACAGAATATCAGAGTCATGAGGGACAAGTTCAAACAAGAATTTTTAAGCCATTTATGAATATGTAATACAGAAAATGTTACCAAGTATATTTGTTGGTGTTATCAGACCAGGGTGACCAGTGATTCTAAGCTCTTATGCGATAAATAATAATAGAGCATTCTTAACAGTCTGCCGAGTCAGTCTCAGGACGTCAATCCAAATTTATTGTGTGTCAGCTGAGAGTTCTATTTTCTGTTTGTCAGATAAGTGACTTTCTTTATTCAGGTAATGGACCACATACAATTTTTCATTGAATATTGGAGTGTCTTTATAGCTTCATAACTTATACAAGAGGAGTCTCCCTTCTATTCTGCCACCTCCCCTTGCTCTACCCCTTTCCCCCACCTTCTGCCAATAAACAAAATTCCTGGGTATTTCTCAAGTGATATTTTAGGCTGGTCATACGTTTCCTCATCATGTTGAGAAACAATCTCTTCTGGGGTTGAAAAAACAAGTTGACCGATTAGGCTTAGGAAGCACATGGGACCCTCACCTTGACCATTGTGAACAACCAGAGGAACGAGAGGAACAAGCTATCAGGATAGGCATAAACAATCCCAAGGTTAATGTAAGAATAATGCACCACTAGCCAGGGCTTTTGTTATACCCTGATTTGATGATATGCACTGATCCAAACAACCCTAGCATCTCTCATGGTGATGTCTATGGACTGTGGTCTGGATAAAGTTTATCACCAATGTATGGCCCGAATATATCATTTTAATGGAATCCTTTTTTTTTTTTTAAAGATTTATGAGCCTTGTTTATCTAACCCCAGACTTTCAAGCATCTGGCCATGAAACTCAAGCAGAGTCAACTCTCAATGGTCCCTATCCAGACATAATGCTTATCTCTAGGGCTTGGTGTACATGCTAGAGAGATCTTCAAGTATCATTACACAACATTTCATCTCTCCTTTATGTATTTGACTTCTCTGGCCCTTCTACCACGAGAAAGGAGATTAGAAGGCTTTCTGGATCATCTGGATTTGCACATTTCCAGATTGTGTTTAGTTCTGCCAAGGTCCTTAACAAGGTTGTAACATACTATAAAGATGATGATTCATGGAGTTCTACAAGAACGGCACTGCTGACTTGTCTTAGTAGGGGGCTTGGAATTGACTGTATGCAGGGCCTACAAAGTTCTAGGTAATCTGTTCTCATGGCTGACCTTACCCTTTCTTAAGGGGGGCAGCCCAGTGTTGTGAGAAGAACACTGGACTTCTTATCAGGAGACCTGGGTATATACATTGGTTCTAGTTCTAGGGAGAGGAAAAAACTGCATTCTTGGCACTAATTATCTATGTGATCATTGAAATGTCATGATTTCCCCCCAGAGAAGCTTGTTTCCTCACATGATGAGGAAACCTATGACCAGCCTAAATATACCATTTGAGAAATACCCAGGAATTTTGTTTATTGACAGAAGGTTGGGGAAGGGGAGGGAAGAGCAAGGGGAGGTAGTAAAGTAGAAGGAGGACTCCTCTTGTATACTTAATGTCTTTAATCCTCAATTTTCTCAGCTGTAAAATGGGAATAGTAATATGTGTACTATCTACCTCCCAGGGCTATTATGAAGAAAGTGCTTTGTAAACTTTAAAATATTATATAAATATGAGCTACTACTATTATTATTATTAAGCTACAGTCTTTCCCCTCCTCCCTCTTCTCCCAAGGCAAGCATCCTGAATAGCCCCAATAGTTCTAAGCAATTCAATTGGGTGGGCAGTCATTGACCTAGCAGAAGATTGTACTAGATTGAATGCTCCTTGAGGGACCATGCTTGGTTTTATATCTTTGTATATTATTTTTCTTTGGGATAAGCATTTGGGATAAGTATCCTGTTGGTGTTACCTGCCACCCTTTCCATGCTTAGGCTGTGGTAAAGGGCAGGAGGTCCTACTCCTTTGAGAACAGAACATGTTCCTGCCACAGCAGGTTTTGGGGACTGTCCTAAATCTTCCACCTCGGATAATGACCTCCTGTAGACTTGCTTGGCCTGTAGGCATCCGGTAGAACTTTGTCCTTTATGACTTCATCCACCAAAATAGAGACTCCCAGAACTGGAAGGAAGCTTAGAGAGTATCTAGTTTGACCTCCTATTTGTAGAAGGGGAAACAGAGGATCCAGAGAAGTGACCTGACTTGGTCAGTATCACACAATGAGTTAGTGAAAAAAGTTGGGACTAGAAGTCAAGGCTTCTGAGCCTCAGACCAGTTAATAAACCAAGACAATAAGCATTTATTAGGTGCCTGTTATGTGTAAAGCAGTGTGCTATGTGCTGGTTATACAAATGCAAGAAATAAAAATTGTCCTTGTCTTCAAGGAGATTATATTCTAATGAGGGAAGAAAACACATAAAAGGAAGAAGGAAGCTGAAAAGGGGGGAGGGAGGGGAGAAGAGATGAAGGTAGATGGTACCAGATATGGTAGAGAAAGTCCAATTCAATGCTCTTTCCACTACTCTACCCTGCTGAACAGATGAGATGAATGCTTCAAGTCTGTGAGGGTTTAGTATCCTGTATTATCAACTAATTTTTTTCTTAAGACAATAATCTAGATTAATGTTGTCAAACTCAAATAGAAATGGGGGCCACTTAACTATATATAAGGATCTCTTTGGGCCATATATTGACTTTGAAAATGACATCTATTTACATATTTATTTTTTTAAAATTAATATGTCAACACATTAAAATCAGATAGAAACTATATTTTATTCTGGTATCTTCACCTCTCCCATCCCAGACACACCGGGGTCGTTCTCAGGAGTGTAGTGGGTTGCATATTTGGCACTTCTGATCTAGATGAAGACATACCCTCAAACACTGCATCCTTCAGTTTTCATATTTTCCCTTCTACTAATTACTATAGCTAATCATGTTCCCATGACAGATGAGAATCCTCAGGGCTCTTGGGAGAGGCTGATCGGCCCAATACACCACTTTTCATTTGCAGATTAGTAGAGAAGTTGTGGTTTCTAAGTTCCAGCCTTGAGGTTCAGCCCTTTCACTACTATGAAAATAAAAACCTAGAATAAAAGATGAAATATTACACTATGGCACACCAAGTTCTATAAACAATTCATTAGCAGGAGGAATACAAATACTATTTCTTATCCTATCTTGCTATAGTTATAGAGGTATAAGACAATATAGAAAAGTATAAGCTGTTTCTAGTTTGTTGTGTCATTTCTTGTGTTTTTTGATTAATCAACTTATTTAATTGATAATTTATGACAAGTGTCATATATTTTGCTAACTATTTATTTCTTATAGAGAGAATAGTGGACAAGCTATTAAGTTGGTTAGTTTATTGATATAACTCTGAAAGCTCTTTTCACTTAATAGAATCTTTTGTTACTCCTTTCTCCTGAAAGAAGTGGGGATGTGGTGGCACCACTCAGGAGTGAATTAGTGCCAAAGATGCAGCTTTTTCCTTTCCCTAGAACTGGTTTTCAGAAAGCATAAGTAAACCTTTTTTTATTTTTTTTTTAACAGAACATAAGAACAGACATTGTCATGGATGTTGGTCACAGTATCAATCCAGCTATTGATATAGGTCAGGTAAGTGTTACCATTTTTCAGTCTTTCTGTATTTCTAACACTCGTCTTTTTAGTAATGATTGGAGTGGAACAATGCTGTGGGGATTTTTGGGGACATATTTACTCATTACTCTCATGTGCCATACCTTTACGTAAGGGTGTCCTTCCCCCATACTGGGGAATCTTTATTTCCTTCAGGGAAAAAAAAATATTCCTATTACCACATATCAGTTCAGAAAATATTTGGGTTATTTTAAAGGAGTTTGGGTATGAGAAAAGACTAAGCTTATCCAGGGTGAGGAACCTGCAGCCTCAAGACCACATGTGGCTTTCTAGGCCCCTTGAGTGGGGCCTTTTGAATGAGTTCAAGTTTTATAGAACAAATCCTTTTATTTAGGGTATTTGTTCTATGAAGTTTGGATTTAGTCAAAGGCCGCATTTGAGGACCTAAAGGACCACATGTGGCCTTGAGGCCACAGGTTCCCAACTCCTGAATAGAATTTGAAGTATAAGGTTCTCTCAGGCCTCTAATGCTACAAAATCAATCAACTAAACAATAAACATTTATCAAGCGCCTACTATATGCTCAGTTGGCAAGAAAAGTATGAGTATTGTAAACTATTCTAAGCTGAAAAATCATCATGAGTTTGTCCACAGGATGATTTTTGTTTTTTTGGCCATAGGCTCTCAAAGAGTAAAATGTTGAACTTAGATCTTAGAATCTAGTTGGAGAGGTTAGACTAATATACAGAAACCAGTAAGACAATGGTGTCTAAGTATATAATATCCTTTTAACTTGTGTCATACAAACAAGTGCTAAAGAAATTCAGAGAATGAAGAAATCATTACGTGCTCAGTTTGGGAAGTCATCATGGTATACTGAAGTAGAATACGAATTGGGCTGTGAAGGATGGCTTGTAATTAGGTATAGTGTATGGCACAACAGGCAATGAGAACGGCAAAAATGAAGACACAGAGGATAGAATAAACATTGTAAAGATAGTTAAAAATGTACAAACATTTCTGAACTATGTTGCCTACACTCTGGCCAGCCTCATTATTTCCCTTATAATATCAGAATCTTGTATTCTTCCTCCTGGGATACTGGTCTCTAACAGATGGTTTTGTTTGTTTGTTTGTTTGTTTTTTGTTTTTGTTTTTGTTTTTGCCTTACTTTTCCTGTAACCAGGCTTTTCTTGTCATTTCTTGGCCATTTCTGAACTATACCAACATATGTGTAACTTTCCCCCCATCTCTTCTTTATTTGTTGTCTTCCCCTATTGGAATGTAATCTCTTTGAGGTCAGGGACTTTTATTGCTTGTATTTTCATTCCCGTGCTTAGCACACACAGTCAGTACTGAAGTTTTTTTTTTCTTTATCATTCATTCCTGATTAGATTAATCTGATTAGAGTGGCAATAGCATACTTCTTGGTAAATATTGGAGGATGCTACAGGATAAGTACATCTTAGAATTAAAAACAGAGTACTCAATGAGGTCTGATGGAAAATATTGCCATAGTATAGGGGAACTGGGGGGACTTTGTGGAAAGAGATACCATTTGAGATAGAATTTTTAAATGATGGATAGGGATTCAGTAACTGAGGAGGGAACAGGAGGAGCATTCCAGATGTAGGAAACAAATAACAGGACTAATAATTCTGATTCTGAACATGGGTCACACTAAGCAAAAGGTAGTAACCAAAGTTAATAGTAGCTAACATTTACATAGTGTTTTAAGGTTTAAAAATGCTTTACATACAATATGTCATTTGATCCTCACTAAAAAACAGACAAAAACTCTTGAAGTAGGTGCTATTAGTATCCCCAATTTTTATAGATTAACAGTCAGAGCCTTAAAGAGATGAACTAATTAAGTGACTTGCTGAGTATCACATAGCTAGTGTGTCAGGTGGATTTGAACACAGGTGTTGCTGAGTCAAAGTCTGGCTCTCTACTAGACTTTCTTCAAAATTAAAAAAAAAGGGATGAACAGGTATAGGAGGAAGATAAGGAGTTCACTTTTGTATAGGTTTTTTGAGATGTCCATGAGATGTACTTGTGGAGAAACAGGTCTGGGGCTTAGAGGAGACACCAGTCTGAAAACCAGGGAAAGGAGATTGGACTTGATCCATTATTCAGCAGGGGGCCAGTGTCCTCTAAGCAGAGGAGTAACCTTATAAAAGTGATACTTTCTGGAGATTGGTCTGGCCATATTAATAAGATTTAGAATGATCCTACTGTCATCTCAGGCTGAATTATGATATGGAATATGGCAAGGGAAAGACTACTTTTCTCTAAATTGAGTTGTTTGACTAGATGATCTGCCAAGTTTCTTCTATAAGCTATCGTGTCTCCCTATTAGCCTTTTCTTCTGTAGGCTAATCATCCTCAATTCCTTTAATCAGTTCTCGTATGGAAAGCCTTCTAATCTTACATTAGAACTCTAAATACACTTCTCTTGTTAAAGCCCTAAGTAAAACAAAGGACTTCAGATGAGATGTAGTCTGATCACTGATTCTGGTAGTGGCTTCTGCCAGTACAGCCTAAAATTATGCTGATTTTTTTTTGTTATCACATCACATTGCTGAATCATACTGATCTTGCAGTTGATTGGAGCCTCTAGATATTTTTCACATGAATTCTCATCTAGCATATCTCCCCTATTCTGTACTTATGCAATTGATATTTGGATCCCTATAGGATTTTATATTTACATCTAATAATTTTCATCTCCTTAGATCAGACTATTTTTCTAAATTATTGAAACATTTTTGGATCCCGGTTCATACATCCAGTGTGGTAGCTATCCCTCTCAGAACAGCTAATCGTGCCTTCTGTATTTTCATCTAAGTGATTGACAAAAATATTGAATAGAGCAAGATCAAGGAGAGAGTCTTGACATGTTGTACTGGAGACTTTCCTCCAAGTTGACGTCAATCCCTTAATTGCAACCTTTTAGCTCCATTAATTCAGTCAGGTCCAAACTGACTTAGCCATACTATTTTTCAGCCCATATTTCTGCATTTTGCCCACATGAATATCAATAGAGACTTTATAAAATGATTTTCTAAAAATCCAGTTATATTCCCTCCAAGTGGCACTTCATATATTTACCAGTCTAGAAACACTATCAGAAAAGGAAATGAGATTAGTTTAGCATTACTATGCATGATTAACCATGACTCATACTGGATAGGATTGATAGGGAGAGGGCAAGCTGAAAGAATAATACGAAGTCTGAAAGAAGTGGTGAAAGTCTATTTTGACTTAGAACCTAATTTTTTTTGGGGGGTGGGCCCAAGGCAATTGGGACCCAGAGTCACACAGCTAGTAAGGGTTATGTATCTGAGGCCAGATTTGAGCTCAGGTCCTCCTGACTCCAGAGCTGGTGCTCTATCCATTGCGCCACCTAGTTGCCCCTTAGAACTCATTTAAGGCTGCATGAAATAGGTAGAAAAACGCTTGAAGACTGGTAGACCTGGATTCAAATTCTACTTCTGATATATATTGGCTGTATGTTCCTGGAAAAATAAGTTAAATACTCAGTGCTCTAGGCCTAGTGTCTTTTGAAGACTGTAAATTGCAAAGAAGGCAATGACCTCTATTGGTAGAAGGACTCTCCTCCCTAGGAACTCCCCATACCAACCAAATCACAAGTCCATTCCCTGTCCCATACTTATATGAAGGCAAGAAATTGTGATTAATGGAAACAGAAGGGATCTTAGGGATCATCTGATACAATTCCTCCATTTTTACAAATGAGAAATTGAGGCTTAAGAAAATAAGGTGACTAGCCTACCGTCATAGAGCTAGTTCACGTTCGAGCCAGAACTAGAACCCAGATATTCTTACTCTAAGTTTATTGTTGCTAATAGCCCAAAAGCATGTGGTTCTCTGTAAAATGTTTAAAATGTTTGAAAAATAAATGTTATCTTAAAGTTGCAAAGCATTTGAGTTAATATATCTGATATTTGACTATATATGGAAAAATTAATTCCTTATCATTTTTTTACATCAGGTTGAAGGTGCATTTATTCAAGGTGTGGGTCTTTATACATTAGAGGAACTGAAATACTCACCTGAAGGAAACCTCTACACTCGGGGGCCAGAACAGTATAAAATTCCTTCCTTCTGTGATGTTCCTACTGAGTTCAATGTTTCCTTTTTGCCTGCTTCCGAAGTTGCACACACTCTATATTCATCAAAGGTAAGGTACACTGGATAAGAATTAATTTTTCACTGAAAAGTGTTTCAGGAGGGAATTCAACTCAATATAATGCAAGTATATATTAAACCAGTATCTGTGATGCATTATAGTATATACTGGGAATAAAAAAACAAGAAACCCCACAAAAACAAAATTCCCTTGCCCTCAAGAAGTTTATGTTCTACTGGGAGGAGATTCTTCTTCTTTAGGTGGGAAGCACCATATCAAATAAGTTTATTTTTCAGTTGCTAATGGTTTGTACTCAACAAAGACTACGAAGAAAGAAATATAATTGCTCACATTTGTTTGGCAGGTTAACATTTTACATCTATTAACTGATTTTTTTAAATAATAAGCGAGATTAGTTAAATATAAATAAAATGCATAAGTAAAAAGAAAGTTGGATTTTTTTAGCCACTATATTTGTTTTCCTCCAAGGGCCTGGGTGAGTCTGCATTATTCCTGGGATCTTCTGTGTTTTTTGCCTTACATGATGCAATATGTGCAGCTCGACGAGAAAGAGGATTTTCTGGAGATTTCACGTTGAATAGTCCGTTGACTCCTGAGAAGATTAGAATGGCATGTGAAGATAAATTTACAAAAATGGTACATATTTTTCAAAAGAAACAAAACTGGAAAAATGCTAACTTCTTTTTTGAAGCTAGAGAGGAATGAACCACCAAAGTAGTTTTCTACTGTAATCAAAGTAGAGGGAAATGAGAGGGGGGAAATGATAATTTTTAGGATTATTATCTCTAAATAGAGCCCGGCAGATTCCTGAGGGCATGAAATATTAGACTTGTAGCCCTACAGTGAAAAATTCACAATTTTTCATTCTTCATTTTATAAAAGAAAAAGAAAAAAATACAATGAAGAGGAATTTTGTTGTTGTTTAGCCCTGTCTGACTCTTCATGATACCATTTGGGGTTTTCTTGGCAAAGATACTGGAGTGGTTTACCATTTCCTTCTCCAGCTCACTTTACAGATGAAGAAACTGAGGGAAAGAAGATTAAGTTATTTGCCCAGGGTCACACAGCTAGTAAACATCTGAAGCTGGATTTGAACTCAGGGAAGTCTAGTGACTACAGGCCCAGCACTCTATCCACTGTGCCATCTAGCTGCAGAGGAAGTTAGGTTTAAACAAATCTGATATAGGTGGCCTTTATAATTTAACCTGTTCCCTAATCCTTTCATGACCAGCCTTAGATCTTTCCTATCTGAAAAAAACTGATTTTTTTGGTTGTCTTTTAAAATGTTTTATTTGTGAAATAACTCTTCCTCATCTCCTACCACGTTCAAAGACACAAACTCACAACATCTTTTTTCCTCTTTTTCTCCCTTTCTCATTAACAAAAGAAGTTAACTCCTAAATAGAAGGCCAAGACCAAGGATTCCAGCTGATTTAACTATTCCTCTATTGTTGGACAAGGCCTGAAAGGCTGGCTGATTACTTCAAACAGTTCCTTTTCTAAACATTCACAAACTATCCCTTTAATCAGGAATTTAAGTCAAACTCATTGGACTATAGTTTTTAAACTCTATCCTCTTCATTTTTTTAAAAATGAGGACATCTTTCCTTTTCTAATCCATTCGTACCTTTTCCATTCCCCATGATCTCCAAGTATCATCAATAGTGGCTCAGCAATCTCATCTGTCATACCCTGCCAAGTGATCTGAACTTGTCAAGGGCATCTAAGGGCTTACTTAGGATCTCTATGCTAATCTTTGGTATTAATTCCCTATTAGTCTTTTTTGTTCTGAACTTTCTCATCCAAAGATCATCCTTCTTGCCAAAGAAATTCAAAGGAAAAAAAGAAACCTTCTCTCCACCATCATTCCATCTTTTTGAAGCAACAATCTTATACCTTCTTTATTACTCTTCTCTCCTATTCAACAATATTAAAAGGAGAGATTGTATGGTGTAGTGGATAGAGTGTTGGTCTTGGAGCCAGGAAGACTTAGGTCCAAGTCTTGCTTCTGATATATCCTGGCCATGTGACTCTGGGCATTACTTAACCTCTTAGAAATCTAACCAGTTCTCTAAGACTATAAGTTGCAGAGAAGGTGCTGACTTGCTTTAGCAGTGGTCATTTCTTCATCTTGGAGTCCCGTTCTACAGGTTCAGTGTCTGTCATAGAAATTAAAAAAAAAAACAAAAACCTTAGAAATTTCCTCAGCTTTCTTCAGCCTCAGCTTATTCTGAGTTTCAGTACTCTTGACATTGTTCTTACAGGATTATGTCACACTTCATATTCATGGTACAGTGAAAAGAGCACTGGATTTTGAAGATTTGGGTTCAGATCCTAGCTCTCCAATTTCTAAGTTGATTGATGAGTTCCCTGTATATCTATGGCATTCTCTTTAAACAATTTTCCCTTTTATACTCTTCAGTATATCATTGTTTGTTTTCAGAATTTCATTATCGATACCCCTTCTTGGTTGACTTTCCCTGCAGAATTTTATTCCTGAGGATCCTATCCTTTCCTTGTACCCTTTAATGTCTATTCTCTTCAAATCCAAGCTGTATGAGGCTAATTCGGCAGCTATCATAGTAGTTCAGGTGAGAGATGATGAGTTGAGAGGTGGGGAGAAGGGGAGGAATGAGAAAAATGTTGTGGAGGTAGAATTGACAAAATTTGATGACTGATTGGTTGTGAGAGGTGAGAGAGAGATTTGAGGATGACACTAAAGTTGTGAAACTGAGAGACTGGTTGGTGATTTCAAAAGAAATAAGAAAGTAAGGAAGAGGCCAAGATTTGGATTTTGGGAAGATAGTTCTGGCATGAACATGTTGAGTTTGAAACGCTTATGGGAAATCCAGGCAGCACTGTCTAATAAGTTGTTGCTGATGTTGGACTGGAAGGTGTGTACATAGAGAAGATTGAACCTATGGGAGCTAATGGGATCACTGAGAAGAGTGTAGAGAGAAGAGGAGCCAGGCTGCGGTGTATGCATAAAAAGGGATGGAATAAAGGATGATGAACCAATAAAGGGAACTGAGGAGTGGCCAGGCAGGTGGTAAGAGGGCTGGGAGAGAATAGTGTTATGAAAACCCAAGGAGGGCAGGGTTTCTAGAAGGAAAAAAAGGTTAGTAAAATATTCCAGACCTTCTCTTCTTACTTCCAACCACTTATACAACCTTACTGCTTCCTCCCTCACAACTGAGTGCTTCTTCAAATGCTAAAAAAATCTAGTCCATCCATTTTAAATTCCCTTTCCTTTCCAATTCTACATTCCAAATCACCTCAATATCATTCTTCCATCTCTCCCCCTCAAGTCTTGTAGAGAGAGGTGGCCCTCCTTACAAAAAAACCATTCCTTTACTTGTACCTGTGCTTCAGTCTTCCTTCCTCCATGAGCTCCGTCCTTCAAATCCCTTTTCTTTAAAAGTTACTTGGGGCACTGGGAAGTTTGAATAACTTATTCAAGGCCAACTTCTTTTCTACTGACCTTTTCTTTACTGTTTACAAACATTTCCGTATCTCCCAATCCTTAAAAAAAATTCCCTTGATTTTTTACCATTTCTTCAATCTATTGTCCTTTCAAAGCTAAACTGTATGCCTTCATTGCCTCCATTTTCTCACCTGACATTTACTTCTCAACCCTTTGCAGTTTGGCTTCTGGCATTATCATTCAAGTGAAGCTGTTCTTTCCAAAGTTATGAATGTTCTATTGTGATTGCAAAACCGAATGGTGCTTTCTCAGGCCTTATCTTCTCAATCTCTGCAACATTTGTTGTTGTTCAGTCATTTTTCAGTCTGGCTGTGACCCCATTTGGGATTTTCTTGACAAAGATACTGGAGTGGTTTGCCACTTTCTTCTCCTACCTTCTTCAGATAGGGGAACTGAAGCAAATCGGGTTAAGTGACTTGCCCAGGGTCACATGACTAATGTCTGAGGTTAGCTTTGAACTCATGAAGATGAATCTTTCTGACTCCAGGTTTGACACTCTAACCATTGTGCTACCCAGCTGCCCAAAAAGTCAGTTAGAAAAAAAATTAAAGGATTGATATGGAACAGTCAGAGCCAAATCAAGATTATGTAACAAACTTGTAATGGACTCAGTAAGCATAGTTGTATGATTTCTTCAATCCATGTACTTCAGTGTGCACGTGGTCCTAGCAAGGGACTGTGGTCTATTATCCTAGGACATGTCTACCTTGACTGAGGCAGTGTGCTACAATGGGCAGAGTTCTGGCTTGAGAATTAGCAAACCTGTGTTCAAGGCTTGCCTTCAATATTTACTTGCCTTTGTGACTTTGGGACTTAATTACCTCATCTGCAAACTAGGGGGATTAGACTAGATTGCCTCTGGACAGTTTCTAGCTCTAGATCTGTGATTCTATATGATCCATGGTCCTAATTTTAGAAAGAACTCATGAGGATGTTGCACTTAGGCACAGAGAGGTGGAAATCCTTGTTAGTGGAATTAGTATCTATTATTAATGAAATCAAGGAGCTTTTGGAATATATAAGCAAATCTATTCACACACATGCATGCTGACGTGTATGATATTTCAACAAAGCATACAGGCACTTTAGAGACCAATACATAAACATCTGTTAAAAGAAAAAGATGCTCTTTGATAACAATTCTTTCTTAGAGATGTCATAACCAGAAGTAGAAAAAAAAATCTAAGAAGTGTAAATGTGTCTATGGGCCCTCAAAGGTGCTTTTCTGAATTTTTTCCCTGAGGATCCCAGAATTTGAATGATCTGAGGGCTTTTAAAAAAAAATGTAATTTTACATAATGCTTTAACCTTTGCAAAGTGCTTTACATATAATATTTGGGTCCCACAGAAATTATATAAGGTATTTTTGCATGTGTGTATTTTCTTTTCTGGACTGGATACATGATTTCACCCAAGTAGGGAAATCTAAGCGTGGAAATTACCTGCACTGATACCTATCAGCAGCTCCTCTGTAACTCATGGAATTAGAGTTATTTGAGGCACTGGGAAGTTTAAGTAGCTTGCTTATGGTCACATAACTAGTATGTGTATGTCAGAGTAGGACTTAGTGACTCTAAGGTCAGCCCTTGGTCCACTCTGGCATTCTGTGACTCTTTTTCAACCCTTTATCTATCTGTAAGCCTCTCTTCAAGATTAGTAGATGCCTCATAATTCATGGAGCTGTTAAAAGCTAAACATTACTCAGGATAACCTGGAAGAACTAGCTTATTCTTCTCTTTTTTCTTTCTTGGCCATTTTTCCCCCTGGGTATATAACACTGCCTCTGCCCATGTTTAAGGAGGCCAAGATGGGATATTTAGTAATGAACACATAATTATTCAATATAAATTGATATTTCAAGTCTTTGAACTCTTTTATATGCAGTATGTTGTTTTAAAGGCAATTTTAGAGTCATAGATTTAGACATAGAAAAGACCTTAGAAGCCAATGAGTCCAACCTCCTTGTTTTACAGAGAGATTAAGTTACTTGAGCAGGGTCAGACTGCTGTAAGTTATTTCAGGCAGGATTTAAACTTAAATCATTTGGGATAGAGTAGAAAAGAAGGCATTTAGGGCAGCTAGATGGCACAGTGGATAGAGCACTGAGCCTAGAGTTAGGTAGACCTGAGTTCAAATTCAGCATCAGACATTTACTAGTTGTATGAACCTGGGCAAGTCATTTAAACGCTGTTTGCCTCAGTTTCCTCATCTGTAAAATGAAGTGGAAAAGGAAATGGCAAACCACTCCAGCATCTTTGCCAAGAAAACCCCAAAGGGGGGGTCATGAAGAGTCAGACATGACTGATCAATGACTTAAGAAAAGAAGAATCTGACTTCTAAAGTAAACATGTGACTTGTATACTTCTTTGTCATAAATCACAAACCAAGGAGTTGCAATTTGTGTGAATTACAATTATTATTTAAATAAAAGGCTCTTGTAGCTTACCAGTGGATGATTCAGTTGGCCAGAGCAGGAGTGCCTTGGTTAGATGGTATCTCATAATCAAGCTTCATGGGAACAGAGGGGATTTGGAGTCTGTACAAAAGGCATTTAGTTTATTTTCCACTACCTGGACGGCTACCTGATGAGCAGGTATCTGGACAGTTTTTTGAGACCCTAATGGACAATGACTCCATTAAAGTCTTATTGACTCATCATGGTATGAAAGTGGCCCTGAGTACTTGACCCTTATGCCAGCAGAGTGTTAGCCCTGGAAAATCCTGCTGAGCTAGAAATGCTTTTGAGGGCAGACCTGGCAGCAGATTGTCTGGTGTCTGAGGAGCACTACCTCCACCTTCTCCTTGCTGGTAAACTAGCTAAGTTTGGAAAGGTTCATCCCTAGAGGGTTTACCAGTAGCTGGTGTGTTTGTTCGTGCTCATTATGTGCCGGGGAACTAGGAAAGGGAGTCTGCACATGGGACATGCTGTGGAATATGCCAGGAAGTGGTATGGAGCCCTGAACCCCAGCAAAAACTCACCTATCAAAGCCAAAGGAGGCAGGGTCAGCACCCAGGCTAGCAATGGGGAGCATATGGAGGCAAATGAAATGAATGAAACAAGACCTCCTTCAAGTATTTAAGTCAAAGTAGTAGTGGAAAATGACAGATGATTTGCTACAATTATAAGCAAAATAAAAATGATATCATCAATAAAATAACAAACACCCTAATGTCTTCTTTTCTCTAGATTCCAAAGGATGAACCTGGGTCTTTTGTTCCTTGGGACATTCGCATATGAATCAATGACAAACTTGGGGAGAAAATGTGATAGAGATTTTGATTATATCTGGAAATAGGGAATTAATCTCTCCAATTTCTCTGTGCTTTATGATGGCATATCTAAAAACATTAATTTCCACAAATCATTAAGAGTTTGACAAATAAATGCTTTTAACTCTGTTTTTAGGTACATTCAACAACCACCCTCCCTCCTCAGATTTTTACAGCTATCCATCCTTATTAGGCAGTGAAGACCAAATCAAAGGCACAGTGTCTAGCCTGTTTCCTCTAGAATGTTTTTTCTTCCATTGTATCATGAAAATGTCATGGGTAAATTGCATGTGAGTTCATGTGGCTAGCATTTTCCTACATTGTCTTGTCTCCCTGGGTCCCTATTGGAGATGAGAAAGTGGTCAGAATACTCCAAATGCTCCAGAGTCTGATGGGGTGATTAACAAGTGGAAATTTCAGCTTGAGAGTCAGAGCCCCTAGGAAAGGGCAGTGTGATACAGTAGAAAGAGCACTAAATTTCAATCAAAGGGCCTAGGTTTGTATTTTTGTTCTAGCACTGTCTGTGTGGCAAGTCACTTAACTTCTCTGGGCCCTAGTTTTGTTATCTGTAAAATAAAGGCAATAAGTTAGATAAGACCTCTAAGATCTCTTCTAGCTTTAAATCAATGCTACTATGACATTGGATCAGACTAGCCCTAAAATATTGCCAAACTTTGGAATTGAAAGATTAAATGATCCGCAAGTAAAAGCCAGACATTCATTAGTCAGTAAGATACTTGAGTCGGAAAAATAGGATCCAAGTCCAAGAGTAATAGGTCAAAAGCCAAGGGCAACTGTAAAAATCAAATTTGGGATGATAAAATTCAGTAGAAATGTGTGCCTATTTTATTCTAAAACATGTTCCCTTGGGGCTAGATCCCACTTGAAAGAGTCAATGGGCTGTTGACAATGGGCTTTAACTTATTTGAGTCTTTGTGTCCTTTATCTGTAAAATGAAGAGGTTTAACATGATGATCTTTAGGATCCTTTCCAGTTTGAACATTTTCTGATTCATTAGTTTTTGCTTAATGGTGGAAACATTGCTTTCATTGAAAGGTAAATAATGGCTATGAAAATCCCAAAATCTTAGCATTTTTCCTAAATGGGGTTTATCTTATATGGTATACATTAAACAAATAAAAATATTATTATTATTATTTTTTTTTTTGGTGAGAGCTAGCTTATCTTTTGCCACAGAATGGATATCAGGCACACACACATACATACACACACACACACACACACACACACACACACACACACATGGATTATTATGATTTTTATTTTATTGCTTCTTAAGCTTTGTATTTTCACATAGTCAGTTTTCTTAAGGCAGGATATGCCCATGTTTTACTTTGTTTGCCCCATTCCTGAACCTAGTAAATATTCTACAGAATTGACATTCAGTAAATCCTTGGTGACTAATGAACTTTTTGAATAGTTTTTCTAAAGATCTGAGGAGTGGAGGGAAAGCAAATATATTTGATTCCATTTATTTCTGGTTTATATTGAAGAAGTGCTAATAATAAATACTCAATTTTGCTTCTATGATGAAGTATGGCCTTCCATACTTATATAGAAAACGCACTCATTTGCTGCAAAAAATTAGCCTCTATCCTACAAGCATTTGGGGTGTTCATTATCACCTCAGACTTAAAGCTGTAAGTCTATTAAATATAAGATGAGAATATATGTTAGATTGTTATTAAAATAACTACTGATCTTTATATAGTGCTTTAAGTTTTGCAAAACATTTTACATATATTATCTCATTTTAGCCATGTAACAGCCCTTCTAATAGGTGGACTCGGAGAGGTTTGTTTCAGAATGCAAACTCCCTGGAGAGATATTGATTGTTCTCTCTTTTATGGTAACATATGTTGTTAGGTAGTGATGATTAATAAATACCATCTAATAATGATGATGATATCTGACTTCATTTTTTTTTGGTAATTTTTCTCCTTTCCTTGGATTGAGACTGATCCTATAGATGAGACCCACTTAGGAAGTCCATCTACGTGATGGCATTTTGTGTGTAGACATGAGCTTCCATGTACATGAACTTATGTGAAGTCATTAGAATTGGCAGAGGGTGTGGTAGGTATGGTTTTAGTAACTATCTGGTTGATTCTATGTATTCCTATGGAGACATTTTGGCTTCCCTCACTCCCTAAAATCCTTTCATGTCTACATGCATACACACACATGTATATTCTTTCTAATCCCGACCCTTCCTCTATTTTTACAAGGTAAAGTTGGATATAAGAGTGGATCAGGCCCTCCTTGATGTACGAATAGCATGTAAGAATGTGAAACATGCCACATTAAGTCAGATTACTGTTCCATCTCACCCTGTATTCTGATCATGTCAGAAACATAGAATGATGCTTTGTGAGAGGGAAAACATAGCCGTTTTCTCCCATAATATCAACCTTAAAAAGCTAGCAATGACAAATGTCACTAGCTCGAATTTCACAATCCATTTCTACTCCCAAAGTGACAGCTGAATAAACAAAGGGATCTTGGTGAAGGAGACGCGAGGTAGGTGGTAGTGGATTTCATTAATAAACATTATATTATTAACAAACATCAATAAAATATTGAAAAACATTATTAATGAAATTTACTATCCCTTTGTGAACCTACAATCCCTTTATCTTTTGTGATTTTATTTCAAAGTATTAATAGGATCAAGGGATCACTAGTATTTAATAAAAATATTAGATAATAACTCACATTTACATAGTATTTTAACATTTGTAAAATAGTTCTCTCCAAACAGCCATATAATAAATAGTGCAAGAATTATCCCCACTTTTGACATGAGGAAAGTCAAGTTTTTAGAAGTGAAATGACTTACCCACAGTTGCAATGCTAGTAAGGATCTGAGTTGGGATTCTAACCTAGGTGTCCCAATCCATGCATGTAATTTTATTCACTTTACCATATTGCTTCTATTTTGAGGAGTTATCCAGTAACTTCAATGATTCCAAATTGCTTGTTGCCACAGAAGTTATTGTCTTTAACATTAACATTCTACTGGAGATGCTATGTGTCTATATCATAAAACAACACAATCTTAGGAGAGCCAAAATTAGAGGTTACCAAAGAGTCAGTGGAAGAGATTCAGGGTGGATATAAACAGGCTATATTGTCGTTTGTCACAAAGATGTACATTGCTATGTAATTTTTCCCGGTCATAGGTGATTGAGCTCAATTGTGAAGCAACAGATGACTAGTTCTGAAGCCAGAATAGTAGAGAATTTCATTACTGTTCAGATGTCATGGATATACTCTGTGTCCTATACTTTGTGTCTTTTTTTTCTGTTTTTTATTTTTAGTTTTCAACATTCACTTCCACAAGATTTTGAGTTCCAAATTTTCTCCCCATCTCATCCCTCCCCCCTACTCTGTGTCTTATCTCCCAAGAAACACAGAGACAAATCTTGTAAGTATCTTAAAACTGAGAGAGAGAGAGAGATGTATTCTCCTGGCTACCTTTCCCAAAGGTATAGAAAACAATACCATATAAAACAATTCAAAGGGAGATGCAAGGGGAATACTCAGACCATCATAGCACACTAGAAGTCTTATAAAGATGAGCTCCTCTAAGTAAGGTACATCATCACTGAAGATAGTAACTAGATTAAATAAATGCCCCTTCCCTGTTAGGTAGGTGTGGATTCCCTGATAATTCTGTCTAATGATCAGTCTTAGCTGTACTTATTGCTAAAGGTGGCACCTGCCGATCAAATGGGGAATGGTTAAACAAGCTGCGGTATGTGATTGTGATGGAATATTATTATGCTATAAGAAATGACAAGCAGGATGGTTTCAGAAAAAATCTGGAAAGACGTACATGAACTGATGCAAAATGGAGAGCATAGAACCAGGACAGCATTGTACACAGTAACAACAATATTGTTCAATGAAGAATTGCGAATGACTTAGCTATTCTCAGCAATACAATGTTCCAATACAATCTCAAAGGACCAATGATAAAACATACTATCTGCCTCCAAATAAAGAAGTGATATTGTTTGAATACAAACTGAAGCATGCTGTTTTTCATTTTCTTTCTTTTATGTTTTCCTTTTTATTTGAATCTTCTTGTGCAAAATGACTAATATGGAAATGTTTTATGTGATTGCACATGTATAAACTATATCTGATTGTTTACCATCTTGGACAGGGGAGAGCATAAGGAAGAATAGAATTTGGAACTCAAAACTTTAAAAAATGTTAAAAATTGATTTTACATGTGGTTGGGGGAAAATAAAATATATTAAAAAATAAAAAATAAAGGTGGCACCATGCAATTAATGATGACTTGTACATAAGAAGTTATGGAAAAGATCTTGTTAAGGACATGAAAGACCAAAAAAGTCATTTTAATTCACTTAATCTCTATGTACCTCAGTTTCCTCATTTGTAAAATGAAGGAATTGAAATTGATGCTCTTTAAGATCTCTTCTGGCTCTAAATCTGTGATCCTCTGACTTTTCTGGGACCTCCTCTCTCAGCCAGTTATCTGGTGATAGGTGCTCTATTGTAGAATAGAGTAGAAGGGGATAAAGTTGTGATAAAGGGGAGGCTGGGAAATGGAATTCAAGTCACATTGAACTTTGATACTTCACTCATGAAATGAGGGTGCCCAGGATCACTGCAGATATCACCAGGCTGCCATTCGAGTTATGAGACATTTTTGGGAAGTTATTTTATAGGTCACCAAACTCTAGTGACTACTATCATTTAATGCTTTCTCCCTCATTTCATATATCTGACATCTAAAAGACCAAAGGAAAAAAGAAAAAAAATGCTTAGGGGCAAAGACAGTGTAGCTAGAAATATTTTTACCTATAGAGGAATAAATTCTATCCGCTGTGCCTTCTCTAAACCAAGCACTATCAAAATACATTGATTTAAATGAATTCTGAAGGGAAAAAGAGAGATTCATGACAAACACTGCAAGGCACTTAGCAGAGAAATTTAGGTACATAATCACAGGAGAGATATTTGATTTAATCAGTGGTAGTGTAAAAGCTATCTTGAAGCTTAACATAAAAACAAAACAAAACTAAGATCATGACAACTGGTTCCATCACTTCCTGGCAAACAGAGGGAGAAGGAATGGAAGCAGTGTCAGATTACATATTTTTGGCCTCAAAAATCACTGCCTATGGTGATTGCAGCCATGAAATTAAAAGATGCTTCCTTCTTGGAAGGAAAGCTATGATAAATTTTGAAGGCATACTAAAAACAGAGGCATCACCTTGCTGACAAAGGTCCGTATAGTCAAAGCTATGTTTTTTCCAGTGGCAACGTATAGGCTGTGAGTGTTGGACTATTAGGAAAGCTGAGTACCACAGAATCAGCACTTTTGAATTGCGATGCTGGAGAAGACTTTTGAGGGTCGCTTGGACAGCAAGGAGATCAAATCAGTCAATACCTAAAGAAATTAATTCAGGCTATTCACTGGAAGGTTAAATACTGAAGCAGAGGCTTAAATACTTTGGCTGCATAATGAGAAGACAGGACTCATTGGAAAAGATCCTGATGTTGGGAAAGATTGAAGGTAAAAGGAAAAGGGGACAGCAGAAGATGAGATGGACAGATAGTGTTATGGAAGCAATAAACATGAGCTCGGGAGATAGTGGAGGATAGAAGGACCTGATTTTCTATCGTCTATGGAGTCATAAAGAGTCATACATGATTGAACCACTGAACAACAATAGCATCAAAACTAGACTAAGACAACTTAAAGTTGAAACTCAGTTAGTAATTCGGAGGGAAGAGGCTGAGCGGTCAACTAAATTAACTGGGTATTGATGATGGGGTATGGGCCCAAGCCAAGACCTTTGTCCCTCACCCAAAAAAGAAAATTTGGGTCCCATTTGTCTACAGGCCCCAGAAAACCCTTAAACTTTCTTTGACTTCACTCTGATCTCAAATGGTTACCTGAAGCTATACTCCACTCTATGACTTTTCCTTGTTGACTCTCTCAATCTCCCTTAGAAAATCTAATGAAGATATTTCCCATCTTTAATCTTATCCAGACTCCATTCAAACCTCTTCCTTCCAGTTCCCTTCATTATCTACTCTCATTGTCTCTTCAACCTCCCAGACATTCCAATTGGAATTCTCCCTAAACTCATTCCTGTTTCAGGATCTTTCTCCCAGCCCCTCCTCTGAATACCCAAAATTATGTGAGTGTATATACGATCTACCCTGACCTCCATTTAAATGCTCAGACTTCCTCATGTCTGCTCGCCTTTCTGGGTGTCACTAATGTTCAGATTCTTTAAGAATCTGTATGGTTTTTCCCTAATAAACTTTGTCTCTGGCTGAAAGAAGATTTGGGTCAAATTCTTTTGGGCAGGACCCACTGTGCTGTTTTGGAGTCCCAGAACCCCAAGAATCTAGACCTCAGCATTAATGCCAGAAAAAAAAAACAAACAAAAAAAAACTATAGCTTGGGACTTTATATACAAATAAATAATAGGCCAGGTTGGTGAAATCCTACATGGGAAGTGTATGCTTGATATTACACATAAGCCTGTAAAATATGGAAGATTCTTATAGGGAGATAGATGTCTAAAAGACACTTTTTTCTATGATTGCAACAGTGAAAACAAAAAACAACTTTAAGATTTCACAAGACTGCTTTTTCAACCAAGGATCTTAATATTCTTTGCAAATATCCATTAGAAATCTCTATATTACAGCTTGGGAGGCAGCTAGGAGGTACAGTGAATAGAAAGCTAGGCCTGGAGTCAGAAGACCTGAGTTCAAATGTGGCCTTAGACATTTACTAGCTGTGTGGCCCTGGGCAAGTCACTTAACTTTGTTTGTCTCAGTTTCTTCATCTGTAAAATGAGTTGGAGTAAGAAACGGCAAACCACTCCAGTATTTTTGCCAAGAAATCCCCAAATAGGGGTCGCATGAAGTCGAACACGACTGAAATGACTGAACAACAACAACAATGTTACAGTGAGGGACATAGAAGCACAAGAATGAGAAAAAAATTTCCCCATAGTAACATAGCAAACCAGTGGCATACCCAACATTAGTAGACCCCTTCTATTTTTTCCTCATGTGAACTGATTCTCTTCTTGCTTTAGTCTAAGGAATCATTGCTTTAGGATCAGTAGGCCTAAAGGTATGCATAACAGCAGATACATTCTATCTCATAGCTATCAAGTTAAACAGAATTTTTGCACAGATGTCACCTTCTAATTGGAATTGACTGCCAATGAAATTTGAGGTGAATTCTGCCTCCTGTATCTTATTCAAAAACAGTGATTTCAAAATGAATCCGACAAATATATACAACTATGAAAATGCTTTGGTCACAGTTACTACTATCCTTCATTGTTTTAGTGAATGAATGAATGAAACATTTATTAAGTACTTACTCTATGCAAAGTGTTGAGGATACAAATAGAAAAGTAAGACAGTCTTTTTTTAAAGGAACTCACATTCTAATGGGAAGAGAACACATATAATGTCATTATTTTAATAAATATTTCTTTTCCCCCCACTTAATAGTATTTTATTTTTTCTAGTTACATGTAAAGATTGTTTTCAACATTCACTTTTATAAGGTTTTGAGTTCCAAATTTTTTTCTCTCTCCCCTCTTTCTTTGCCTCCTCCCCAAAATGGGAAGGAATCCGATATAGGCTATACATGTACAATCATAATAAATCTATTTCAAGATAACGCACTTGGTGAAATGGAGAAGAATCAAGTTCCAAGAAGCAGTCAACACACCCTCATCATTTTATCAAGATCTCATCTATACTCAATCTTACATATTTTATGTCCCCTAATTACATTTTTACCCTGCCCAGAGCTGTTTTATGCACTCTGCAAGCCTATTGGCTAAAGTTTCAAGGAAATGGGTCAATTCAATGAAGGTAACTTCTTTATTAAGAACTGACAGTAGGAAAACGGTTATTACAATATTTTTAGTCTAGAAAGAACTTGAGGAGTTCAAACAAACTTTCACTATGTTAAGCAAAACTCAAATACTTCAGTTGCCTTTCCTACTTACAACCTAATTTGAATAACATATTACTCCTCAAAAGTTCATGCATGCACATGATAGGGCATAATAAATGCAAAGGTGTAAAGCATTATGTGAAATTCAGGGGAAATATATACATATGTATATGTGTGCATATGTGTTTTCACTGTAGGGGAAAATAGGAAACATAATTATTTTGTAACATTTCAGTAGAACATACCCAGTATCAACTGAAGGAGAAATAAAATGTTGCAAGGATGTGGTAAAGTTTCATTCAATCTTGTAACGGCTACTTGTCCTTGCTTCTTTTACAATTATAAAAGCATTTGGTCTCTCCTTTTAGGGTCTTGCCCCTGAAGAGGAAATGTTTTCTTATTCTAATAATAAATCTTGCCAGTTGCATTCCAAATGCAACCCTTTCTCCCTTGCCTGATTCTCCTTTTTCTCTTCTTTCTCCTGTGAAATGCTTTGCTTTGGCTCTATACTCTATGAAAGGTTATAAAAATCAAATCTAGATTCTAGAAAGCTGAAACTGCTATCAGCATTAGCATGCTAATCTTTTTGCTTTTGGTTTGGTCTTCTGTCTTTGATATATAGTCATTGGATCGCCACTGATGGGGACCAAAGAGACTGAAAATATTCCCTGATAACACAGCATAGCACAGCACAGCACAGCACAGCACAGCACACACACACACACACACACACACACTTTTAAGGAGTTATATGCTATTCAAATTAAGTTATATATGACTTATAAATATAAAAGTATAAGAATATATGTGCATGTATGTGGATATTGGAGATATATATATATATATATATATATATATATATATATGTAATACACTCTACCTTTCTATTTCAATGTACATCCACATCTATGTGATACATTTTCCACTAGTCAGGTAGATAACACTTCCTCTTCTATTTGGTAGATGGTCTTTGAGGGTTGTTGTATCATCCTGGAACTATCTGTGTGGTAAACCTCTCTCAATGTAACAGGGCTAGTGCCTGTATAGCACCTATTATCGTCTATTACTAAGTCCAGACTTTCTCCCTTGGTAGGACCTGCCTGAAGTTGTGCTCAACTCCATTCAAGACACTCAAGAGGCCAACTCCATTTCATAATGGGTCATCATATTAGGATTTTTGGAAGTGATATTTATCTTTTTTTTTAATATATGTACTGTGGACCACCCTATGGAACATAAATAGGGATGGACCTTCCTCTACTCTGGCCTCTTGTGGTGGGACATACCTTGCTGAAGGGTGTATATAGCCAGTGGCTTCTTATTGGTCCCTGTGACTTGGGAGAGGGTCAGCACTGAAGGATTTATCCTTTAGGATGATGCAACTGCTTCTTCATTAGTTCCCATGATTGTGGGTTGAGTAGAAGAGGATTTGTGAGTGAACCAGGAAGAACCACTCACTCAGTAGTCTTTAAAAGGAAAAGACAAAATCTCTACCTCTCTTTCTTTTTTTGAGTGTTTTGCTTAGTATTCTGCCAGCTCTCACTTGAATTCCTAGCAAGGAAAGGAGGGATTATTTTCTTTCTTCTCTTTCCTCTGCAGCAGCTATGGCAGTTATACATACATGGCAGGAAGAAACTGTGCTTGTCTAGGTAGTCATGATACAGAATCTCAAGTCTTTTCTGCTTTATATTTCTTTCCCTAAGCACAGGTTACTAAGAAACAAAGGTTTCAAGCCTTAGCAGTTACCTTGTAATTCCAGAGGTCATTAAATTGGATGCTGATCAACCAGTAGGATTGGCTACTCCAAGGAAGTACGCTACCTGCAGGATGAGCCATGTTGACTAACCCAACTGACCAAGGTGAATTTGAAATATCTGTTCAGTAGTCCCATAAGTCTCTCAAGAATTTTTTCTTCCTAGAAGAGTATAATAGAAGTAATGGGTTATAATTTATGTTTTAGTATGTGCACTTGTGAAACTTTTGTGTTTTAAGCATTTCTCTTGTGGTAGAGGGAATAAATAGTTGTCTTATACCTGATTGCTACTTTGTTCAGGTGAGTACCTTTGTCAAAGGAGCTGTCAATACTTTTGGCAAACACACTAGACAGAAACCATACATAAACTTTGTTTTAGAGATTTTCTGTTGAGTTCCATTGTGGAGTGAGGGCATAAAGAATCAGAGAGAACTAGAAAATCCTTATCACTTTCCTTTGGGGTCAGACTCCACCAGGACAGAACCCAGTCAACTAAGGTCCAGAGCCAGAGCCCCTTATGGGTAGGGCCACACCCTGGGTCAAAAAAAGCACACATCTACACCCATGAATATTTATAAGACCAAGTGCCAAGCAATGTCCATAACATTGAATAATAATTAAGAAATTCCTGATTAAGAGCCTGCTTACATTTATATTATCAAGGATCATCATTCATTTATGCTTTTGTTAAGTAATATGTCCTGCTGTAATGGGAGCCATTTGTTCCTATCAGAAAATGAAAACCTGTATGAATTTCCACGTTTAAATCACATATACCAGGGACCTGATGAGGATGGGATCTAGACCCCAAAAAAGGAAAAACCTTGGACTTTCCCACATGGCCAAATCTCTGGTGTTCCCCTGAGGTTCTAATCCCATCAACTGGCCTTTCATTGTGGCTATGCGCAATCTCCCAATTCTCTGTTACCCTTAACCTAACCTAGCCCTCCATTGTCTTTCCTCCCTATGGCCACTTCCCACCCTTAATTCTATCTAGGCTCCATTCTCTCTTGGCCACAGTGGTCCAGGTCTCTTGCCTTCTATTACCTCACAAACTACTTGGCCACTCCTAGATCCCTCCCATAGTCTTTCTGTATATAAGTTCCATCTTGTCTCCATTAAGGTGCTCACATTCTTACAATCTAGCCAATACCTCACAGGTGCTCAGATTCCTTAAGAGTCTGGCCAATATGGTGGATCTTTGATAAACCTTGTCTTTGGCTGAAAGAAGGCTTGGGTTGAATTCTTTTGGGCAGGACCTGTGTGTCATGATCTTAGGGTCCCAGAACCCCTAAACCTCTAGATCTCATCAGACCCAGACTCAACTAATACTTTCATGTACAACCATACAAAATACATACCTTTTTATTTAAATTAACCAATTATTCTATTTTAGAACAGGGCCATAAGAAGAATATCAGGTCACGTATTTGCTGATCCTCCTTTTTTGTTGATATTAGTTTGTGTTTTGCCATTAATAGGTACACAAATATATGAGCGGTGACTATCCTGAATTAAGGCAACTGATAATCATTTTAACGTAATAATCAACATTTTAACTTAGAAAATACAAGAAAAGTGTTTGTAGTTGTCTAAATAAAGCAACAGAAAACCAAAACAAGAAATCCTAGCAGTAGATACTGGATCAATTGCGAAACCTGTTGAATGAAAAAATAGAGTACTGGAAGTAGACCAAACTAAAAGCAACCCATGCAGCTATAAAACCAGTTCTGCAGGCAGAATCCTTAGGTCATACTTTCATTTGACTACAAGAAGAACCTTTATCATTTAACTGTATGTCTTTAAATGCTTTTAAAATACTGGTCTACATGGTGGCTTAATAATCTATCTAATTATTTAAATTTAGCACCAGGGAAAATGCAACTGAATGCAAGTTGTTTGCAAAATGCATTTTAGCTTAGTGTCCTGAGTCATTTCAATTTCATTCCACTGATTGCTATATTTTCTCATTGCTAGCAATGTAACATTAATACCCTTACCTCAAGGGCAGAAAGGTGTGCTTTATGTAAAAAGGGCAGGAAGCTGCGTGCCTTATGTAAGAATTAAATCTAGTTTTAATTTTCATATTTGCTTAGGAGAGGAGGAAATGAAGAAGAAAAAAGGGTGAGGAGTGAAGAGGGCTGGGAGATTTTTAAGGACAGGAGGTGATTGGTATATTTAAATGCAGAGAAGATCAAAAAAATTCTGGTCTCTTGTAGTTGCTTATTTCTCAATAGCTGCTTTAACTTTTCTTCACTTGACGCAATCGCAGATGCTAACTCAGGTCACATTCTTAAAAGAACCTCTTGATTTTTAGCTAATTTATACGTCAAGATCTAGTTTTGGAGGCATGATGTCTCATTCTGAGAAGTCAGATGCACTGGTTTTCTTTGTGAATGGAAGAAAGGTAAGTTTTTTTTTGTCATTATTGTTAAATGTTGGATAAAGGAGAAACAAAAACAGAGGAGATACTTCATTATATCTTCTTCCAAGCTCAAGGGAGCCAAGAATTGAGGAAAGGGTGGCTGCTAAGTGTGTAAGCCTCAAATTGCTGTGTGACCATGAGAAAATATTTTATAATCTATGGCCCTCTTTTTCTGACTATGAAATAGAGCTGTTCATTCTGTTTGTAGAGCATGTTAAGATGTAAGTATCCCTGAGGGGGTCTTAAGGTTGTTCTTGTCCTTGTATTCAACTGAGTAGTGAACTTGAACTTCTTTTGGTGGGGAGAAGGCTCAGGAGTTTTGAGGCTCTTTGACCTACTCTTTTGAAGCAGGGCAGGTTTTGTGTTGGTATGTGTTCCTCTAACTAACAGCAGGATGCAGAAATTGCTTGGTCAAGTTGTGGTTATTAAAATATACCCAAGAGCAACAATAAAAGCCTCAGAGGAAAAAAAATACTTTAGCTGCTTTAATTTTAAATTCTCAAGCAATATCTTAAGAAAAGGAAAAAAAACCCTAAAGGCCTCATCATTGACAAGCCTTTTGAAAAAACAAAAAATGAAAACAAAAAACTCCAACATGTCCAGACTGTCAGGAAGAGAAGTCCTGTTGATAAATGAATCCTGTATCTAAAGGGTCAGGAAGCCAAGAACTAATTTCTCAGTTGTAACTTTTGCTCCTTGTTTCTTTGGGCACTTACAAAAATGGGCCAAATTTCCTTTTTTTTTTTTAAGCTTTTTTTTTAAATTCATAAACTCTAGAAAAAGAACCATCTACTACATACTAGTGCGGGGTTCTTTGCTTTTCAAGTCCTTGATGCATTCCCTGAGGTGAAATCATCCATGTTTTCAAATTTTCTGGCTCAAATGAGCAAGGAGAAAGAGGTAAAGTAGAGAAGCCTGACCTGGTCTCCCTTAACTCAAAGAAAGCAGAAGCTTTCAGTTGAGCGTCCTTTCTCACTTACTAGGTAGAAAATATCTCTAGTTCTCACATCATTCAGTACACATAGCACAATTAGACCATTACAAGTTACACAAACAAAACTCCAATATTGACTGAAATGAATTAGCACTTCTTTATAGCTCCAGGTCTTCTGAGTAACGAATGTTGCCAAACCAAATGCAGAATTGCATTTTAAATGCATATTAATGTATAAAATGCAAAGGTGCATTTTAAAAGTCCTCTTCTTTGAGTGTGCCTACAGCCTTTGCCTTCTCAGTTTTTCTCTAGGGGCTGAAAAGACACTGTAGTACCAACCACTGCCATCACCAGTCTCTGTAACTTTTCAGATGTTCAGTTGAAGAATAGAGAAAATACAACATGATTTCTGCTGGGTTAAAACTCACTCAGGCCCACCCCTTGTTCTTCACCTATTGGAGACCAGGATACACACAGCAATACTTATTTTTATGCAGCGTTTCATGCAGCATTTCTTTTCTCTGAGACTGGTCTCATCATGGGATCTGAAATGTTGTGGGTTACCACCTAATTTGTTGAACATAAGCCAGATACAATATGGTAGTATGTAATTTCTTTATTGGAGGCATGGAATTTGATCAGATTAGGTGAATGAGGCCAATCTTGATCCCCTTCCCCCCCAAAAAACCCCAATCCAATAAGCTAATAAAAAAAACAAAAATAAAAAAAACTTTTCAATGAAAATTTGAATTAATTTGATGCTGTATAATAACTTTCTTTATATAGGTGATCGAGAAGAATGCAGACCCTGAAGTAAATTTATTGTTCTATTTGAGAAAAAAGCGTATCCTTTTGCTTATGCACTTTATTCGGAATTTTATTGGGCTGACTTTACTTCGAACTTTTATATACTTTGATGACCAAGTTGGACAAAATATTCTGGAAGACTTAGGCCTTTTCTTGCATGGTACCTTATTGAAAATGCAATATCCCAAGGGAGCGCAAGACTCAAAGGCTTAACTAAAGCAGCACAAATGGTCAAAGAAGAAGGGAAAGGAGGTAGCAGCAGCAGACCAGTCCAGGGCAGGAGAAAGCTATAGCTGGGAAGAGCCTTTCTGATCATCAGAATTCTTTGAGTTATTGTGTCTGATAATGAATGAACTCACCATCAAGTGAAACTACAGGGAAGTAAGAAGGCATTTCTGAGTCAATTCATTCTTCCAGGAACCTGGAAGTCATCAAAAAAGAAGGAAGTAGTCATAAGCCAAGAAACATATTCTTTGACACCACAGGTATAGTTTGAAGGCCTTAGGTGGTTAATAGCCAGTATTTGTATAGCACTTTAAGGTTTGCAAAGTGCTTCACAAATTATCTCATTTTATCCTCACAACAACCCTGGGCAGTAAGTGCTATTATTATGCTCATTTTACAGATGAGGAAACTGAGGCAGATAGAAGTTAATTAATTTGCTCAGAGTCACACAGCTAGTGTCTGAGGTCAGACTTGAAATCAAGTCTTTCTGACTCTATGTTTGGAGCTCTATCTACTATACCACCTAGTTTCTTTACCTCTTTTAGTTTTAGAGGTGATTGACTGTGATAGACTTTTTTTTTAGAAAGCACCCTAATCATGCCTGGGAATGAAAAGAGGACCCAAATTGCATAAGTAGAAAGGAATATGGCCGAGTCTCAGTCAGAAGACTTCAATACTTAGCATGGTAATAGGAACTTTTTAATTGTTGAATTAAATTCTAAGGCTCTTGACTCAAGGCTAGCCTTGCCTTCAGGTAAAGTTACCTGTAAACTCTTGATAGAGCATTTGCCTTCCCTCAGATTTCTACTCTAGACAATGGATAGCTATAGTTCTGGTTTTGGGTTTCCTTAAATGCTCCACAAACCAACTATTGATACTTGACCATCCTTTAATGCTTTAAAAAAAATGTTTATTGATTCCTTTTGTCTTTATGCCACAGAAATTTCCTGATACATTTTTCCCCACATTGCACAGAAAAGCAAAACAACCCCAAACAAAATAGTTCAACACAATTGACCAATAGTGTTAACATGCCTTTACTGACAGCATTGACAGCATTTTGCACCTGCAGTCAGGCACCTATCTTCCAGTGGGATGTCAGTGTGTTATATTACCGTTTTTTTTTCTGCATTGGTCACTGCAATTAATCTGCCTGCACCTGCCTTTTAGGCTTATTTTCATTCATATTATTAAAATAATTATGTAAATTATTCTCTTGACTCTGCTATTTTTGATTAGCATTGGTTCACAAAAGAATGTCCCTTTTTCTCTGAATTTCTCATAGTCATTTTTTTTTTTACAAAGCAGTAAAATTTCATTATGGTTGTATATCACATTTTGTTCTGCTAGTCCCCAGTTGATGGACACCATTTTGTTAATAGTGTTTGTTACTACAAAAGATGTTGCTTTGAATATTTTGGTATAGATGGGGTCTTTGTTTCCGTCTTTAACGTTCTTGAGGTATATGCCCAGTGACAATTAACTCGTTTGTCTCATGAAGTTTTCACTTATGATTTCTTGAAATATTTATCTGGAAAACCAGACTTCGATAAAGCCCACTGGGATTCAAATGGAGCTACTTGACTATGCCTTTAAACCCAAATCACTCTGGCTCTCATTGACTAGCCAGTAATAGGTCTCAGCCAAGCCTCACTTGCTCCTTGTTTGGGTTCTGATGGCTCAGAGTGAGGGTAAGCAGCAATTGTTTCTGTTCCAGCCAGGAGCTCTGAGGGTCTTCCCCTCCCAGACTGATTCTTTTGTGAAGACAAACTAAGCCATGTTTTGCCTGCATTCTTACATAGCCTTTAATTACTGAATGGGTGTTGCCTTAGACAAACTAAGACCTGGAAAAGACCCTAGCTTAAAAAGGCCAAGGTCTCCTACTGCATCCAGGATCATTGCCAGTCATCCTGACCTATATCTTGCCACTGGACTCTGGTGACTCTGGAGGAGAGAGTGAGGCTGATGACTTTACACAGCTCTTCCTCACTTAAATCTAATTCACTTACAAGTCAAGACATCACCCTCTTGATATCATTGGTCCTCTTTGAGAATGAAGGACAAACAACAACATGCCCGATAGTGGTATCTCTGGGTCAAAGGGCATGAATATTTTAGTGATTTTTCTTACATGATTCCAGTTTTTTTTTTTTTTTTTTTACAGACTAGTTGGACCTATTCACTTCTCTATTCTCTATACCAATATTATTAGTATGTCAGTCTTCCCACACCTCCTCCAATATTGACTATTTCTCTCTTTTAATCATTTTTACTAATTTAAGTGGTGTGAGAGATGGCCATTTTGATCACATTCCCATGAAACCCAGAAATCTGTCTGTACAAGCTATAGAAAGAGAAAGAAGTCAAATTAAGTTCCCTATATCTAATTCTTATGAAATCAGATCTAGGAATAAAGATGCAACTGATTTTGACCTCTCTAATTCCTTAGGATCTCAAGTGGTGTTGAAGGCAGGGGTTTCAGAGAAGAATGGTTGATGTGGGAATTAGATAGCTGGTTAGGAAGAGGATTTGGATTTCTGGACTATGCCTTAAGATATAGAGATGATGAGCTTTTGTCTAGGCATGTAGTAGATTTAATGAGGGTCAGTAAACAATATTTGCCTGGAGACTTCAAATCTTATTAAAAGAGTTTTACACAGAAAATGAAGTCAGGAGAAGGGGAATGTACAAACACATCCATCAAGTCAGATGCCATAGACAACAGCAGGCAGGATCTAGAAAGAAGAATTCTGGTGGAAAAGAAAGAGTAATTCATGAGAGACAACACTCAAGAGGAGCAGCAGTAAAAATAATGCTTTCATATATTTATTTGGTGAGGCAAATGGGCTTAAGTGACATGCCCAGGGTCACCCAACCAGTAAGTGTTATGTGTCTGAGGCAGGATTTGAACTCAGGTCCTCCTGACTCCAGGGTGAGTGCTCCATTCACTGTGCCACCTAGCTGCCCCTCCCTCATACATTTATACAACCATGGGTAATAAGAGTATGGGTAATAAGTACAAGGCTAACTTACTTCAAATGTACTATAGATCCTAACACACAGAGGCAAGTATGACCTTACAGCTATCACTGAGATTTAGGATTTGGTAGGCATAAACATACAGACACACAACTTCTGGGTGGCATAGATAAGATGTGATCTACAGTCTGGCCTATCTTTGTGGAGAGT
>NW_020945004.1:277074-321386 GCF_900497805.2 Vombatus ursinus | reverse complement strand
TTCTGGGGTTGGGCAGGAGGGGCATCCAGGATCCAGGACTGCTGATGATTAAGGATAGATGATCTTTCCCATTTGTAAGAGGGGTATGTGACAAGAATAATATCCATCTGCCATCCTTCAAATATCTCTAGTTTAGAAGTATGAGCTTTAGAGGTTCAGAAGGAAAGCCACCTGATTTCTCTTAAGAGCAAGAGTGGCCCATAGCTTGCACTCAACAGTTTAGCCCCTTCCTACCAAACATTGGTTCAACAAAAGACAGAGTGAGGAAAACAGTTTTTGTTAAACAAAGAGATAGTGAGTAAACCCATTTATCCAAGCAAAACAACAAACAGAAATCTGAGAAGTTCTACAGATTAAAATACACCACTGAATACTGAAGCATAAAAGAGTAATTGAACTCTTTAGCTAGGGGTGAAATCTTCAGCTAAGATTTCAGCTCAAACCAGAGGAGTGAAAATAGTCTCACCCAGGAGAGGCTGCTATTAGCAGCTTCTAGTGTTGCAAGACAAGAAATATGGTAAGGCTGGCTTCATACATACACACACACACACACACACACACACATGCACATATGCACACATGCGCATGCATACAAGGCAATATACACATATGTATGTATATATGCATGTATGTATATATGCATGTTTATATATATGTATATATGTGAGACTTTAATGTCTCAGCCACCATATAAAAGTTCACAACTTGTCCCTCTGTATATTTGTGTGTGTGTGTGTGTTTGTGTGTGTGTGTGTGTGTGGGTGTGTGTTTGTCTTTTACCACTTCCCTCCCTCCCTGGGAGTCTGCAACCAAATGAAGTCCCTTTTGCAGAGGTTCAGTACCATGTTTTACATTCTTTCAGCAAATTAGGAGTCCTGAATCATAGAGCTATCTTTCAGGATATCATCCATGTAAATGTTACACTAGTAAGTTGAAATTTAATAAGAATAAATGTAATGTCTTACATTTGGTTTAAAAAACTTCATTTTAAAAGTACTGAATAGGGAAGACATGGCCAAGTTCAAATGAAAATAATCTAGTCTTTACTCAATGGTAAGGTCAACTTGTGAAAAAATTACAGTCTTTTTCTAGTAATTTGCTCAAATTAAGATTGTATTTTCCAAGGCTTACATATATATGCTAGAAATTTAAATTAAAAATACTAAAAAGTAGGGGAGAGTTGCATTGCAATGTTTACTTGAGTAGTTTCATACAGTTAACTGAAGATTTCATTAAAAATTAAATGATTAGCCTTCTACCCACTTTCTTGTTCTCCTTTCACCTTCTGAAACAGAACCCGATAGAAATCACCTGAAAGTGACTCTAACAGCTCTCATGGAATTTGGGCACAGAGTATAGGAACTGACTTAACAGCTCTGTGACTCCTTGCCCTGTCAGAATCTTCAGGCAGAATGCCAAGGGATTAGTGAAGACGTTCTTCTATTTATTTGGGAGATTAGAGCAACTGATGAAGGTGATTTCTATGATGGGGAAGGGGAAAATAGGGGGTAATAGAGACAAATTACTTTCTCATCTCATGGATTAATGATTATTTTGAATAGCCAAACATCTAATATCTCTATATCTTTATATGTATGGATATAGATATATAGATATATTTGCACATGCAGGATGGCATGGCATAGAAGTTTATTTGACTTAAAGTCAGGAAGAGCTGGACTCAAGTCTTGCCTCTGTGCCCAAGGCTCACTTAATTCAGGTGACTCTTTAAGACTGTGAGTCATAGAGCTGCTGATCTCTATCTCTTAGAAAAGAGGTGAGGAAGAGGAAAGAGAAGGAGAAACAGAAAGAGCCTAAACATGCACAACAGCATACTCTAGGGCAAGCCATACCCCTGGCCCTCAGAATTGAGTCTGTTTTCCACTGTCATTGTCTCATCTACCTGAAGGATGGGAGCAGAGAGCAATTATGCTGGTATACCTGGTACTGAGACTGTGCTCTATGCACTCCTGTGGGAGAGAGAGCAGAGGACAGCCTTTCTGAGGAAGGAAGAGGAAGAACACTAGAGAGAGGACTACTACTTTCAAATCCTTTCTCCTGGCTGATTCTGACACTCGATGATCCCACTCTCTTTACCTAATAGTTGCCAGAAATCTGATACCTGTCAGAACACTGGGTCTAGAATCCCCAATAATTCCCCTTGTTCTCATTCATCCCAAGTCCAGGTGTCCTGGGCCTCAGGGCTCAAAGAAGCCACCACTTACCCTTCCTCTAATTCTGCCACCAAAAGGACTTGTCAATCTCAAATTACAGTTTAATCTGGCAGTCAGAGTTTGATGCCACTGAGTACGTAATACAATCACTGTGCTGAGTTCTAAGGGAGAGGCATAGATAAATATATAGTATTGCCCCTTTTTCTTTTGGAACATATAATCTAGTAAGGGGAATAAAATAATATTTCCCATTTATAATATGTAAAGTGTTGTTCTCACAACTGGTAAGATGGTTAATGCAAGAATTTTTATCTCCATTTTACAGATGAGGGAACTGAGACTCAGAGAGGAAATATGACTTGTTCAAAGTCACCCAACTAGTAAGGGGTATGAATATGACTATACTCTTGACTTCTGATTCCAAAACTATAGCTCTTTCCAGTTTTCTACATTGCATCCACAAATACATTTACAAATAATAAGTATAGTATGATTTAAAGCATGTCAGGTACCTGAGAAACTTTCAAAACAATGAGAAAACTAAAGTCAAAAGAGTTCCTTTCCATGGGGAAGGGAGACATTCATAGAGAAAATATTGATAAAGAAGATAGCATTTGAATGGACCTTCAAGGATAGATGGAATTTGAACCAGAGAAGTTAATCTAGACATAGGAAACAGAGTGAGCAAAGGTACCAAGATGGAAAAGCATAGGATATATGTGGGGGACAAGTATTAAAGTCTAGCTTGAGCACAGAGTAAGTGAGGGGGTTATAAGGTTGGATAGACAGGTTTGGTTAGGTTCCAGGCTAAGGCATTGAGCCCTTATATAGTAGGCAGAGGAAGCCATTGAATGTTTTTGAGCAGTAGAATGACATAATCAGTGCTTCTCATTAGGAGGAGTAATATAAGTGTTACATAGAATAAATCATAAAAGGTGGAGACTGAAAATTTTTTGCTGCCCATTTTCTCATTACCTTTTTTAAAAATTTCAATTTATAATCATTTTGCTATTGAAAATTTTTTTTACATCACAAGTAATTAAACTAAGGGTAAGATTGTAGAAGGGCCAGACTGTTTGTAAATTTTTCATGTTCAAAATAACCACAGTAGCATGCTTTCTGTGTGGATTGGTTCTTGAGGCTTTGGGCTATATATCAAGGTAAACAGAGATGGGAATTATGAGAGCTCCAGACTCCAATGAGATTGCCAACCTCTTTAAAAGAAGTATTTGAAGACTGACTTTTGTCTTTGGCAAATGCTTTTCATGAAGTGGTTTATGACAGAAACCTGAGGTACTGACATGCTAAATTCTAACTGCTCGTCTCAATATGGAGTCTCTATGGGTTGGATAATCAGGAAACTTAAAAGTAAAAACAAAAACAATGTCTCCTTTTATGCATAAACAAGTCATGATAGTGGTGAGAATCTATAGAAGGAAATATTCCAGTCCTCTTTTCCTTGATTACCTTTTTCCTAGTCCGTCTGACAGGAACCAAATATGGCTGTGGAGGAGGAGGCTGTGGGGCTTGCACAGTGATGATATCAAGATACGACTCTAGTAACAAGAAGATCTGGTATGCAGTCCTGAGAAAATGTTAATTATGTAGGATCATAGGTTTAGAACTGAAAGGCTATCATCTAATGCAAATGCACTTAAAAGAAATTGAGACCCAGGGGGATTAAGTAATCTTGGTCAGATGTGTAGTTAATGAATGCAATTCTGACTCCAGAGGCAGTTAAGAAGACCTTGGTTCAAATTCTGCCTCTGACACATATTGGTTGTGTGACCCTAGACAAGTCATTTCACTTTTCAGTACTCCTGGTGATGCTAAAATTATAAATTGCAGAGAGGGTATCCATTTGCATTGCTAGAAGGTATTTCCTCAGCACGAGTTCTCTATATCAAGGAATCGCAGAAGTAGATATACATTTATGTATGTGTATATATATACAAAATTATTTCTTCCATATCACAACTTTCTTCATAGCGATTTCAATGTATCACAGGTTGGCATAAGAAATTAAATTAGAATTTTTGGGGAGTTTTGCAGAAGCCACAGATGACATGTGAAGGCCAGCAGATGCCACAGAGCCTATGACCAAATACTTAACCCAAATTTTAAAATAAGGTACTATAAACAATCCATAAAAGAAAAAGAAAAAATTCAGACTTCTTCTCTGGTATGAAGGGAGAACCAAAAAATTTTATGTGGATTTTTCAGGTCATGGAGGCACTGAACTCTAACCCCCATGTTGTGGAAGGGATAACTGTACATGTACACATGTGTGTACATATATAATATGTGTATGAATATATATGTACACATGCATACATGTTATTTTCATAGCATTCAATTCTCAAATTCTCATGGCATACATCTTACCTATCTTACAGAAAGCCCAAGTCTCTCTATTCTAATTTAAAATAAAACCTGTCACTTAGATTTCCAGATTACAAAAGAAAGACAGACAGATAGAACACAGGGAATAAAACATCCTGATTCAAGCAAGAAAAAAAAAGCTCTTCGTTTGAACTTGGTTCATCAGAAATCTTCCATTTGGAGTAACGTTTGGCAATCCATGTTAAGTGACTGTCTTTGTAGACAGGGTAGAAATGAGATCTGAAAATCCTGGGGCTGTTGTTGCCAATAGCTCCTTTGAATAGTGAGCAAAATTCAGGACAGAAATTGGCTTGCATAATTCTTTTGCTCAGAAAAATAGTAACTGATATCCATATATACCTAGAGGTAATGAGTATTTATGGGAAGAAGATAATTGCTCTCTGTTACTGGCTAGAGAACTCTTGAGGTTATTATCATTTGAATTCCTCCCTAATATCTCTGGATCCTTATGTGTTGAAGATAACATATTTGCAAGAATAGTTTTGTAATCTGAATGCCAACACTCATAAATTCTAAACTGATGAACAGAAAACAAGAAAAGAGGACCATTTAAACTTCTGAAATATATAGCAAGATAGGTGAAAAAAATTAGACTATTAGAATATCATCTGCTGGGTTTATTCTAAAATGCAAATAATAATAGTTAACAGTTATATATTTACTTATGCTTTGCAAAAATGCTCTTCATATACTACCTCATTTGATCCTCACAAAAACTCTCTGAGGTAGATGCTATCTATTATTATCCCCATTTTACAGATGAGGAAACTGAGCCTGAAAGATAGTCATTTGTCAAAATCACTCAGGAAGTATCTTGGCAGGATATGAACTCAGGTCTTCTTGATTTCAAATATAATTCTCTATCCACCATGCCAATTAGCTGCAGGATCAATCTTTTGTCCAAGGGGAACTTTGGTATGCATTTATTTGTTCTAGATGACCCTTGAGGTGCTTTCTAGGTCTACTCCTTTGATTTTGAACACTACTTCTATTTTAATTATGTCCTAGCTAAGATCCCTCTACTCCCATAATAGATATCACTATTCTCATTGTTTTAATACTTCCTTTCTTTATTATGTAAAATCTGAAGGCATTACTCTGTCACATCCTGCTTGGTTCCTATATGCTCTCTCTATGGGGCTGCAGTCACCACTGTGGAAGGTATTGGAAGCACCAAAACCAGGATTCACCCTGTTCAGGTACGAATACATCGTAACACATTCATAACATAATCTTGCATTTGTGAGTCTGAACGTAAAATAAATTGAGCATTGCAATGAGTTGCTGTGATGTTGATGTAGGGTTTCAGGGGTGGAGAAGGGATGTGTGTAGCTCTTTTGAAAGAGGTTCCCAATCAGATAGGTCTTATGAGGTGCTTTGGAAAGATGCTGGATTTGGAGCCAGAGGGCCTGGATTCTAATCCTGTCTCTGGCACTTACTACCTGAGTGACCTTAAGCAGGTTACTGGACCTCTATTTTCTTCTTGCATAATGAGGGGCCAGAACTAGATGACCTAGAAGGTCCATTTCATCTCTAAATCTATAGTCACATGTTTAAAATTCTGACATTTCTTCCCAAAGAAAAGTCATTTAATCAAGTGATTTTCATTAAGGTACTGGCTATAAGTTGAAGGAAAAAATGAGATTATTCTAAATATTTACTGAAAATGTTGGATGATGTTTTAAAATGTATTCAAAGTTCATTCATTCAACATTTGTTAAAATGGAAAAAGAAGCAAAGAACAGTTTTACAGTAAATCTCAGGGACAAATGGATTAGTGATTATGGCTATGTCCTTTGTTGTGTCAAAACCATAAGGGTGAGGTGACCAGGACACTGAAATTCAGAGGGTGTTGACAGCACTTACATAGTTTTTTAGCTAGTAGGAAAACTTAAATTTAGCCCCTTGTAGACAAGAAAAATTAAAAGAAGAAGTTATCAGTGGGAATTTCTTCTCCCCCTTCTCCATTTTGATGGCTGAAACCCAAATGAGCTTCTCTCCTGCTCTCTCCACTCTGGGTTAGGTTCTCCAGCAGTGGTTTCATTGTGTCCTAAGCTTTCTAATCATAGGTGTTAGTATTCCAGTCTTTTCCACAAAAGGGCCTGGTGTCCTAAGATCAGAGGTCTTCTCCTTTTGCCCCAGGCATCATAATCACTAGTTATTACTCTGGCTGTCCCAACGGTCAATGTTCCAGCCTGGTAACTTAATGGACAAGAAAGGGATGGTGGCTCAACAGACTTCTGAATGGAAGGCAGCTTGACATGAGGGAGAAGGACAAAGCTTACTTGTTCAGTAATTCAGTTGTGTCTGACTCTTAATGATCTGGCCAACCACTGTCCATGGGGTTATTGAATACTTGAAGCAGCTACACATGCATATAAACACTTCAATTCACCAGAATTTTAAAGTACCTACTTGCTTTGAGATATATACTTTTCCAGGTGGGGTGGGAATAGTGGTAGTGGTAGAATATAAAGATAAGCAAGACATAATCTCTTACTTTAAAGGACTTGCAGTCTAATGTTATGTATGGGGGAGGTGCTGGGGTTGGGAATTGAGGGTGGTGGTAGTGAATAAAAAATGTACAGGTAAGTATACTACAAATCAGATCATGAAATGACAAAGTGCTAATGTAGTTCACAGGAAGGAAGAATCAACCAGCCTATAAATTCCCACTTTAATTCCAGTACTTCCCCTCTTTTAATCATTTCCCATTTATCCTGTATATAGCTTGTTTTGTATATATTTGTTCTCATGTTCTCTCCCCCATTAGATTGTAAGCTCCGTGAGGCCAGAGGCTATATTTTGCCTCTTTTTGTATCTCCAGCACTTAGCACAGTACCTGACACATAGCAGGTTTTTAATAAATGTTTATTGATGATTAATTTTGGTTAAAGCGTGTAAAAGGGGGGAATGATTGCCTCTCCTTCTTCCACACCCCAAGGCTGTACTTCGCATTTTTTAAGAATTTTCCTTTTCATCTTCATTTTAGCCAATGTGATTTTCCTAACATCTTTCATTCCCCACCCCCCCTTCACCTTCATGATCCTGTACATATCTAAATAATGATGGGAAGACTCAGCAATAAGTTGGCCCCATAAGTAATGAAAATAGAGAATTTAAGATAAACTCTGAGTAGTTTGGTTAGTTGTTTTTCAGTTGTTTCAGATTCTTCTTGACCCCATTTGGGTTTTTGTGGCAAAGTTTCTAGAATGGTTTGCCATTTCCTTCTCCAGCTTATTTTACAGATGAGGAAACTGAGGCAAACAGGGTTAATTGACTTGCCAACAGTCACACAGCTAGTGTTTGAGACCAGATTTGAAATTAGGAAAATAGGTCTTCCTGACTCCAGGTCTGGCACTCTATCCACTGCCCCAGTTTGGCTAGTACAGGTAGCCAAATGAGATAATTCTGATGAGGGAGATCTATTTTGATATCTGTTCAATCTGACTCGGCATTTATTTGTTGCTAGGGTCATGTCCACATGTGTATATTGTACAGCTCCAACCAGATTACTTGCTCCTTTAGGGCATGGATTCCTCATTGAAAAACAACTAATATGGATCTTAACAAACATTGTTCATGGAATGAATGATTGGTTTTCCTAGCCTGCATGCCAACCTTCAAGTAGGATGACAAATAAGCCATTCTAAGCTTTTCTCTTGTATATTCTAGTCTGAGGCATGTCTTTCATTCATTCATTCAATCATTTGAATAATCATTTTTATTAAGCACATATTATGTATGTGTGCTAGCTTCAGAAATGAAATACAAGGATAGACATGAGGAATGCCCTCATGGAATTTATATTCTTCTTCTAGCTAGGATTTCATATATGAAAATGATTGAAAGTGAAGAAAACACAATATATCCCAAAGGACAGTGATCCTTCTAAAATGAGCAGGGCTTAAACATTGGAGTTGGAAATGATTTTCATGGACAGATCTCTTTCAAGGGCCTCCAAGTCACCCTCCCAGACCTACATGGAAGCAGGGTGGGGGATAAACCAATATGATGATCTTAAGCTACTACTATCTTATCTCCCCCAAATCTCCCTTGATTTGAAATGAAATTACTGTCATGGTCTCCTTGGAGAAATAACTTTCTGGAATTGAATATCATACCCTTTCTCTGTGTAACATAGCATACCCTTGTGCATACCTTTACTTGTATAAGTAAAGAGCATATATTGGATACTATAAACTGAAGGTTTATGGAAGGATTGACTGTTTTCTTGGCTTCCAGGAAAGGATCGCTAAAGGCCATGGCACACAATGTGGGTTCTGTACTCCAGGGATGGTGATGTCCATATATACTCTCCTGAGGAATCACTTGCAGCCATCCACTGAGCAGCTGATTGAAACCTTGGGGGGTAAGTTTTCTTCTTGCCTTTTGAATGGTAGGATATGAAAGCAAAATATGTTTCCTTTTAAAAAAATCATAGGTGTCTTTTGTTTTTATATTTTCTATATATATCCCTCCCATTTCTACATATGTATTTTATTAATTCTTTTTTAACCAAGAATCAGTTATTCTTAATTATTGTCATTAAAATAAATTTTATTCAATGAATTCACTGTATTTTGTAAAAAATAATTTATGTTTAGCCTTTAATTAACTCTCAATTGGAGTTTTTAAAGTCAGTGTTGATAAAGTAATATTTAATTCAATGTACTGAATTTTTTGAGGCAGTCTAGTCCTAAGATTTAGTTGGTATAGGGAGTTTCCTTCCATGTTGATCAGTAACTCATTTGTCACATGACATTTTAGAGTTTCCTCTGAGTTCTGTATTCCTTTGACATGTGTCAGGGATAGTATTTGAACCCTAATCTCCCAGACTTCTAGGCAATTCTTTATCTCCAGAGGTGTCAACCTTGCAGACTGCCTGACCAGAACTCCTCACTGCGAACCAAACATGATCAAAATATATTGGAAAATGTTTAACAAAATAAACAGAAATATAGTATAACATCTATATTATAAACTTGTGATTTTCTAAGTCAATATATGGTCTACAGGGATTGTTTCTCTTTGAGTTTGACACCACTGCATATACCATGTTGACTTTCAATGTACTAAACAAAATAGAAAATTTATATTGGATATAAAATTAGAGGTACAGGGTCAGTTAGTCAATCAACAATTACTATGTGCCAGTCTTTGCTGCATTCTCAGTATTCATAATCTCTATGATCTCTAGACTACCCTCTGGTAATAATATTAATAATAGCCATCACTTTAAGGTTTACAAAGCACTATACATACATACAAACACATACACATATATATGTATTTGTGTGTGTGTGTGTGTGCATACATTGTCATCTTCAACTTTTGGAAGGGGTAACATTGCTAGAAAATGGCATGAATTTTATAGAAGTATGCAGTAAAAAACAAACAAACAAATAAACAAAAAAAAAAAACCCAGCAAAGGTATGAAATAAATCTCTGGTGGTGCCTAGTCTGTTCCCACTGGTACCAGAGAGTCCAATGGCCTGGTTCCATGTCTAATACCACTTCTGGCACCAATTAATGTCCACTGGACTGAACCAGCCTCTGACCTGTGACCTGAGCAGAACAGAGCAAGCTAGAGACAGGACAGTCAGATGTCAAACAGAAATTTAATTTTGCTCAGAGAATACCTGGTGCTGGTCAAAGCAATACAATAATTACATGAAACAATTCTGGGCCTGCTTATCAATTAAGGACTTCAGTTGACCTTGTAAACTTTCTGTGTGCTGAGTAACCTCACTAAATAGGCTTGTGGCAATCCCATTTACAGCTGTCCTGCTGGCTGATTGTCCAGCCACTCCTGGAATATTTCCATTGACAGGGTTACTCAGCTTTCTTACAAGATGGCTAGTTCCATTTTGGGCAGTTTCATTTTCTTTTTCTTTTTTTTAAGTTGACTCTTTTTTTTTTGGTGAGGCAGTTGGGGTTAAGTGACTTGCCCAAGGTCACACAGCTAATACATGTAAAATGTTTGGTCTGAGGTGGAATTTGAACTCAGGTCCTCCTGACTTCAGGGCCGGTGCTTTATCCACTGCGCCACCTAGATGCCCTGCAGTTTCATTTTCTAAGAAGCTCTTCCTGATATTGAAAAATATCTATCTCACTAAAACTTTGCTTTACTGATTTTTATTCTACTCTCTGGAACAAGGAAATAAAAGTAGAATCCATCCAAATGACAATGACAATATTTGAAGATTGTTATTTTTGTCCGCTTTAAATCTTTTCTTTTCTAGGCTACACATGTATTATTCCTCCAACTCTTTCTCATAGATATGGTTTCCATCACCATCTTGTTCATCTTTTTTTAGATTCATTTTTGTTTGTAAAGATCATTCTTAAATAGGGCTTCTAGAAGTGAAAATAATACTTCAAATATGCATTGACCAAGGCAGCAGTATATTGTGGGACTATATATTACCTATTTTGATCTAGATAGCATACTTTTAGTCTAAGATCACCTTAATTTTTTGGCAGCCAAATACTACTACTTGACTCATACTTGCAGTCAACTAAAATCTAGCAGTATTTATCATCTGAGCTGCAAAGAAGCTGGTAGCCCTTATCCTGTACTTGTTTAATTAATTTTTTGAACTTTAGCACAGAACTTTACTTTTATCCTTACTTAATTTTTTCTTGTTATTTTCAGCCTGTTGTTCTGACCTATCAAGATAATTTTGATTCTTATTCTGGTATCCAGTGTATTATCTGTGCCTCTTTGTTTTATGTTATCTGAAGATTTGATAAGCATGCCTTCGAAGTATCTATCCAAGTTGCTGAAAAGAGAAATAATGAACTAATGTATGCAAAGCATTTGTAAACATGAAAGAGGAAGGAAGGAAAGGAAGAAAACAAGCATTTATTAATCACTCACTGTGTTTGTGCTATTCTTTGGGGAATGCAAATTTAAGCAAAAAGCAAGACTGTCCTTGTCCTCAGGGAGTTTACATTTCAATGGGGCAGGATAACATAAAAGAGAGCTAAAAATTGGGGAATGAGGAGGGAAGACACTTGACACAGGACATGATTTGAAGTCCAGAAGCCAAGAACAGGGCTAAAAGAAGAGTGAAAGCTGGAATGGGCCCCTCCAAAAAATGAAGACTCCATAAGGAAACTCACCAATTGGAGAAAAGAGTGGGCTTTACAGAGGGATGATCCGATGGTTCATTGAAATCCGTCCATGTCTTCCCATCCTGGATGTTGTTGCTTACAGGGAACAACATGGTGGTGCTCCTCCTCTAGAGATCTTGGTGTTATGGAGGCATCAGTTCAACACACAGACAGTCCATTTTTTTATTCCTTGCTCTCTTTTTTAAAAAATTAATTTATTTTAATTTATCAGCAATTACTTCCATAAGCTTTTGAGTTTTACATTTTTCTCCCCCTCCCTCCCTTTCTCTCTCCCCAAAATGGCATGCAATCTGATATAGGCTATACATATACATTCCTATTAAATGTATTTTCACATTAGTGATGTTGTAAGGAAGAATTAGAACCAATAGGAGGAACCATAAGAAAGAGAAAACACAGCAAAGTAGAAGAAAAAAATAGCAAATAGTATACTTTGATCTGCATTCAAACTCCATAGTTCTGTCTTTGGATGTGGATAGTATTTTTCATCATGAGGCCTTTGGAGATGTCTTAGATCTTTGCAACGCTGAGAAGGGCTAAGTCTATCAACATTAGTCATCACACAATGTGGCTGTTACTGTGTACAATGTTCTCCTGGTTCTGCTCAATTCACTAAGCATCAGTCCATACAAGTCTTTCCAGGTTTTTCTGAGGTCCACCTGCTCATCATTTCTTATAGCACAATAGTATTCCATTACACTCATATACCATTATTCCTTGCTTTTGCTGCATGACTGGCCTACTTCCTTTTTCAATCATATTTCTTTGATAAAATCTTTAAGCTGCTTCCTGCAACCATATCTTTATCTGTAATATGCTATGGCCACATGTGCCAACCATATATCTTGGTTTCTTGGAGACTGGATCTCTATCATGGGATTTGTAGCCATAGAGCATCAATGGAAGAACACTAGTATTCAAAAGGTAGAACGTCATTGAAAGAAGAAAATGGAAGGTGCTGTGAGATCTTTGCAATTTGCCAAAAGCAATTCAACCTACTACTAGGGTGAGATAGAATAGAGTGCTGCATATGTGTTAGCTATTACTGTCGTTGACAAATGTAAGGCAAGAAAGGATCAAGAACAAAACTGTAACACAGCACTAGAGACCTAACACATTGACATTAGACCGTCAATCAGCATTCTTTTAGTTATTTGGCCGGTTAGAATCTACTGACTCTATTATTTCTCCACATTCTTTCTCCACAAGGCTATCATGTTTTACTGAAATCAGGATACACTCTATTCATTCCTTTCCCATGGTCTGTCAGTAGAATAACCATATCTGATGCTGGGCGAGTCATTTAACTTTTGCTGGACATTAGTTTCCTCATCTATAAAATGAGGGGATTGGCCTGGATGATCTTTGAGATTCTTTCCAGCTTGTATCTCTGATATTAGGATTTTATAAGTCTTGGAAGATCTGAGTCTAAATTCTGGCTCTTTCACTTACTTGCTGTATCATCTTGGGTCAGAACCTCTCTTTGAGCCACATACTCCTCATCTATAACATGGGGATAATAGTATCTGCTTGATCTACTACATAGTATAGATAAGATTCAATGAACTGTGAGGATTAAATGAGAGGGTGAATATGAAAGTGTTTTGTAAACTATAAGATATTATATATACGTAGGATATATATATATATATTATATAAAGTAATACAGGCATAAAAACCACAGGATCTTAGATTTGGAAGTGAATGTGAGAGGTCAGCTAGTCCAACTCTCCATCTTCAACACAGGGAAATTTAGTGTCATGATCCTCCTTTATCAATAAAAACGGGTATCATTCCTAGTCTGGTAATTCAGTACAGTTCTGTCCCCAGAAGAGAGGGCTAGAAGTAAAGGGTGGAAGTTAGAGAGAGGTAGATTTAGGCTTACATGAGGAAAAAAACCCCTAATTTCTAGAGATGGCCAAAACTGCAATAGGCTGTTTGAGAAGGCAATGGGGTCCCCTTCCCTCGAGGTCTTCTAGTAGAGGTCAGATGACGACTTGTAAGGAATGTTGTAGAAGAGATTTCTACTTAATTATAACTAAATAATGTGCAACAAAGCTGGTTCTGTAGTACTTAGGTTCTTCTCCCAGCTCTGCTACTTACCCTGTGTGAACTTGGGCAAATCATTTGAGTTACCTTGGCCTTGTTGTTATTGTTCAGTCATTTAGTTGTGTCTGACTCTATGTGACCCCATGGACTTTGTCCATGGGGTTTTCTTGGCAAAGATACTGGAGTGGTTTGCCATTTTCTTCTCCAGTGCATCCCAATTTTACAGATGAAGAATTGAGGCAAATAGGGATTAAGTGACTCGCGCAGGGTCACACAGTTCATAAGTGTCTGAAGCTGGATTTGAACTGAGATCTTCTTGACTCCAGGCCTAGTGTTCTATCCACATCACCACCTAGCTTTACCCCTCCTTGGGCCTTAATTTTCTCATTTGTAAGACAAAGGAAGGGTGCTAGATTAGCTGACCTCTCAGGTCCCTTCTACTGCTAGATGTACAATCTTAGGATCCTGTGACCTCCGAGATTCCCTTTAACTCCTACGGTTCTGTGATTCAGTGAAAAATAATAACTGTTGATCTGCATGTGAGTTTTGTAAGCACTTGACGTCTCTTTATGGCAAAGTGCAACAGGGCCTGTAACAACACTAGGGTAAGTTGGGGACAATGGCCTACGGTTAGAGTCATAAAGCTTATCCCCTTACCAGGTTATTTACAAAGTAGCCAGGCAGACCCCATGAAATAATTGGAGGAATAGGCCATTTGGAATCTTAGGCTTGTTTTTGCACTTTCTTAATGGCAACACGTCATGAAGGACTTGCCTCCCAAAGAACTTTCTGACAGCATGTTATAAGTCAGTATGTGCAAAACACAGTACCAGGCACTTTGGGAATTTATAAATGAAGTAATCTATATGGTTTCTTTCTGTCTTAAGGAGCTTATGACCTAATGGAATGTATTACAGAAGGTTGCTATTCATTTTATTCTCCGTACTTAGAGGGTAATCTCATAAGTGGAATAGTATTACAGATTTAAAACCAGAAAGGACCTTAGAAATCATTTTGCAAAGGAGGAAACTGAGGTCTAGAGAAGTGGAGTGATTTCCCCAAGTCACATAAATCCTCTAATTCCAAATCCCATGATCTTTCTACCATAACATGCTCTGAATTTGTTTTTTAGTTATATTGTTATGAACGATCTTGATGCATGTTCTGAAACTTATTCATATTGATTTCTTTCCTGTATCCTAATGAATAAGGTAAATAGAATGTACCTAAGTAACTAATGGATAGGGATAGTAAACCAATCATTTATAATAGATGCGATGAGTAGTTATTTGAAAACCTGGTACAAAGTTTTCCCCAAATGGTATGCAAGTTACTGAATATCATTGTTAAAGAAAAGAAAACCCAAGGTGGGATTTTTCTCAACACATTAATAAAAACACACACTTTCTACTTAGTAACTTCTTTTGGTCAAAAGAACATCATTTGGAAACATTTCTTAAAGTAAAGGAAAACAAGGCCACAACATGATATAGCAAAAAGAGAACTGGGCTGGGTGTTATAGCAAAAAGAGAACTTGGCTGGGAGTCAAGACATCTAGGTTCTAGCCTCAACTCTAGAGCACTGTATCCTGCTTAATAAGTACTTATTGGATTATATTTACAACATTACCTTGGGAGAGTCACTTAACATTTTTGGGTCTCAGTTTCCTCATTTGTAAAATTCAAGAATTATATTATAGGATCCTTTCCAATTCTATTAGCCTATGGTCCTATAATACCTGATCTGAATCAGGAAAAGGGAAGGGGTGAATGAAAAAAAGATGTAAAAAGCTACCCCCCCCAATTTCTACATCCTTTTGTCATTGGCTTTGTGAACTGTCTATCGATACCAGGTAAAACAGTGACCATAGAACAATCAATTAAGGCCATCACTAGAAATGGGCATGAATGGTTCACAGTCTGTATCACTGGAGGGATTTCATATCAATGATGACAGAGACCCATCTACCTATAGAACTAAGACTATTTTTTATCTGACCTACTACTGACTGACAGCTCAGACAACCAGTAATATTAATGGAAGGAAGATCTCTCCCTAATCTCACCCCTCCCCTTGTATTTTTATGTGTCCAATAGTTATCATTTGGGGTCCTTGCATATGACCTTAAAATACAAACCACATTTCTTGGCAATCACTTAAAGGATTAATATAGGCATTTTTATGAGATCTTGAACTATTATTCTTATTAGTTGTGTTTTAATAATGTAATATTCACTTCCAGGGTGCTATAAATATTATTTCAGTTAGCCTTGCTTATTTTAGTGACCAACATATGTAGACATTTGTACTCTCCAATTGTTTCCTTAAAAATAATAGACATTCTATCATTTAGTCTTCAAATAATTCCAATGATGATTTTAATAAAAGTGTTTTATATTCAAAATATAAAGATTCTTCTCCTTCTTCCTTCAGTGTCTCTGCTCCTCCTCATCCTTCCACTCCCACCTCTAATGCCTTTCTTCCACCAACCCTAAGTCATTTCAGAAAAAATTGATTCTTGGGCATTGCTGTGGTCTCTATAGCCTGTCCAGCAAGCCTGGTTTTACAACAAACAAATACTACAATGCAGAAGTACAAAGTATTAGTTATAATGATATGTATTTCTTCTTCAACAAGGTAACCTGTGTCGCTGTACTGGATATAGGCCAATCGTAGAAAGTGGGAAAAGTTTCAGCGCTGTAAGTATGGAAAAACTATAAAAACAGATTCAGCATTTCTCAAATTCAATAATATAATATCATACGCATTAAATAGAAAACTTATTTCCAGTGGAAAACACAATTTTGGAAGGGTCCTGTGGCTCTCCTGATCTTCCCATCACTGGTAAAGGTATTCTCCCCCCTCAGAAATGCAAAGAAATGGATCATCTATGGTTTGGTTTATTTGAAGTGAATGTTAAGTAGCAGTACTGATTAAAAAATGGATGAGGCTCCATTCTTTATAATGAGGTTTGTTGTTAGGAAAAGCTGAGGAAGCCATCTTGTCATACTGTCATCTGAGTAGGACATACTGTTGGGTCACAGAAATTTCCTTTGAATTGGACATTTAAGTTGCTCACTACCTGTGATTATGATTGCGACTCTACTCAACACTAATGGAATCTATCTATGGGAAACAGAAGAAAGGCCATTTGAATGGCTCTTATCTCCTGGGGTAACTGACCTTGACAACTGGTCTACTCCATTCTCATTGGTAACCTTATTCTTCAGGCCCCTTAGCAATCACTTTTCCATTTTCCTCACACAGTGCGTGAACTTCTAAGCACAGCACAATGAAAAGCACTTGTAAAGTCTGCTTTCATTAAAATTTCATTAAAATAAGGAGAGTAGACAGTATAAAATACCGGAGTATATACCTGCCAAAACAGGTACAGGAATCATATGAACATAAATATAAATACTTTTCATACAAATAAACTCATATCTAAATAATTGAAGTAAAAGTACTGTTCATGGATGGGTAAAGCCAATATAATTTTAAAAATGACAATTTTACTTAACTAATTTACTCAATGTCATCACAATTAAATTACTAAAAAAAAGTCAGTGAACTAGAAAAAAAATAACAATGAAGTTCATTTATAAGAACAAAAGGTCAGGAACTTCAAAGAAACCAGGAAAAATGATATAAAAGAAGTAGATTTAGAAGTATCAGACCTTAAACTACATTATAAGGGAGAGTATTGTTAAAATGTAAAAAAGATAATTTCAATTATTTTAAATGAAAAATTTCTTGTATGAATAAAACCTATGTAGCCAAGAATAGAAGGAATGCAGAAAATTGGGGAAAAAAACTTTCACAGAGAATATCTCAGATAGGATGTGATTGGGTTGGAACACTATTATGATGTAGGAAATGATGAACTTGTTGATTTAGAAAAACGAGGAAAGACTTGAACCTGTGAAGGAAGATGCTACCCACCTTCAGAGAAAGAGATGGCAGGTGAAAATAAGCAGAGTACAGTCTTACATATATGTGTGTGAGTGTATGTGTATATATCTGTGTATGTTTATAGATATCTATATATATGTCTATATATCCATGCTTAATTGTAGCCTTCTTTAGGGTAGGGTGGGAGAGAGGGGAAAAAATAAAATAAAAAATGCACAGCAGAGAAGAAAAGAAAACCAACAAGGAAGCAAAGAAAAGCCAGGCAGCTTTGAAAACAACATGTAGAATTTATTATATAGGTTTTCTTGAAATGGAAATTTATTGTTTTATATTGAATCCTCTCCTATAGTCTGTTGTGTACATGGAAATGTTTTTTCCCCTCATTGTGTATTTAAGTTTAAGATAAAAAATTACAAAAAAAAATAAGGGGAGGAGGGAATTTATGCTTTTGCAATCCATTCTTGTAGCATCATCTCTCATTCTTCTAGTTGACCAACTTGCCTTCTTTCTTTAAGGTGGCACACCTACTGAGTGCAGGGTAGAGCTGTCACTCCAAATTTCCAACCCCTAATCCAGGGCTCTGTCCACTTGGACCACATATCCACTCCAGCTTCTATGAGTTACATTAGTAGTTCTCAGGTTTTAAAAAAAAAGCCAAGAAACTCATAAATCTAGAACTGGAAGGGGCCTTAGGACAGAGGTCAAAAGTGTTGAGTAGGGATGGAGAGGACTCATCTATTTCTGTGGATGAAGGGGTTATTGATACATAAGCGGGAGTGTTTTTTTGGTTGCGAGATTCTCTAGTATTGTTCAAATCCTGCTATATAGATAGCTACCTACTCTATTTACATGGTCTTGGCTATATGTGGGGTACTGAATTAAGGGATTGGTAGTGGTCAGCTGGGCAGTTAGGTGGCAGAGTGGTTAGAGTGCCAGGCCTGAAGTCAGAAAGAACTCTTCCTGAGTTCAAATCTGGCCTTAGGCACTTACTAGCTGTGTGACCTTGGGCAAGACGTTTAACTCTTTTTGCCTCAGTTTCCTCATCTGTAAAATGAACTGGAGAAGGAAATAGTAAACCACTCCAGTATCTTTGCCAAGAAAAACCCAAATGGGGTTATGGAGAGTAAGACATGAATGAAAAATGACCAGACTGGAACAACAAACAAGTGGTTAACTTCTAGCTCTAGAATTCTGTGATTTTTAAATAATCTGTTACTTCTTTAGGAGTCATCTTGCTGTCAAATGAAAGGAACAGGGGAATGTTGCTTGGATCAAGAAGAACATGAATCTGAGAATAAAAGTGATGTAAGTAACTACCCCCACACTCCACCACCATTTCCCCCACTCCTTTTAGTTTTAAATAATTTGCAGTATATGGATGGTACTTCTCTCTTACCATAAATTGGACTAAAACACCTGGGCTTGGAATAGGATGAAAGAAGAGAGGAGAAGATAAAAACTATGAAAGCAGTTGCCTGTCTTCTAGTCCCAGCTCATCATCTCTCATTGGCTCTCAAGCCTCATTCCTTGAACAATGGCATTTTCACAATCCTCAAGACTCATTGCACAAGAAAACTACTGCAATGTACCCTGTTAGATAATAGCACCCCCTCATGAAAGGTACTGTAACTATATTATCTATACATGGGACCAATTATGAGCTCCACCGTGACTTACACAGGAAAATAGTATCCAAGGGGAGTCCTCATCTAGAATACGAACCCTTTATGATATAAGAAACTATATATATATAATATATATATAAATACACATATATGCACATACATAGATATAGGATTTTGATATGTATATATATATGTGTATATATGTATGTGTGTGTGTGTGTGTGTGTGTGTGTATGAATCTTCACGATCCATTAGTCATACATAGAGTTGAGGCTCAATAAATGTCCGATAATGATGATCTTAAGTGAGACACAGTCTGAACGAGCATTTTTTTAGCCAGGCTAAGTGCTTTACAAATATTAGTAGGTGTTTAATAAAGATTTGTTGAATGAATCTTGTGTCTCTCAGAATTCCTCTTTTGGGGCACAGCTCAAGTACCACCTTCTAAGGAGGCCTATCCATATCTCCTCAGCTCCTAATGCCTTCTCCCCAGATCATTTTGTCTTCATTTTATGTAAACCTCTATACATACATGGTGTTTCCTCCGACCGTAGATTCCAAGCTGCTTGAGGGCAACTGATGCTTTCCCTTTTGTTCATGTATCCCCAGGGCTTGGCATATTGTAGTCATTTAGTAAAAATTCTTGTTGATTGATTGACTATAGCTTTTGCTTATTTGTGACTGAATTAAATTTTTTTTTAAGGTCTGCACCAAACTGTACCAAGAAGAAGAATTTTTGCCCTTGGATCCAACCCAAGAATTTATATTTCCACCTGAACTCATGGTATATTGTTTTTCTTGATTGATTTCTGCTTTCAAGCAGGGCCATCTCCCCTTCTCTGCAAAAACAGACTTTCCTCAACTGGTTCCTGCTGTCCCTTGCCTTGAGTGACTCTTCATTGGATCCACCCTGGGGGACCCACAAGGGCAAAAGAGGGAGATTTCTCTTCATTGTCCTTGCCCTTATTATTATGCCTTTTTCCCATTTCCTTTTTTTCTAGTGATATTCCTTCCCAGCTCACAATGTCCATTGCCATAAAGTACACTCAGAACATATTGAGTTATGAAGTAAATAGTTCCTTGATTCAAAAGAGCCTCAGGACACAAACTAAATACAGTTGAAATAAGTTGGAAAAAAATCCCACAATCTTGCATTACTAAATTAGCTTGGCACAGGTTGAAAGTATTCAACAGTCTCTTCCAGGTGTTTCTTGTTTTTTGTTCCCCTTCCAGCTGAGAGACCTCTAGCTTTCACTCTTTGGTCACTGACCTTTCTGATAGTTCAATCTACTGCTATGCCAAGATCATGGGTGGGGCACCTGTGGCCTTAAGGCCCTATGTGGCCTTAAGGCCGCATATTTCCCACCCTTGGCCTAGACCTAAGGTGAACTCTGTCCATCAGTCTTTAGACAATCATTATCCTTTCCTGTCTGGTCCCTAGGTCTACCTCATTCATTCTCACATCAAAATTGATATTCTAATAATCACCTTGTTCCATATGTTAGACTCTGCCCAAGAGAATCCTCCATTTTGGTCTTTTCCTGGATAGTCAGACTTTTATTCTTATTCCAGTTCTGAGTCTCCCATCTCAATTAATACAATTTTCTCTAATTCTCTTTCTTCTTCCCTTTACAGTTCTTGCTTTTCTAATTGCCTCAGGTCTTCCACTCTCTTTTTCCTCCTCTTAGGTACATGCTCTTCTTTGTCTTGTTTCCTTTCCCTCCCACTTTATTTTCTAATTTCTTGGAAAGTATCCTGTTTCTTTACAGCTTCATGTCTCATTTTAACCTATTCCCCAAGCGCATCAATTATCATTTTACCTCAGTGGTTCTGAATTTCCTATCCACATCCTGTATCACCATGTTTACTTTTCTCTTCTCTTCCCCTTTCTCCCACTCCTCCAACCAGGAAAAATGCTAGCTCACAGTTAGCCATATTAAAGAACCATTCCTGCTCTATATACACCAATTTATCATGGGATAATTTAAGAGCTGGAAGAAACCCTAATAACCATCTAACTTCCCCTTCTTATTTTACAAATGGGGAAACTGAGGTCCAGGAGGTTAAGTGCCCAAGGTCACAGAGCTAGCATTAGAGCTATTATTTGAACCCCAGATCTTTTGACTTCAAAACCGGTGTGCTTTCCACTACCCCTCTAAGCCATTAAAATTAAATATAAGAAAGCCTTGTCTTTCTAATGCTTTCCACATAAGAGGACCAGGTAGAATATTGCAACATAAGATATGTCTGAAGGAGTACCATCAAATTTAGTTTTAAGTGATTGAGTTTGGTCTCAGAGGATCAATGTGTGGGAATTGCAAAGAGTTATAAAAAAGCATCTAGGCTTGAAATAAAGAAAACTTTTCTAGCAGTTGATTGTGGTTTCCTCCTTCCTCGAAGTCTTCAAGAAAAGCCTGGATGATCACTTTTTGGGTTCTTGTTCAGCTGTGGATGAGGCCTCTGAGCTCTCTTCTAACTCTGATTCCATGCATTTTCTCTAAGAAATGTTTCCTAAATTGATCTTTAAGAAGCAGTGTATTTAGAAACAGGAAACCTCAATTTCAGTCCTGTCATTTCACAGGGTTTTTCAAAAGTCTTAAGCTATTAAAGCTTCAAACTACTCTTCTGGGACCCCCTAGATGTGTGGTATTGGGTGGATCCCTTCACCATTCTGATCCTCAGTATCTTCATCTATAAAATAAGGTGTTGGAATGAGATTATCTCCAAGGTCCACATCATTTCTTATAATTCGAGATTTGGAAGGGATCTTTGTGGTTATCTAATCCATGCCGTAACCAAAAAAGAATCCCCACAACAACATAATTGAAAAGTGGTCCTTGAACCTTATTTTTTTGCACTTAATAGTATTTAGATAATTAGACAATTTTCAACACTCATTTGTGTAAGATTTTGATTACCAAATTTTTCTCCCTCATCCCTTCTTTACACCTTCTACTCGTTGTTCCTAGTTCTGCCCTCTGGGCCCACAGCTAGCAAGTCTGACCCCTCTTCACATAACCAAAAGATTTTAGAGTTAGAAGGGACCTCAGAGACTGTCCAGTACAACCCCCAAACAGAATCCCCATTCCGACCTATCTGAAAAGTGATCATCCAAACTCTGCTTGATGATGAGGGAAAACCTGTTAGCTCTCAAGGCAGTACTCATGGTAACTCTTCAGATCCTTGAGGACAGCTGTCATGTCTTCCTGAAGGCATGTAGGTGCCACATCGGTGGAGTTCTGGATTTGGATTCAGGTAGACTCGAGCTCAAAACCTCCCTCAGACACAATGTTGTGTGATCCTGGACAGGTCATTTAATTAAAGCCTCAGTTTTCTCAACTGTAAAATGGGGATGACAGTAGCACCTACCCCAAAGGGTTGTTGGCCATCTAGGTGGTGCAGTAGATAAAGGGCTGCAGTCAGAAAGACTCATCTTCCTGAGTACAAATCTGGCCTCAGACACTTATTATGTGATCCTGGGCAAATCACTTCACCCTGTTTGCCTCACTCATCTGTAAGGAGAAGGAAATGGCAAATCAACCCAATGTCTTTGCCAAGATAACCCCAAAATGGAGTCACAAAAAGTCTGAAATGACCAAACAACAACAAAGTAAAAGGTTGTGAGTATAGCATGTCAAGTGCTTTGCAAACCTGAAAGCACTATGCAAATGCTGTTATTGTTATTAATTTTTAATAGGCTAAACTTACACAGTTCCTTCAGCCCTAGTCCCTTTCAACATTCTGTGATTAACTGGCAAAATTTCTTTTCCACTTTTCTAGTGAGGTATAGAACTATTTAGTTTGAATTTTTGATAACACATTACCTTGTTTAAAAAAAGAGGGCTCCCTTTGGGGTTTAACATGAATAGAATCTAAGGAACCTTAGAGGTAATATAATATAGCTAGCCTTTTTGCAGATGAGGAAACTGAGGCTTAGAGAGATTAAATGTCTTGTCCAGAAGTTATAAATCTAGTTAATAATAGAAACAAAATTAGAAAACCTGAATCTTCTCTGACTCCTGGGTAAGTGCTGCATCCTCTACAGCCATTTATGTGAAAGGAAAACACAAATACTAGACACAGTGCCAACTTGGAACTTAAAAATCAAGCATGTGTCCTCCACACATGACTAAGGGCTTGTTTACACTTCTACTGTTATTTGTAACCTAGGCAATAATTAATTTGTAAGTTGGAAATTTGGCCTGAAATATCTCATGCTGAGATAATGTTTTATTCGTCTGTTTTCAAATACAACTTAATTAAAATTTTCCTTGGTTTTTATATCATAATATGTGGAAAAGCATACAAAGCAGCAGGTTTAATTATAAATTGATTACATTACATCAATTTTCTTAACTTCATATATTCCAGAGTATATTCTTTTTATTTTTATTTTGTTTGTGAGCCTGCAAATGTTTCCCTTTCATCATTTTAATAGTATTGATGGGCATTATTGACTTTGTTTCCCTGTAGAGAATGGCAGAAGAGGCAAGAAAGAAGACACTAGTGTTCCAGGGGGAGAGGATTACCTGGATTTCCCCTGCAACCCTGAATGACCTTTTGGAGCTCAAATTGCAATATCCCCAAGCTCCTCTTGTCATGGGCAACACCTTCGTGGGTGAGTAGTTGAATTGTGTCTCTTGTATTAAAGAACACAATTTGGCCCTGAGTTTCTGCCTTTATAAGACAAATAAAAACTAGCAGAAAGAGAGTGCATGTCAGCAAACCCATTCCAAAGTAAAAATGTATTCCTAGTAACTTATCATTACTGGCCTGCCACAATAATAACGCATAGCATGCTAAATATTTAATATTTGTTGTTCTAAAAGAAGGAGATAGGGCCTATAGATCTAGCCCTAGAATGTTTCCATTTTCTACATTTAGCATTCTTGTACTTCTGAACATTTTAGACAATGAAAAAAACCTGTGAGTTCCATGAGAGCAGAAATTGTGTTTTATTTATCTTTGTCTCTTCCTTAGCACCTAGAATAGGGCCTTGAACAAGTAGGCAAGCAATAAATGTTTATTTAATAAATGTTTATACCTAATGCAAAGAATAGGGAACCTCAGAAACTTTTCGCTTATTGTTATTTTATTTAGCTTTGTACGGTTGCTCTGTGACTTTTCTTTTCTAAGCCATGATGTCATTTCTAGAAAGATAGTAACTTTGCCATCCTTTTCTTTTTAATTTCTTTTTTTTTGAGGTAATCAGGGTTATGTGACTTACCCAGGGTCACATAGCTACTTAAGTGTCAAGTGTCTGAGGCTGGATTTGAACTTAGGTTTTTACGGACTCTAGGGCCGTTGCTTTATCCACTGCACCACCTAGTTGCTCCTTGCCTACTTTTTATTATCAGCAATAATATTATTTTTTAGGACCCAACATGAAATTCAAAGATGTCTTTCACTCAGTTATCATCTCTCCCGCTAGAATTTCGGAACTGAATGTTGTGATGATTGATGCAAACCAAGGTATGTTACCACTTACTGCCTTATTTATGTCGGTGATCGTGCTAAGAAAATTAGTGTTTATTTGAACATATCATGGAACACCAACAAGAGTCATCTTGGCCATCCTGCTCTCTTGAGACAGAACTGTGTCTAAAGCTTCCCAGGCAGGAAAAAATTTTTCTATTTTCAAGAACTTCCAAGGAAGGGGGTACAATCTGACTTCAGACACAGTTCGATGCCCATATCTAATGAATGCTCAATAGAACTTCAGTCAGCTAGAAACTTTTTCTAACCATCTTCATCATCAGGAAAATCTTTGTGTCTACCTATTCTCCTTGTGCTATAGGTAAATGCTTTTTCTTCTGTTTTCAGTAAAGATGAGAGGAGTAGATCATCATCCTCTGGAAAACAACCCTTGCTATACAGCATATACTCAAACATTGCCATTATCTCTTCATCAGCTTTTCTTCTCCAGATTATGCATTTTTTTGTTTCAGTTATTTTCTCTAGTTACCTAATGTGCAACAAAATAAAAAATAGATTTTGTGAACTGCTTCCTAGTTCAGAATTCAATATGCTGGATTAGTATTATCCTATGATTGTATGAGAATTCTAACGCACTATTATTAAACTGAAAAAAAGTGGAGAAATTTTGTTTAGTATTTATTATTTTATTTCATTCATAGAGAAATCTTCATTCTTCAACTGCTGTTTCCACAATTACATATTTTCCTAGTAATCTAATCATAATGATTTACTATTGAAATAGAAATATTGAAAAGGATTGGAATTTTTTTGGGGAGAAGCAAAGGACAAGGGATCTTCCCCACCAGTTATAAAAACTCTTTTGCTAGTGCTACTGTACCTTGATTTTGAAGCCAGATGTAGACCTGCAATCAATGGGGAAATCATTACTCTCTATTTGGAGAAAACATTCAAATTGGTTAGCTATCATAAGGGCACAGCCTAAACTAGGTAACATAGACAACTCAAGGGACAACACAATAGGGTGGAAGAAGGGATGCTTTAAAATGTTTAAGTGATTATAAAATTCATATTTTAAATAAAAAAATCTGGCTCTACATGTCCTTTAGGCATTTATTTTGAGATAAACCAAGCTGCATTTTTTAAGAGCAATACTTGAAAGCTGCCACTGAACAGTAGCACAAAGTGAGTGAAATTTTAAAGCTACCTAGGGTACATAGATAATGATAATCATAATAATGACCATTTACATAGTGATTTAAGGTTTGCAAAGCACTTTGCATATATTATCCCATGCTTTCTCTGACTCTGGGTAAGGGTATTACTTAAGGGGCATCTTTAGTGTTTCTTATTCATTCATAGTTTAAAAATCATAAATAGGCCAGTTGCAAACCTTGCTTTTCTACATCATATTTATGGTTATGCTGATTAGGGACAGCAGCCTCTTCTCCCTCTACACCCACATTACAGAAGCATCAATGACTATCCATGATGTAGATTCTGTACATGAATTCTGTGTCCTTGCCTTTGAGTTTTATTGTTATTGTCCAGGAAAATTGATGAGTAGTTTAAGTTGCACAAAGACACAAGTTCTCTAAACTCACATTTGATTTTCTTTTGGAGTCCCATTTGGATAACCTCATGGTAAATATCCTTTGAAGTCAAAATAAATATCTGTTTTATAAGATCCAAAGATCCTTTCTTAACCAGTTGCAAATATCAAAGTTCATTGGGTATTCTTTTTTAGTCGCTTAATGCTGTCCAACTTCCCAAACTTAAGGAATGTGCTCCCTCTGCTGGAAGACTTTGTCAGTTTTATGATCTTAGAATGAATAATGATTGGAGACTCAATCCCAACCAAAGAAGGCAGTAGGATGCCTAATTCCATTTTCTTTGGAAACCTGAGTAAAATGGTCATTATTGTTAAATGGATAATAAAAATGTACAAAAAAGTTCTATATAGAGATGATAACAGTAAAACCTTTGAGTACCAACATAAAGCAGCAGTGTAGTATAGGGCTTATTTGTCTGGGTCTCAGTTTCCCCATCTGTCAAATGAGAGAGTTGAACGAGATGACCTAAGGTCCCTTCTAGGTTTAGGAATCTGTGAATTCCAGGAACTTGCTAGAACTTCCAGGAAGCAGAAGCTCATAAATAAAATATTTTAGAATGATCCTAGTGCCCAGAAATGTGGTAGTCACTGTGCTTGATATAAAAGAATATGACATGCTTCATGCAAGGGCACAATTCAATTCAGGTTAATAAGAACCTTTAGGGTACCTACTATGTGCCAGGCGCTGTGCTAGATGCTGGGGTTAAAAAGACAAAACAAAGCCATCACTTACTTTAAAGACCCTATGCCCTATTTAAGGGGAAGTAAAGTATGCATGTAAATAAATAAAAATTATATACAGTGTAAATACAAAGTAATTTTGGGAAAGGGCAATAGGGAGTGCATTAAGACCTTGGGGAATCAGGAAAGGCCTGCTGTAGGAGATGATGCCTGAATTCAAAACTATACTTAATTTTCTTACTTGGGGCACAGAAGATAGGCAACCACTTCACAAGGATGGGGGAAGACAGAGTCTAGAATAGTCAAGAAACAACTTCTGGGAAGGCTGATAGGGCTGGTGCTAATGGGGAGTGGAGAAAGAGGTAAGTATCCACCCCAGGAAACCAAAGGGCCTTAGTTCCATTGGCTTTCTTTAAAGCAGAGATTCTTAAATAATTTTGAGTCAGAGAGCTCTTTGGCAGGCTGGTGAAACTGATGGATCCCTTCTTAGAATAATGCTGATTGTCTCATTAACGATTGAAGGAAATGTTAAAATTGAAGGAAATGTTAAATTAGAAGTGAGTGAAAGTAAAGATACATTTTCCCCCTCCAAGTTCATAGAATCCCTGAAATCTACCTATTGGCCCCCCTAGAAGGTATCTATTGTGCCCATGTTAAGAACCTCTGCTCTAAAGTCAGCACCCTTGCAAAAAGCAGTAGTCTCTCTTTCCTAGTTATAGCTCTGTCTAAGCTCTAAATCTTGTGTCAAATCTCTGTGCTTCATCTTATTTGAATGGTTTTTTCATGGCTGCTTACAATAATTTCTCTTTGACCTGGGAGCTCTGGAATTTATATATAATATTCCTGGGAGTTTTCATTTGGGGGTCTATTTCAGGAGGTGATTGGCAGATTCTTTCAATTTCTATTTTATTCTCTGATTCTAAGATTTCAGGGCTGTTTTCCTGGATAATTTCTTGAAATATGATGTCTAGAATCATGACTTTCAGGTAATCCAGTAATTCTTAAATTATCTCTCCTGGATCAGTTTTCCAGATCAGTTGTTTTTCTAATGAGATATTTCACATTTTCTTCTTTTTTTTCATTCTTTTGGCTTTATTTTATTGTTTCTTGACTTTTCATGGAATAATTAGCTTCCATTTATCCCTTTCTAATTTTTAAGAAATTAAGGTTTTGTACCTCTTTTCCCATTTGACCAGTTCTGCTTTTTAAGAAGTTATTTTTTTGGGCCTCTTTTTCCATTTGGCTAATTCTGTTTTTAAGGTGTTATTTTCTTCAGCATTTTTGTGCCTCTTTTACCAAGCTGTTGTCTTCTCATAATTTTTTCCCTTAGCTTTCATTTCTTTACCCAATTTTTCCTCTACCTCTTACTTGATTTTGAACATTATTTTTTAACTCTTCCAGGAATTCTTGTTGGGATTGTATCCAAATCAAATTTTTTTTTCTTTGAGGCTTTGCTTGTAGCTGTTTTGACTTCATTGTCTTCTGAGTATATGTCTTGATCTTTCCTGTCACCATAGTAACTTTTTATGGTAAGTTTCTTTTTTTGTTGTTTTTTTTTGTTTTGTTTTTCTACTCTATTTCTTGATTTGGAACTTTATGGTAATGCTGGTCTGTATTCCTAGCATGGAAGGGACAGGGAGCAGGGGCTCTGTCTCAAGATCCAGACTTTCTCACACTGTTGTTTTCAGAGCCACTTCTGGGGTTTTGGAAGCTTTTGGTGCTTCCAAGGTGGTATGACCTGGGAAGAGGTGTGGTCACTGCTTTCTTCATTTGCACTCTAGTCCTTACACAGGAAAGGCCCTTGATCTCTTGGGATTGCAGTTGATACTGTTCCTCAGGGTATCTGATTCCTTGAGGTCAGAAATGATACTGCCCTAAGGGCTTCAACTCCCTTTTGACCAAAAGTGCTCCTCTCTGCCCTTGAACTGTAAGCCAGAAGTGGATATTGGCAATGGAATTGCCAAACAGAGCCTGGTCCTGCTTCCAGTACTAGCACAGGGCTACCCTGAAATCTCTTTCTGATCAGTTGCTAGGCCCCCTTAACTGTCTCTGGCTCGAGAGCTCCTGAAGCTTCTGCTGCTTTGGTCATCACCACCTAGTTCCACCACTGGTGTTTCATCCACAAGGGGTCCAGATCAGCCTCTTCCCCCATGTTATAGATCTCTCTTTCTGACCTCCTATGTTGTCTTGGGCTAGAAGAATATCTCACTTTGACCTTTTGCTGGCTTTGACATGCCAGAATTTGATTTGAGGTGCTATTTTAAAGTGTTTGGAAAAGAATGTTGGGAGAACTTGACTGAGTGACTCTCTATTCCACCATCTTGGCTCTGCCCCCAGAAGACCAAGGCATGGATTCTTAATCTTTTTTTTTCAATCATCAATAGGTATCTTTGGCAATATGCAAAAACTATGGATCTCTTCTCAGAATGCTTTTAAATGCATGAAATAAAATAAATAGGATAACAAAGAAAACAAATTATATTGAAATACACATCACAATATGTTAAAAAAAAAGTAAGTTGATAGACCTCAAGAAGCCCTATTTTAGGGATTGAATGAGATAACTGGGAAACATTTGCAAGTCTTAAAGTGCTTATAGTGTCAGCTATGTCTATCATTGCAGTGACTATTGTGGGATCATGCGTGTAAAGCACATTAACTATTAAATGCTATATAAACTATTACTATTTTCTTCTAAAACTGGATTTCACCACATAGGGCTATCAAATTAAAGTTAACACTGGATTTACTGGTGATATGGATAATATTGCATTTTTATTATTGCTCCTTCAAATGGGAAAATTAGGTACCAGCTTATAATGTAAATATGAAAGGGGGAAAATGGCAACATGAAGTGAAAGGTACAGCTGGCTGGTCTGTTTTGGTTATCTAATCAAAATCTGATGGGTCAAAGCCCTCTGTTACCTTTCCTTTGTCAATTCTGGTAACAAATAATCAGAGAGTCACAGAGGTTTTGCAACCACTGTTTACTCCAAAAATACCAAAGAACTCACACAGGTTAAAAGCAAAAAGCTTTCTTTATTCCATTGGGGGAGAGAAATTAGACATGTGTTGGGGCCTCCTCTAGTAGGAGACCCAAGGCAGTCAGGCTAAACTTTGATTTAAAAATGTGTAGCTAGATAAAGAATGAAACAGTATAGTATAGCAATAGTGGTGAGGCACAACAGCAATAGGGAGGCCAGGATGTCTAGTGACAAAAAGTAATGGACTACAGAACTAAGCAGGGCTTCATATCTGGGCCTGTTGGTGCTTTCCTCAGTTCAGGTACCATTCTGTGATTTAGTTGCAGCAAAGTTCTTCCAGAGCACAGAGGATTGTTGCTATGCCATGCTCAGGTCACAGCTTGCTTGTTGGACCTTAGTTCTGGAAAACAGGGTGTCTAAAAAGAGACAAGTGGTCTTGGATCCTGACACCCTCCTCCCCCATGTTACCACCATGCCCTGAGGCCTCCACGTGTAACTCTAGGATACACAATGTCCCCATATTGCATTTTATTAATCAAGGTAACTTGTTTTTAGGGTTGACTATAGGTGCTGGCTGCAGCCTGGCCCAGGTGAAAGAAATCCTGACTGAAATGGTTTTAAAGCTCCCAGAGGAGAAGACTCAAACTTACCAAGCACTCTTGAAACATTTGAGAACTCTGGCGGGACAGCAGATCAGGAACATGGCTGTAAGTATTCTAAGTATTCTGAGGGGGCAGAAAATAAATAATTTAACAAAAGAAGAGTGGATCACAAAATGGTTCCATTTATTTGTAGACTTATTCATTGGTGTTTTTCATGTGGACTGGAAGAGATTGTCCACCTAATTTTAGATCCACGTGTAGTCCCAGATTAAATTCCTCATAGCCAATCCTGTTCTTTGAAGTCTTTCTGAGTCAGAAATGAGTGGTATTCAAGAAAGATAGTCTAACTTCATGTTCATGCTTTCTATTTTATAGGTAAGGAAAGGGATGAGTTGATCCTTGTCTTGTTTTGGTCCTTTCTATGAACCATAAAGAAAATCTCTGATCTAAACCCACATTTCTGATTCTAATTTGACATTTAGGTTAAGAAATTAGAAATTAAGAAAAAAGAAATTGTAGTTCTTTGGGGAATAATGCTATTTCCCATTGATAGTTACTTCAGCTTTCAAGAAAATAGAATAATCACGTAAGCAACCAAAGTTCTAAAATAATCTCGTATGTTTAGTCCTTAGGAGGACACATTATAAGTCGGCTGGCAGCATCTGATCTCAATCCTGTCTTGGGTGTAGGCAATTGTGTACTCAACTTGGTATCAAAAGGTGAGAAACTAGGCTCCTCTGCAAATACTGGTATCTGTTATATAATGATATGTAACCCTGTGTCAGAAACTATTGTGTGACATAAAAGGCCAAGTATATTTTTGGGGTTTTTCTCAGTCCCATAGCTCATAGGTCCTGTGCAGGCAACCTGGGAAAATAGGATGCAAACTGCTTGAGGTACTATTTCACTTTTATACCTGGTAGGAGATGATAAGAAATCCTAATTGGAGGATTTTCAAAAACAAGTTTCAAGCAGTAGGAGACAATGGAGGAGGGAGGCCAAGAAATGCCTCTGGAAAAGGGGACATTTGAACTGAGTCTTGAAGGAAGCCAGGGAAGCTTGGAGTGGAGCCCTGCAAGTGGGCCAGTGTGGTTGTATCAGAGACTATGTGGAGGGCAGTCAAAGTAAGTGCAAGGTTATCTCTGCAGTGCACCAGAGTTCTCTCAATATTGCTCCCCTTCAGGAAATATGTTGGATGGCATAATCTCAGAAATATTTCAAAATGCTCTGGAGGCCAGGTCAAAAGGTATTGATTGATTACAGACTTTTTCAGGAAGTTCTACAGTGTCCTGGAACTCTACAAAACCAAAGCAATGTCATCTGTAAACAGGATCATTTGGAGTACCTCATCATCCACAAGAAATCCCTCCTCAACTTAGACTCTTCCCAAGATCTCCTCCATCAGAGATGCACAGTTTTGTTGAACAAATATCTCCCTTATTTATTCCTTCCCTCATGTTTATTAGCAGGAGGTCATGGAAGTGTTATTTCTGTTGTTACATATTACAAGGAATCTTAATGATTTTGATGTTTGTATATGAGACAATGTACTATAAAAGAACTGTTAAAATAGCATTTTTTTCCTACCAAGTCCAAAGTTATTTTTGCTGTTTGTCTTGTTTCGTTTTGTTTTGCAATTAACAAACAGTAAGCAAAATAGATCCTCATATCACTTTCATCTTTCTGTCAGTTATGAGGGTATAGATATGTTCCACGTTGAATGTTATGAAAGCTTGTTGGTTTACAAATGTCGTCATTGAGTATGCTCTCAATTCTAGCATATGTACCTCATACAGGTTTTGAATAGGTTGTAAAGTAGTCACATAGGACAGTAATTACTGATATTCTTTCTGTTACCATTTTTTGGTTGAAACAAGTGTTGGAACTTTTTCCCCACACCTTTGGTATCATTTACTCTAACGATTCAACTACATTACATATTGTTCTTCTCTGCCCTCACACTTGTATCACCTATGGCACAGATCTCCTCCCTATATATTTGATCTAATCCAGCTGCTTTTCCTATCTTTGTTTTCTTTTGTGCCATTTCTATTTCCTTTGTAAGCGTTCCAGAGAGTGTGTCAGAGTCCAAGTGCGTTTGTTTCACTTTGCTAAATGGAAAATAATTTTAAATAGGGTTTTTTGGCATATCTTTTCCATTTTCTTTCTAGTAGTAGGCCTCTTTGCATTTTCATTATTGAATACTCTTGTCATGACTTTGCTAAGTTGAATATCAAGCAATACTTGCATGGCTACATATTATAGTTATGATAAACTGTGTAAAATATGAATTTTTAATAATTTTGGTGCTTTTACTCTTTGGAGAGGCAAAATGAAAAAGTAGAGAGTAGACTCAGGCCTACTATCAAGATGGGCTAGGTCGAGTTCTGTTTGTAAAAATGGATATGTGGCCCTAGGCAAGTCACTTAACTTCTCTATGTCCTTAAGCTACTATCTAAATCAATAGGTTGCAGAATAGGTCCTTATCTGCATTAATATAAGGTGTTTCCTCACTCAAGGAACTCCCTAAAATGATATAATCATAAATTTAGATCAATAACAACAATCTCATCATCAGTTTTATAATTTTTAGTATATGTTTGATGCTTACAAAAATCAACATATAATTTGAGTACAATCTTTGGAACAGCAAATCACAGAGAAAATGAATTCCTTATAAAGATAAATGTTAAATGGCTTAGATCTGTAACCATAATGTATTCTGACCAAATCCCTGATCATTATTTTTTCTTAAAGTCACATGTACTCATTGCAAAACAGGATAAGAGAAGATGAAGTGGCTTATTTGGCAGAGTATCTATCTGTTAAGCCAATAAAATGCCATTAACTCTTTATACTTTCTGGACTCTCAGAAAGATGGAATGTGTTTATATAGAAAATTGGAAGGAAATCGTCCTTTTATGCTAACAACATTACACCTCTCATTATGTATCTCCTTAATCACCCTTAACTTTTCTTAAGCATACAAAGTCAAATGTGTCTTCATATGCTAAATGTTAAGGATTTACAAAAAAAAAAAGATAATAAAGAAAATCCCATAAAAATATCCCAGTTGGTTGACTGGAAGTGTATTAAGGAAGCATTAAGGAAGCAGCACACAGTATTATTGAGGAAAATTTTATTAGAAGAATAACAAAAGCCCTCAGGAATCTTCAAATGATCAGTTTAGGGAGGTGGAAGTTATCATTTTTCTCTCCTCCTACGAATCTTTATAACATGAACACCAAGTATCTTCTCTAATTTTTCAGGCTATGCTGGGACAAGTTTCCATAAAATTCTCCATTTAAAAAAAAAGTTAACTCCTTGATATGAAGATGAGGTCAGAACAAACAAACAAAACACCCCCATCACCCCACCATCCCTTTCCAGTACTCTCCTTGAAGGCCCTTCTGCATTCTTTGTTCTTTCTCAGTTGCCAGCCCTGTCATGATCATACACATTCCTTGGGGCAGATACTTTATTTTTTCCAGGTACACAAATAGGAAAAGGCAAAGGAAAGGGCAAATACCCCAGCACTTGCTCCAGCATTTAAGGATGAGGAACAGTCCCCACTTAAGCCAGTAATTGAATAGACAAAATGTTATTCTTATCTAAACCTGTAATTGCCAGCAAGATAAAGATTCATTAAGTTTTTGTACGGGCTAGTCAAGTAAACTTATTTAAAACGGGCCCTTCATTGTTCAAAGAAAGGGTATGTGGATTTTTCCTCTTCCCAAATACTTTTGAAATCATATAATAATCATAATCATGAGAATATGCACATTATTATTGCACACAACAATATTTTACCACTTACAAAAGGTTTTCACATACATTATTCAATTCTCACAAGCAATAATAGCTAAAATTTATATTACACTTAAAAATTTATGAAGCACTTTACATATGTTATATTGATTTCACAACAGCTCTGAGGTACATACTATTATTCCCCATTTTACAAATAAGAAAAGGGACTGAGAAAAGGTTAGTAACTTGTCCAGGGTCATACAGCTAGTAGGTATCTGTGGCAGGACTATGCCACCCAGCTGCATCTCAAGTAGGGCAGATATTGTCTTGCTTTATAGATGATGAAATTGAGGCTCAGCTGGCTTGGGTAGCTTGTCCATATTTTTAGAGAAACAATGGAGAAACAGCCTTGTGAGGTTACTATAGATTATACAGCTGTTGGTTATTCAATTTATGGACTAGCTGGTTTCCTTTGCTATTTTTGGAGGCTACCTTTGGCTTGTTCATGGCTTGTTCCTGATTTCCACTAGAAGGCAGGGAAGTACAGAAAATGATTTTTTTTTTTTTGGAAACAAACCAAGATGATTTCTTCCAGGCTTTGATTAGAGTGTAGTACTGAAGACATATGTTTAATGACTATCAAAGTGGGTAAGGCTTCCACACTGACAGTTAGCCTATTGGTGTAAGTGAACAAAGGAGACGTGCTCTGTTTTATAGTCATAGACTTATTTATCCTTAGCCCCTGCAAAAGATATGCCATTGGTCAAAATGTGGATCCAGCTTGAGAATAGATGGATCAGCATGAGAGATCAGTTACCCTGAGGAAAATAGGCCAAAACTTGAAGCCTACTGAAAGGGGGCTAGCAGGACCATTGTCAGAGAAAGAAAGGACAGAAGTATCATCGAAGTAAAGCCTGTGGTTAAAGTAAAGCTCCTATGCCATCCTCAAGGTATTGCTTTAATATAAAGAGATTCCTTGATTCTCAAACAGACCAAAATTTTATCCTTCATTCTGTGCAACCAGGAAAGCCTATGGCAGTTGGTCAGATCATTTTGAGACTGCCTTTTCTGGAAGTTCCTTCTAGTCAGGTACTATGTTGTATTTCTTGTAGTATTTCTTCTTTTGAAATATATATACTTCTTCAGTAGGATTTCTTGACTATGAAATAGTATTCTCCAACTTGAATACCCATTTTATTCATCAGCTGTTCCTCTGAATGATTTTTTGGCAGTTTCTAAAAATAAAATCCATTGGCTGAGGACAAAGATTTGCCACCGCTACAGGTATTCAAAAGAATGCACTGTGGGTTTTGAATTAAAATAGGAGTTCCAGAACTACTTTGTATCTTTGGAATAAGAGTATAGTAAAAATGACTACTTTGAAGGGGATAACATGAATGTATGTGTTTTATACCATTAGTCCCACTTCTTAGAAAGGATATAGTAAAAAGAGAACATTGGACTATAAATAAGAGAACTGAGTTCAAATCCTCACACTACCACTTGCTAGTTGTATGATTTTGAGCAAGCCACAACCTCTTTTGCCATGTATAATAATATATTTTATCTCCCAAGAATAACATGTTATACCTCTCAAGATCCTTATGAAGGTCAAGGAGATAATGCATATAAAGTGCTTTGTAGTCTTAAATGGCAATATAAATATCATTGCTTATTATTTATATGATTTATACCTCCTTTTACTTATTATAGTTCTTTTCTCTTCTGCCAGAATGGATAATTAAGCACCAATTATATATTTACCATGACAGCTAGTTGGCATGGCAGATAGAGTGCCAGACTTGGAATCAGGAAGACTGTCATTTTGAAAGCTGTGAATAAGTTCACTTATCCTGGGATACTTTCCAAGAATGTTCACATGCATGATGAGTTTGATGCACACATTGCCAGAGGTATCTCAGTGTTTGGAAGTCTCTAAAGAAAAATGTGGGAAAGAAGAGGTATTAGAGTGCCTACCAAACTCAAAGTCTATAGAGCTGTTGTGTTGTTCTCACTGTTGTAGGCCTGTGAAACCTGGAAAGTCTACCAGGTCAATGCCAGGAAACTGAATCACTTCCATTTGAATTATCTTAGAAAAATTCTGAATATCACCTGGAAAGATAAAGTACTGGACATTTGAGGTCCTTTCTCCAAGCTAAATTGCCAAGTATTCAAACTTTACTTCAGAGAGTGTAACTCTGATGGGCTAGTCACGTTGTTTAAATGCCAAATGTATGTTTGCCTAAAAGACTATTTTATGGAGAACTCACACAAAGCAAACTCTCACATGGAGATCAGAAGAAGCAATACAAGGACACTCTCAAGGTTTCTCTGAAGAACTTTGGAATTGATTGTCACACAAGGGAGACACTGGCACAGGACTACCTGGCATGGTGTGCCCACATCAAAGAAGCTGCTATGCTCTAGAAGCAAAGCAGAATTGCAATAGCTGGAAAAAAAAAAGCAACGTGAGATGTGCAAATTTAAAGACATCTGTACTCCAAATGTTCATATGGACTATTTGTACTCAAGCTGTGGTAGAGCCTTTTGAGTTCATATTAGTCTGATCAGCCAGTCAGACACACTGTACCTTGACCCTGACAAAATGATGTCATTTTGGTCTTCTTCAACCATGAAGTACAATAACCAATCAACCAATCTACCAGAAAAGATAATTAAGCACCAACTATATAGCTACCTGGACAGCTAGTTGGCAAAGGGGATAGAGTGCCAGGCCTAGAGTAAAGAAGACTCAGCTCTTACCATTTATATGATTCACAACTCCTTTTACTTATTAGAGTTTTAGATACTATCACCTTCCTCTCCTAACAAAATGGATAATTAACCACCAACTATCTATCTACCTGGAAAGCTGGTTGGCATAGTAGGTAAAGCGCTGGGTCTGGAATCAGGAAGACTCATCATTCTTGAGTTAAAAACTGGCTTCAGATACTTACTAGCTCTGTGACCTCGGGCAAGTCACTTAACCCTATTTGCCTCAGTTTCCTCATCAATTAAATGAGCTGGAGAAGGACATGGCAAACCACTCCAGTATCTTTGTCAAGAAAACCCCAAATGGGTCCACAAAGAGTCGGCCACAACTGAAAAATGGTTGAACAACAACTTGAAGCCCCTGTTTTTATTAGAAAGAATAGACAAATTCCTTTTAAATGCAGCCTTATTTATATGGTCCCTATATTCCAAAATTTCTCATTCATCCAGAACAATTATTGTACAAAGGTTCATGGACCTTTTCTGCCCCTCTTATATGAACTAGAGAAGTCCTACTGTTGGCATACATAAAATATACATGCCTTTTCAGGGGAAGAGTCCTAGGGGATGTTTTCAAATTTGAGTATACCCACTTTATATTTAGAGTGCCATTTATTGACATTTCCCAACTTTTCTTTTTATTTCAAATTCATTTTCCTTTATAGGATTTATACTATTTTGTGTTATAAGAATGTATCTTTTTATTTTGGTGAAAATTTTATATGAAATTTTTTTTTGCTTAACAGAAGGAACACAACAACTTCCTTTAAATGATCATTTTCTTGCTGGGTCACCAGATGCAAACCTTACATCAAAACAGGTTTTAGCCTCTGTTTTTATTCCTTTCTCTAAAAAGGTAAGAGATCATGATGATTCTCTGTTTTGTTTTTAGCAAAGTTCTTGCTTTTAGTTCTGTACAACACTAGGCACAATGGAGTAGGGAAGGTATGTTGAGTTAATACTAAATTTATAGCAAAAAAAACCCCATAGATAATATATATTTTGTATACACAAATATGAACAATAACATTAGTGCAAATATGAATAATCACATATTAATGATAAATTAGATTTGATCCTTATTTAGAAAAGTTCATAACTTTTGCTGTCTTTAAATTTCATTAGCTCTAAAGAGATCATGATACTTGGGATCATAGAATTTTAGAACTTGAACTGGAGGGGACCTTAGGAGCCATCAAGTCAATCTTTGTTTATTTGCAGATGAGAAAACAGGCTCAGAGAGGCTAGATAGAGCATATACTCATGATTATTTGGCTGGTTAGCAAAAGAACCTAGACTTGAACCAATACCACTATGGAGAAAATATTAAGGATATGAAATGATTTTAATTTTTTTCCATCTTGGTCATAATTTTTAAATAAACAAGAATGTCAATAAGGTGGTCAAGAAAACAACTAAATTCCAAATAATGCTAAGTAAATTGTTAGTATGTGAAGGTCTTATTTCATTATTGATTAATAAGATTTGAACAACAACAAACCTATCCAAGTGTTTTTTAACCTGTCAACGAGGCAACAAACTTTATGCCTCGAGGGGGATCTTAAACAAATATTGATATCTGTATTGGCCTAGCTGTAGTTCAGCCTCGGGGCACAGTGGTTTGAACTCAAATTCCATTCCAACTTCAGACACTACTTAGCTGTGTGACATTGGACAAATCATTTAACCTTGGTCTGTCTTAGTTTCCTTATCTGTAAAATGGGGACAATACTAGCAACTGCTTCCCAGAATGGTCGTGAGGATCAAATGAGATAATATTGGTAAAGCACTTTGCAAACCTTAAAGTGCTATATAAAGATAAATAAGATGCAAGCTATCATTAATGTTAACAACAAATACAGAGGGACTGTTATTAGAAAACTAGGAATTGCTGATTCTCTTTTCTTAAGACTATAGAATTAGATCTCAGACAAGATCCTAGAGATACTTTAGTACAGCTGCCTCTTTTTACAGATGAGGAAACTGAGGACCACAGTGGTTAAAGGATGTGGCCAATGTTACACAGATAGTAATAGGCAGACCTAGGGTTCAAACTCAAGTTCTCTGACTTCTGCACTGGGCTATGAATTCTCTTTTACTATAATATAATTATTTAGCATGGACTAGGTACAAAATATACACTAGATACAGTAGAAAAATAACTGGATGGAGCAGCTAGGTGGTGCAGTGGATAGAGCACCGGACCTGAAGTGAGGAGGACCTGAGTTCAAATCTGGCCTCAGACCAAACATTTGACACTTACCAGCTGTGTGACCCTGGGCAAGTCACAACCCCAATTGCCAAAAAAAAAAAAAATCACAGGATCATAGAATTTTTAAGCTGGAAGGAACCTTAGAAATTTGTCTGACCCGCTCATTTAAAGATAAAACTAAATTCTAGGGAAGTGAAGTGACTTATCTGGGGTTACACAAATAATAAGTATTAGAGACAGAATTCAAACCTAAGTCTTCCTCCTCCAAGTTCTGTAGCTGCTTAAACTCAGTCAAGTGGTCAAAATACAGACAGAGAAAGGCTGTAAATAAAGGCAGGTTGTTCAGGAATTGTCAGTTACGTCTGACATTCCATGACCCCATTTTGGGTTTTCTTGGCAAAGATAGTGGAGCAGTTTGCCATTTCCTTCTCCAGCTCATTTGACAGATGAGAAAATTGAGGCAAACAGGTTAAGTGACTTGCCTAGGGTCACACAGCTAGTACGTGTTTGAGGCCAGTTTTGAACTCAGGAAGTTGAGTCTTCCTGACTCCAGTCTTGGTATTCTATCCACTATGCGACCTGCATCTTCCCCAAACTGTGTTTAAATAAGTGTTAGCCCTATGCAGAAGTCAGTATGGGTGGTCTGTCTTTTGGGGTAAAATTGCATACAAGTGTTACATGATAAGAGGTCTTGATTACTGAAGAATGGGAAACTACTCTACACTTAAAGGATTGCATGGGGCTAGGGGTTGAAGAAGAGGATTAACTTGGTTCTATGATACTTTATTGGAAAGAATGGAGTGGGTTAATGTTGTAGAAGGAGAACAGAGAAGAACTGCATTCATGTTGTTGTTTTTCCAGTGGGAATTTGTGTCAGCTTTCCGACAGGCACAGCGTCAGCAGAATGCCTTAGCAATTGTGAATTCTGGAATGAGAGTCCGTTTTAAGGAAGGCACAAATACCATTATGGACTTAAACATTTTATATGGAGGAGTCGGTTCTGTTACTGTTAGTGCAAAGAAATCATGTCAGCAACTCATAGGAAGGTACTGTATATATTCAACCAGTTTTTAATGAGTATTGTGCTATATGCTATAGAGAATATAAGGATGAAGGGAGATGACATTTACAAATTGTTACAGTACTAACTAGAACATCTTAAGGGCATTAGAGAAGTATGAACGAAGTACTATGAGAATTCAGAGAAAGTTCTGGCTGCAGGGATCTGGGAAGGCTTCATGGAGCACACCATTTCAGCATTGGATGGAGTCAGGTAGTGAGTAGTAGGTTAAGCAGTTTACATTTTATTTGTTAGGCCTGAGGAGTCATTGAAGGTTTTTGAGCAAAAGGCTCACATGACTAAGAGCTGCTCATTAAAAAGAGCAATCTGGCAAAAGAGTGTATGTTGGTTAGATTTGGAGGGGAGAGAGAGCTTAATTAGCATTCAAGCTCCCTTCATGTTACCAGTAAGTGAGAGTGCCGTTGGCTATTATCTCTTGTATAATTAATGTCACATCTGCATTAGAATGAAGGTATATTATATGGAAGTACCTACAAAATTGGCCTAAGAATAAAATACTTATTTTTTTAATCAAGCATCTGTGATTTCCCTGATGTGAGTAACTATTTAAGCTGTTTGTATCACTTCCCCTTTTTAGGAGATAAGATTCAGAAGCTGTGGTGGCTTTCCAAAATTATTATCTAATATTCAATCTTTCAGTCATAAGCCTATCTAAAGCTTCTGAAACTGTTCCTTGTGCCAGGTCATAATCAAAAACTTTATATTGTGTTTGAACCTGTGGAGTTCATACTTACTGATATGGTCTTCAAAAGCGCAAGGGAAGTTCCATGTCACGATGAAGCATTAGATTAGGATTGAAGTTGAGCAGAAACAAAATAGTATGAATACAATTCATACATGTGATAGCCTGGCCATGTTACTGCAGTGTTAGGGATGGTGGAGTGCTTTCAATGATCCTAAGCTACTCCCTGACATGAGCTCATCTTTTTAACATCAATATTCTTCTGATGGTGTAATATGACTGCAATTCATGGAACACTATGATCTGAAGAGTAAAACTTACAGTTGATACAAATGGCAATGAAAAAATGCATGGTGGGATTATATAGGCTACAATCACCAATCATGATGTATATAAGAAGTTGTATGAAAGAAAATGATCTGTGAAAATGTATGATTAGAAAAGGATATGGGCTGGTCACATAACAAAATAAAGGGGCAAGAGATGCCTGCATTGGTACCCACAAAATATTAAAGACCTCCGGTATATTGGGTAGAACTTCTATAGAGACTTAGGACATGGACAAGAGCATAGGACACAGAAGTATGGATGGATTATAGCTCATACTGTTAGAGTGAGGAACCACATCAATAAGATCATAGATACGTTTAAGTTCATTGTAGAAGAATATGTTCCTATATTATTATATTAATATATGAAGACTTTATTAACATTCATTTAAGTAACAAAAAAAGTTTAAATACATTTTCTTTTCTGACAAATACTTTATGTGCACTTTACTGGACTAAATTAGTATATTTTTTCATCTAGGGCCTGGAATGAGGAGATGCTAGATGAAGCCTGCAGGTTAGTCCTAGATGAAGTGACTATCCCAGGCTCATCTTCTGGTGGAATGGTAGAATACAAAAGAACTCTCATGATCAGTTTCCTCTTCAAATTCTACTTGGAAGTGTTGCAGGACTTAAATGTTAGGGTAATGTGTTTCTAACTTATGTGTCTACCATTAATTTTTGCATGACTAAGAAAGGGGTTTGATTACTGTGATCAAAATATTTTTTTTTCAGCCAAAGACAGGGCTTATTAAAGATCTGCCATACTGGCCAGACTGTTAAGGAATGTAAGTGCTTGTATCACTAATACAAGTGCACCTTAATGGAGACAAGATGAATCTTATATATAAAAAGACTGTGGGAGGGGTCCAGGAGTGGTTAAGTAGTCTGGGGTGACTGGAGGGGGCGTCCTAAGGAAGATCTGGATGGGAATGGCCAGTAAGCTGGGGTGAACAGAACTCCAGGGACCTGGACCCCTGGTCAAGGGAGAATGCAGTCTAGATAGGATTAAGGGTGGTAAGTGGCCAGGGGGCAATCTGGAGGTAACACAACAGAATTGGGAGATAAGGAGTAGCCACAATGAAAGGCTAGTTGAGTGGCTTACAGCCTCAGGCCAATGCCAGAGATTTGGGAAGGTCCACGGATTTTCTTTTTTGGGGGTCCAGATCCCAAGGACATGGTCTTTTCCTTTAGAGGTTCGATCCCATCCCCGTCATTCCCCCCTCAGACAACTGAAGTCCAAATTCTTTTGGGATAAGGGACGGAGGTCTTGGCTTCTGAAACTGCTTCCTGATGGCAAGGGGCATAGAGCTGTCCCTGCCTTGAGAGGGTCCCAAAGAGGAGGTTGACTGGAACTGAGCACAGGCTGCATCTGAGGGACAATGGGGTAACATTGGCTGGTACCCGCTGTTTGCTATCAGTTGTAGGTGAATGGCCTGTAGTCTGGAAGATGCAAATCTGACAGAAAAGACTGCAAAGCCCAGATATAGGGAGAAGTAAAAGTGTAAGAGTCCCATTAAAATCATTTGCATTTGATCTGCAGGACTATCTGATCTTGTTACTTTTTCAAAAATTTAAGTAATACTTTTGAAAGTAGAAGTTTTCCACCCCTGATTCAATAGTTACACAAATGAATTTGCCAGATACTTACTTTTACTTCAATTATCACTGAATTCTCCTCCCCAAACCAAACTGAAGATGTTTCTGATTTAATTTCAATTGTTTGAGGGTGTTGAATGACTACACATTCAGGGCAAAACAGCAATCTCTCACACACTTGCATTGATCTTTTACTGATCACTTGCTCTGCTTATAGAAATGTGCTATAAAAAGATCAAGCAGGGACTAGATTTCAGGATAAAACATCCTTAGCTCTGCTTGAATTCAGATAATTCACAGTTTTCCAACCATGCAGTATCAAATCCACCTCATAGCCAGACTCAGGAATAGCCAGGTGGGTAATATTCCTTTTCAAAGGAACATAATGGGGAAACTGAGCCAGGAGGATCCTATCTTAGACTGAGGCTAAAATTGTCCTCTCACCTTTTCCTAATGCTGACCTTCCACCAGTATCACATTCTCTCTGAGTAGCTTGTGGCATTACAGAGATGGTGGATTATTGATTATTGATGGATTACTATGATCCATAAGGCAACTCAAAATAAAATCCCACGAGTTTTTAGAGTTTTTACCTCAAACAGCAAGTTTCACTAATCACAGCTTAGGAAAAACTTTTCCAGGATTTAATCTCAAATTTAAATTGTCCTGGTGTAAAAAGCCAATCCTTAGAGATTTCTATACACTTGCAAATTCTCAGCAAGCCATACATAACCCAAACAAGCTTTTTGGTTAGTTTACACATTAAAACAATAACCAAAAGTAGCCAAATTATTTTAGTGGGAACCAAATTATGAAAAGTTCCTTGACATAACTATACAAAAAAGTTCACCAATTTGAAACTTGAAACAAGCCCATTATCAATCAGGTGACTTCAATTTTGTTGAATGCATTTCCAAATTACTTTACACAGAGAATCAACATCTCATCATTAACAGTGAAAACTACAAATTTAAAAGAGCTTGCTTACCCAAGTTCAGAGGCCAGCTTCTTTACCTTGAGCAGGATGTGCTGAACCTGGGTGATGTTTCCAGGCAAAGGTTGCCCCAGGGCCCAAGGCCATTGCCGGTGCGGCCCACGATGCACAGGGCAAATTGGGGTGGGGGGAGAGGGTGAAACCCTCTTCTGCCATGAGAGGGATTAACAGATACCCTCGACTCAAGGGAAGGAAGGAAGAGAGTGACCAGAGTTGTAAGATGTTTCAAAACTCCTTAATGATCAATCACAAAGCTTCTAGAATCTGCTAAGATG